>NC_048592.1:26386409-26725319 GCF_013265735.2 Oncorhynchus mykiss
GACATTTTGTACATAGTCCCCCCATTTCAGATGACCAAAAGTATCAAGACAAATTCACTTACAGTGTATTGAAGTAGTAAAAAGTTAAGTATTTGGTCCCATATTCATATACATCAAGTTTGTGACTTCAACATTTGTTGGATGCATTTCCTGTTTGTTTTGGTTGTGATTAAGTAAGTACAGACGCTGGGAGAAGAGAAATAAGTACAGGGAGTGAATATTTTATGAATAAACAGGAGCAGATGTGACAGATTCAGATCATTTTGTGCCAAATAGAAATTATTGGTAAATCATGTATTGTGTCATTTTGGAGTCACTTTTATGGTAAATAAGAGTATAACATGTTTCTGAACACTTCTACATTAATGTGGATGCTACCATGATTACAGATAATCCTGAATGAATAGTGAATAATGATGAGTGAAAAAGTTAGACGCACAAATACTGTATCATACCCCCAAGACATTCTAACCTCTCATAATTACAGTACCTTCAGAAAGTATTCATACCCCTTGACTTATTCCACGTTTTGTTGTGTTACAGCCTGAATTCAAAATTGATTACATGTTTTTTTTTTACTCACTCATCTGCACCCCATAATGACAAAGTGAAAACATGTTAACATTTTTTGCATCAATTTTATTGAAAATTAAATTCAGAAATAGCTCATTTACATAAGTATTCACACCCCTGAGTCAATACTTTGTAGAAGTACCTTTGGCAGCGATTACAGCTGTGAGTCTTTCTGGGTAAATCTCTAAGAGCATTCCACACCTGGATTGTGCAACATTTGCCCATTATTCTTTAAAAGATTCTTCTGTCAAATTGGTTGTTGATCATTGCTAGATGGACATTTTCGATATTGCCATAGATATTCAAATAGATTTAAGTCAAAACTGTAACTCGGCCACTCAGGAAAATGTACAATCTTCTTGGTAAGCAACCCCAGTGTAGATTTGGCCTTGTGTTTTAGGTCATTGTCCTGCTAAAAGGTGAATTCATCTCCCAGTGTCTGGTGGAAAGTAGACTGAACCAGGTTTTCCTCTAGGATTTTGCCAGTGATTAGCTCCATTCTGTTTCTTTTTCATCCTGAAAAAATCCCCAGTCCATAACGATTATAAGCATACCCATAACAGGATGCAGCCACCACTATGCTTGAAAAAATGGAGAGTGGGATTCAGTAATTGTCACATCTGTCACCAGCATTACGAACATCAGCGCTTCATTGGACTCACCTGGACTCCTTCACTTTGTTGATTGCCTCCTCTATATCTGTCTTCTCCTCAGTTTGTTCCTATCAGGAATCAAGGTAAGAGCCAAGAGCAGACTTGGGTATGATTCCTGTGAAGTAACAATATTTATGGTAACCCCAGGGGCAGGCAAACGACAGGTCAATGGTCGATAATCCAGAGCAGGGGCCAAGGTACAGGACGGCAGGAAGGCTCAGGGTCAGGTCAGGCAGAAGTCGGTAATCCAAAGGTGGAGCAAAGGTACAGGACGGCAGGTAGGCTCAGGGTCAGAGACAGGCAGTGGTCAGGCGGGTGGGTACAGGGTCAGGACAGGCAAAGGTAAAAAAAACAGGCAAAGGATGAGAAAAATAGAGACTAGGGAAAAACAGGAGCTGAGACAAAACGCTGCTAGGCTTGAACACACAAGACGAACTGGCAACAGAGAGAAAACATACAAATATAAATAGACAGGGGATAATGAGGAACATGGGCGACACCTGGAGGGGGGTGGAGACAAGCACAAAGACAGGTGAAACAGATCAGGGCGTAACACCCATGGGAATGGAGAGGGGTTGAGTGGGGATGCCCAGCTCAGATGCCAGGGTAACATCCATTAGACTCACATCAGCCCCAGAGTCGATGAGTACCTGGAGAGACTTGGACTGGTCGCCCCACAGCAGGGTGGCATGGGGGTGGGCAAGTAAGGGGAGAAGAACAATTTAATTATTTAAGACCCACCAGAGTACTTACTCCATCGAATGAGCTGGGTCTCTGGAAGGGACAGGTAGACACATAATGACCGACAGTACCGCAATACAGACAACTCTGGGTGTTCAGTCTGCATACGCGTTCGGCTGGAGGCGGCCTAGCCCTGCCGAGCTGCATTGGCTCGGGAAGAGGTGGCTCTGGGAGAGGCAACTCGGCTGTCTTCGGAGGCTCTTGGAGGAACTCGGGTAAGCTTGGATCCTCTCTGTGATTTCCGGAGTTCATCAGATGCAAGGTGGCATCCTTGAGTGACTGATTGGGACCGCAATCAGACCTCTTCTCCCTCCTACGTTTCCGTAACCGTCCATCGATCCGGAAAGTTAAGGCGATGAGTGAGTCGAGATCTGTTGGTAGTTCCCAGGCTGCAAGCTAGTCCTTTACCCCTGCCGATAATCCATTCAGGAACGTGTCGAACAGCGCTTCCAGGTTCCAGGTACCCTCCGCTGCCAGCGTGAGGAACTCCACCGCATAGTCTACCACACTGAGGGAGCCCTGCCAAAGCAGAAGTAACTTCTGGGTTCATAGTCTGCCACACTGAGGGAGCCCTGCCGAAGCTGAAGTAACTTCTGGATTCATAGTCTGCCACACTGAGGGAGCCCTGCCGAAGCTGAAGTAACTTCCGGGTTCAAAGTCTGCCACACTGAGGGAGTCCTGCCGAAGCTGAAGTAACTTCCGGGTTCATAGTCTGCCACATTGAGGGAGTCCTGCCGAAGCTGGAGTAACTTCTGGGTTCATAGTCTGCCACACTGAGGGAGCCCTGCCAAAGCTGGAGTAACTTCTGGGTTCATAGTCTGTCACACTGAGGGAGCCCTGCCGAAGCTGGAGTAACTTCTGGGTTCATAGTCTACCACACTGAGGTTGTCCTGCTGAACCTGGAGTAACTTCTGGGTTCATAGTCTACCACACTGAGGGTGTCCTGCCGGAGCTGGAGTAACTTATGGGCTCATAGTCTACCACACTGAGGGTGTCCTCCTGAAGCTGTAGTAACTTCTGGGTTCATAGTCTACCACATTGAGGGTGTCCTGCTGAAGCTGGAGTAACTTCTGGGTTCATAGTCTACCACACTGAGGGTGTCCTGCCGGAGCTGGAGTAACTTCTGGGTTCATAGTCTGCCACACTGAGGGTGTCCTGCCGGAGCTGGAGTAACTTCTGGGTTCATAGTCTGCCACACTGAGGGTGTCCTGCCGAAGCTGGAGTAACTTCTGGGTTCATAGTCTACCACACTGAGGTTGTCCTGCTGAACCTGGAGTAACTTCTGGGTTCATAGTCTACCACACTGAGGGTGTCCTGCCGGAGCTGGAGTAACTTATGGGCTCATAGTCTACCACACTGAGGGTGTCCTCCTGAAGCTGTAGTAACTTCTGGGTTCATAGTCTACCACATTGAGGGTGTCCTGCTGAAGCTGGAGTAACTTCTGGGTTCATAGTCTACCACACTGAGGGTGTCCTGCCGGAGCTGGAGTAACTTCTGGGTTCATAGTCTGCCACACTGAGGGTGTCCTGCCGGAGCTGGAGTAACTTCTGGGTTCATAGTCTGCCACACTGAGGGTGTCCTGCTGAACCTGGAGTAACTTCTGGGTTCATAGTCTACCACACTGAGGGTGTCCTGCCGGAGCTGGAGTAACTTATGGGCTCATAGTCTACCACACTGAGGGTGTCCTCCTGAAGCTGTAGTAACTTCTGGGTTCATAGTCTACCACATTGAGGGTGTCCTGCTGAAGCTGGAGTAACTTCTGGGTTCATAGTCTACCACACTGAGGGTGTCCTGCCGGAGCTGGAGTAACTTCTGGGTTCATAGTCTGCCACACTGAGGGTGTCCTGCCGGAGCTGGAGTAACTTCTGGGTTCATAGTCTACCACACTGAGGGTGTCCTGCCGGAGCTGGAGTAACTTCTGGGTTCATAGTCTACCACACTGAGGGTGCCCTGCCGGAGCTGGAGTAACTTCTGGGTTCATAGTCTGCCACACTGAGGGTGTCCTGCCGGAGCTGGAGTAACTTCTCGGTTCATAGTCTGCTACACTGAGGGTGTCCTGCTGAAGCTGGAGTAACTTCCGGGCAGCCTCTCTCCCAGACACCGGAGCCTCAAAACCTTTCTCACATCCACCACGAATACCTCCAGACTGAGGCTGACGGCGGATTGTTGCTCCCACACCATCGTGGCCCTCCTCGACATCAGCGTAATAATGTACTCTATCTTCCAAGCGGAACGAAGAAGACTGCAGCTCAAAAATGAGGGAGCACTGGGAGAGAATGGCCCAGCAGGTTCTGGAATCTCCACCGCAGCGCTCCGGGGGAGGTAAGCGGGGTTCCTGGGAACCGGCGTGACGGCGCTGCTACCAGCCGGGTTACTGAGGACCTGGGAGGTTACCGTCGTGGCAGGCTGCCTAGTAAGCAATCCACGGAATTTCTCCCGCAAAGCGTCCAATGCTAGGTCATGACGTTCAGCCACACCCTGGAACCCTTCCATCAGACCACGAAGCATCTCCTCGATGGCGTTGCGGAGCTGGTCCAAGTCTGCTGGGCCAGTCATGGCCAGTTCGTACTATCAGGAATCAAGGTAAGACCCAAGTGCAGACTGCGTGAAGTAACAATATTTATTGTGACAACAGGGGCAGGCAAACGACAGGTCATTGATCGATAATCCAGACTAGAGGCCAAGGTAAAGGACGGCAGGTAGGCTCAGGGTCAGGTCATACAGTGGTCAGGTGGTCGGGTACAGGGTCAGGACAGACAAAGAGAGAAAAAAGAGAGACTGGGGAAAACCAGGAGCTGAGACAAAACGCTGCTAGGCTTGAACACACAAGACGAACTGGTAACACACAGAAAACACAGGTATAAATACACAGGGGATAATGGTAAAGATGGGCAACACCTGGAGGGGGGTGGAGACAAGCACAAGGACAGGTGAAACAGATCAGGGTGTGACAGTTCCCCGTGTCAGCATTAATGTTGTTTTGTTTGCCCTGTCCAGACGCTGTCCGTGTTCTGTTTCATGTCCGTTATTTATTAAATGTTCACTCCCTGTACTTGCTTCTCGTCTCCTAGTGTCTGTCCTTACAGTAATGTGTTTTATTGAATTTGCCCCAAACATAACACTTTGTATTCAGGACAAAAACGTAATTGTATTGCCACATTGTTTTTGCAGTATTACTTTAGTGCCTTGTTGCAAACGGATGCGTGTTTTGACATATTTTGATTCTGTACAGACTTCCTTCTTTTCACTCTGTCAAATAGGTTAGTATTGTGGAGTAACTACACTGTTGTTGATCCATCCTCAGTTTTCACCTATCACAACCATTAAACTCTGTAAATGTTTTAAAGTCACCATTGGCCTCATGGTGAAATTCCTGAGCGGTTTCCTTCCTCTCCGGCAACTGAGTTAGGAAGGACGTCTGTATCTTTGTAGTGACTGGGTGTATTGATACACCCTCCAAAGTGTAATGAATAACTTAATTATGCTCAAAGGGATAATCAATGTCTGCTTTTTAATGTTTACCCATCTACCACTAGATGCCCTCCCTGGTCTTTGTGTTTGAATCTGTGTTTAAAATGCACTGCTCAAATGAGGGACCTTACAGTTAACTGTATGTGTGGGGTACAGAGATGAGGTAGTCATTAAAAAATCATGTTAAACACTATTATTGCACACAGAGTGAGTCCATGCAACTTTTTATGTGACTTGTTAAGCAAATGTTTACTCCTGAACTTATTTAGGCTTGCCAGAACAAAGGGGTTGAATAGTTATTGACTCAAGACATTTCAGCTTTTCATTTTTATTAATTTGTTAAAACTTTTTTTAAACATAATTCCACTTTGACATTATGGGGTATTGTGTGTAGGCTAGTTACCAAAAACATTCTGAATGCACTGTACAATAACACGGAGGTTGGCATTTTTGGGGGGTTTGATTTGATATTTGTGCGTCTGTAACTTTCTCACTCATCATTATTCATGACTCATTCAGGATTATCCGTAATCATGGTAGCATCCATATTAATTTAGAAGTGTTTAGAAACATATTCTCTTATTTACAATAAAAGTGACTCCAAAATGACACAATGCATTATTTACCATTCATTTCTATTGGGCACAAAATAATCTGAAATACAACCAAAACAAACTGCAAATGCATTCAACAAATGTTTAAAGTCACAAGCTTGACATTGTCATTGCATGCTATGAATATGGGACCAAACATTTTACTACTTTAATAGTAAATGAATTTATCCAAATACTTTTGGTCCGCTAAAATGGGGAGACTATGTACAAAAAGTGTCGTACTAAATGGTTATAAATGGTTCACCCGATATGGATGAAAATACTCTATACCCAACACTTTAACCTCAGTCAAGTCTAGAGTACAGAGACAAAACAACAACAACTAAAATTCACAAGTCATTTTATACAATGAATGGGATGAATTCTAAAGATAGGAGGAAAGAACTCTGCCTAGGTATTCCTCTCACCTATAGCTTCCATTTTAGTAGTGTATTATGGCAATGACTGGGCTAGAGGGATGACAAGGGAACAGAGAGAGAGAGAGAGTGATAGATGGATGTCACTAAATACGGAACCTAAAATTAACAGAAAATGAGTCTTTTAATGACTGTAAGCTTACTGTAAACTAACCCCAGGTAATAGCTAACCTACCATGTAGCCTCTAGCTAGCCTAGTGTTGCTACTCACTCAACTAGACAGGGTCACCCTAGCATCACCCCATCCTCCCCATTCTATTACCTCTTAGGTGTGGCTGAGACAATTCAGACCAATTCACTGGGGTGTAATTCAAAACCAACCACATAGCCATAAACTGTCTTCTAGTTCTATTTCACTGGGACGAGGACCCATACTCCCTATGGGAAGATATACAGTACAGAACCAAGCCAGAACAGGTGCCTAGCCCCAGGTGAAACACATAGCCCACACAGAGACAAAAGCTGCAGTCCAGGGCTGGCTCCAGGCATAAGCGATTTAAGTGGTCGCTTAGGGCCCCAGCACATGTCCGGTGCCCTGACTTCCAGGACCCTCCCACCCATTGATTTTGTAAGATATTCTCATTCAGATACACTATATATACAAAAGTATGTGGACACCCCTTCAAATTAGTGGATTTGGCTATTTCAGCCACACCCATTCCTGACAGGTGTATAAAAACGAGCACACCGCCATGCAATCTCCAAAGACAAACGTTGGCAGTAGAATGGCTTTACTGAAGAGCTTAGTGACTTTCAATGTGGTGACGTCATAGGATGCAACCTTTCCAAAATGTCAGTCCGTCAAATTTCTGCCTTGCTAAAGTTACCCTGGTCAACTATTAGTGCTGTTATTGTGAAGTGGAAACGTCTATGAGCAACAACGTCTCAGCCGCAAAGTGGTAAGCTACACAAGCCTACAGAATGGGAGCACTAGGTGCTGAAGCGCAACAAAAATGATCTGTCCTCGTTTGCAACACGCACTACCGAGTTCCAAACTGCCTCTGGAAGCAACGTCAGCACAAAAACTGTTAATCAGGAGCTTCGTGAAATGGGTTTCCATGGACGAGCAGCTGCAGACAAGCCAAAGATCACCATGTGCAATGCCAAGCGCAATGCCAAGCGCAATGCCAGGCTGGAGTAGTATAAAGCTCGCCACCATTGGAGTCGGGAGCAGTGGAAACGCTTTCTATGGAGTGATGAGGCACACTTCACGGTCTGGCAGTCCAATGGACAAATCTGGGTTTGGCTGATGCCAGGAGAACGCTACTATAATAGTCTGGGGCTGTTTTCCATGGTTCGGACTAGTTCCAGTGAAGGGAAATCTTAACGCTACAGCATACATTGACATTATAGGTGATTATGCACAGAGTCCTGACCTAAACCCATCAAACACCTTTGTGATGAATTGGAACGCCGACTGCGAGCCAGGCCTAATCGCCCAACATCAGTGCCCAACCTCACTAATGCTCTTGTGGCTGAATGGATTCAAGTCCCCGCAGCAATGTTCCAACATCTAGTGGAAAGCCTTCCATGAAGAGTGGAGGCTGTTATAGCAGAAAAGGGGGACCAACTCCATATTGATGCCCATGATTTTGGAATGAGATTTTCGACAAGCAGGTGTCCACATACTTTTTGTCATGTAGTGTATCATGTTTACATTGGCAGAAGTCATGGCAAAATGTGTAGAATTGCAGGAAATTTGCTTTAAAACTGCAAAAATATTATCTCTGCCCCATGGCAAAATGAATAGAATAGCATGAAAGTTGCTTTAAAATTGCTACATTTTATCTCCGCCCAATGACCAATTTGTTTTAATTGCAGGAAATAAAACTTCAATTTTACTCTACACCATCAAGAGCCACTAAAAGGTTTTGCTGCAAGGTGGGGGGAACCCCAACAAAATCCTGCTTAGGACCCTCAAAAGGATAGAACCGGCCCTGCCGGAGTTGTTAGAAAAAAGCTGTGGGACAAAGGAATATACACTGTATATATATATATATATATATATATACACACACACTGGGGAACACTTAAACAACACAATGTAACTCCAAGTCAATCACACTTCTGTGAAATCAAACTGTCCACTTAGGAAGCAACACTGTTTGACAATAAATTTGACATGCTGTTGTGCAAATGGAATAGACACCAGGTGGAAATTATAGGCAATTAGCAAGACACACCCAATAAAGGAGTGGTTCTGCAGGTGGTGACCACAGACCACTTCTCAGTTCCTATGCTTCCTGGCTGATCACTTTTGAATGGTCACTTTTGAATGCTGGTGGTGCTTTCACTCTAGTGGTAGCATGAGACGGAGTCTACAACCCACACAAGTGGCTCAGGTAATGCAGCTCATCCAGGATGGCACATCAATGCGAGCTGTGGCAAGAAGGTTTGCTGTGTCTGTCAGCGTAGTGTCCAGAGCATGGAGGCGCTACCAGGAGACAGGCCAGTACTTCAGGAGACGTGGAGGAGGCCGTAGGAGGGCAACAACCCAGCAGCAGGACCGCTACCTCCGCCACTGCCAGAGCCCTGCAAAATGAGCTCCAGCAGGCCACAAATGTGCATGTGTCTGCTCAAACGGTCAGAAACAGACTCCATGAGGGTGGTATGAGGGCCCGACGTCCACAGGTGGGGGTTGTGCTTACAGCCCAACACCGTGCAGGACGTTTGGCATTTGCCAGAGAACACCAAGATTGGCAAATTCGCCACTGGCGCCCTGTGCTCTTCACAGATGAAAGCAGGTTCACACTGAGCACGTGACAGACGTGACAGAGTCTGGAGACGCCGTGGAGAACGTTCTGCTGCCTGCAACATCCTCCAACATGACTGGTTTGGCGGTGGGTCAGTCATGGTGTGGGGTGGCATTTCTTTGGGGGGCCGCACAGCCCTCCATGTGCTCGCCAGAGGTAGCCTGACTGCCATTAGGTACCGAGATGAGATCCTCAGACCTCTTGTGAGACCCCTGGGTTCCTCCTAATGCAAGACAATGCTAGACCTCATGTGGCTGGAGTGTGTCAGCAGTTCCTGCAAGAGGAAGGCATTGATGCTATGGACTGGCCCGCCCGTTCCCCAGACCTGAATCCAATTGAGCACATCTGGGACATCATGTCTCGCTCCATCCACCAACGCCACGTTGCACCACAGACTGTCCAGGAGTTGGCGGATGCTTTAGTCAAGGTCTGGGAGGAGATCCCTCAGGAGACCATCCGCCACCTCATCAGGAGCATGCCCAGGCGTTGTAGGGAGGTCATACAGGCACGTTGAGGCCACACACACTACTGAGCCTCATTTTGACTTGTTTTAAGGACATTACATCAAAGTTGGATCAGCCTGTAGTGTGGTGTTCCATTTTAATTTTGAGTGTGACTCCAAATCCAGACCTCCATGGGTTGATAAATTTGATTTCCATTGATAATTTTTGTGTGATTTTGTTGTCCGCACACTCAACTATGTAAAGAAAAAAGTATTTAATAAGAATGTTTCATTCATTCAGATCTAGGATGTGTTATTTCAGTGTTCCCTTTCTTTTTTTGAGCAGTGTATATAGGAAAGTATTCAGCCCCCTTGACTTTTTCCACATTTTTTTTATGTTACAGCCTTGTTCTGAAATTGATTCAATCGTTTCCTCATCAATCTACACACAATACCCCATAATGACAAAGCAAAAAATAGTTTATTATAAAGGCTAATTCATTTATTTTTCATTTTGGGGGAAATATCACATTTACATAGGTATTCAGACTCTTTACTCAGTACTTGGTTGAAGCACCTTTGACAGTGATTACAGCATTGAGTCTTCTTAGGTATGACGCCACAAGCTTGGCACACCTGTATTTCTGGGGTTAACTGAAAGGCAGTTAACCCACTGTTCCTCGGTAGGCTGTCACTGTAAATAAGAATGTTCTTAACTGACTTGCCTAGTTAAATAAAGGTTAACTTTTAAACATTTGTCCCGAAGCCACACCTGCATTGTCTTGGCTGTGTGTTTAGGGTCGTTGTCCTGTTGGATGGTGAACTTTTGCCCCAGTCTGAGGTCCGGAGCGCTCTGGAGCAGGTTTTCATCTCTGTTCATCTTTTCCTCAAAGACAGAAAAACATCCTCACAGCATGATGCTGCCACCACCATGCTTCACAGAAGGGATCGTGCCAGGTTTCCTCCAGACGTGACGTTTGGCATTCAGGCCAAAGAGTTCAACCTTGGTTTCATCAGACCAGATAATCTTGTTTCTCATGGTCTGAGAGTCTTTAGGTGCCTTTTGGCAAACTCCAAGCAGGCTGTCATGTGCTTTTTACTCAGGAGTGGCTTCCTTCTGGCCATTTTACCATAAAGGCCTGAGTGCCGCAGAGATGGTTGTCCTTCTGGAAGGTTCTCCCATCTCCACAGAGGAACTCTAGAGCTCTGTCAGAGTGACCATCGGGTTCTTGGTCACCTCCCTGACCAAGGTCCTTCTCCCCCGATTGCTCAGTTTGGCCGGGCGGCTAGCTCATCGCCAGAGTCATGGTGGTTCCAAACTTCTTCCATTTAAAAATGATGGACGCATTGTGTTCTTGGGGACCTTCAATACTGCAGACATTTTTTGGTACCCTTCCCCAGATCTGTGCCTCGACACAATCCTATCTCGGAGCTCTACGGACAATTCCTTCGACATCATGGCTTGGTTTTTGCTCTGACATGCACTGTCAACTGTGGGACCTTACACAGAGAGGTGTGTGCCTTTTCAAATCAGGTCCAATCAATTGAATTCACCACAGGTGGACTCCAATCAAGTTGTAGAAACATCTCAAGGATGATCAATGGAAACAGGATGCACTTGAGCTCAATTTCGAGTGTCATGGCAAAGGGTCTGAATAGTTATGTAAATAAGGTATTTCAGATAAAAAAAAAATGTTATTTACAAATTTGCAAACATTTCTAAAAAACTTTTCAGATTTTTAATTTTATTGAATCCATTTTAGAATAAGGCTGTAACATAACAAAATGTGAAAAAAGTCAAGGAGTCTGAATACTTTCTGAAGGCACTGTACAGTGTGTGTGTGTGTGTGTGTGTCTGTGTGTTTGCGTGCTTGCGTGCGTGCGTGCGTGCGTGTGTGTGTGTGTGTGTGTGTAGGGGGTCGAGGGGGTGGAAGATAGGTTGACCTGAAACATTCCAGCTCTATCGTTTTAACCTATACCCTCCAATCATCAACAAGAACTGGCCTCTCCCCTCATCCATTTAAACAACTCCTCTAAAGGTGAATACACTTCTGATGTCTGGCAAAGCAAAGTGAAAAACAGTTCTGTATGAAATGTGTTGGTCCCTGTTCTAAATCACCAAGGACTGCTGAAATAGTTGATCATGGGTGATAACACAGAATAATAAAATACAATTGTTTGAATAACTCAAAGCAGATATTCTGTCTCCCAGCTGAGAGAGGTGACTAGCAACATCTATCCCAGCAAACAGTGAACGTTCCTACAACGTTAGGTAACATTCAGATTATATCTGACATTAGGATTAGGAGCTATCACATAATTCTCCTGAGGATTATAGTATTAGGAGCGTCATTCTGTTCAGTCAGTCTGTTCTCGTTTGGGGTGGTAACATGACATGTCTGCTGTGTCCCGGGCTGTCTCTATGTCTGACTCATCAGTCACCGGGCAGACTGACTTGACTTCTACCCCACAGGAGTACTAAAGAGTACAGGAGAGGAACATTGCCAAATTTACTTTGGGCAAGAAGCCAGCATAGTACATCACAAGACAGGGGCATGGCCATTACTCAACCCTCAGATCCTGGGCGCAAAACACAACCATTTGCATGAACTCAGAGAGAGAGAGAGAAGGGAGGGAAATGGAGAGAGGGAAAGACAGAGAGGGAAAGAGAGGGAGGGAAAGAGAGGGAGGGAAAGAGAGAGAGGGAAAGAGAGGGAGATATTTAGACAGAAACTGAGAAATGTCTCTATAAGGCTAATTGGATATCCACAATAGACCAATGAGGAAGCACAGAGGGGTAGGTTATGTGAGACAATTGTTGAACCAGATTCAACATTTCCCAGCACACATCGTTGCAGCTCTCCCATAGATTTTTGCTTCCTAAAGCCTAATGGATATCCCCAATTTAAGCAGGGAGGGGTAGGGTTGAGCTAAATGGGGTGAGACGAGGAAAGACTGGGAGAGATGAGGAGAGACGAAAGAAGGCAGTACTAGGAAACAGGGTGGAGACGGTATGAGACGAAAGGAGACGGGGTGAGATGGTGGGGCGTGAGGAGAGACGAAGGGTGTGGACCCATGGGTAGAAGAAGGATGGCATGCCAAGTCTACATGCCCCAAAGGCTCCTGGGACAGGGAGGAATTACTTGGGCTACTGGCGATACTAGAATTTGCCCCATGTGCCTAACAGCTGTGTGATGAGGGAAGAGAGAGGGAGAGATAAAGAGAGAACGAGAGAGACATGAAGAATTAGAGAGTGAGATGTAGAGAGAGAGAGAGAGCAAGAGAGATGAAGAGAGAAAAGAAATAAATAGATACAAAAATACATACAGACAAACAGATGAATGACTGATTAATCACAAATAATTATCCATAAGTATGCAAACACACACACCTTTTTCTGACGCTGTAATTACCTTGCTGCTATATCAAGTTTGATAACCTGTAATTAGTCCTATTATATACCTCTATCTTTCCCTCCCTCCCTCTTTCTCCGCAAGCTAGATGTGTCTGCTATAGCTCAGCTCTCATCATTAATGCCAATTACCACCCCCTCTATGGGCTTTTCTCTCTCTCTCTCTCTCTCTCTCTCTCTCTCTCTCTCTCTCTCTCTCTCTCTCTCTCTCTCTCTCTCTCTCTCTCTCTCTCTCAACACAAAGGGTTCTACACTGGATATGTTTCATTTCACCACCACTCCAGGCTTTTGAACAGGTTTGTTGGGTAAGAAGTGTGTGTGTGTGTGTGTGTGTGCGAGTGTGCATGCTTGTAACGTACGATTGGTCCCACCGAGGGGTATAGGAGATAGTCTGCTCCCACAATGCCTCCCTGTGGTTATAACAGTTAATACAATCTCCTACTGGAGACATACACAGTGAAAGGCTATGCATAACCAGTAATTGTAGCCTCCAACATTCTTAATGCAGTCGCCGGAAAACACACTTTTGGAAGCAGTTTTGATGGCCACTGTTAAAAGAGAAGGATCACTGAGATGTCTAGTGTTAGTAGGTTACACGTATTTATCAAATCCAAGAAATGAGAAAAATGCACTATTTTAGAACCAGAGTTGTTAGCAGCAGCTTGGTATACGTGGGTTCTCAGGGATTATCGCCCCGGCTGTGTACATCCCATCCCAAGCCGACATCAAATATGCTCTCAGGGATCTTCATTGGACCCTGAAGAAATTGTTGCGGGGGACTTTAACAAAAACTATTTGAGGACCATGTTTCTGAATTACTATCAACATGTGTGCCACGCTAATCCTCAACATGGGGGCCAATCAGGGGTGCGTGCTCAGTCCCCTCCTGTACTCCCTGTTCACCCATGACTGCATGGCCAAGCACGACTCCAACACCATCATTAAGTTTGCAGATGACACAACAGTGATAGGCCTGAACAACGACAACAATGAGACAGCCTATAGAGAGGAGGTCAGAGACCTGGCAGTGTGGTGCCAGGATAACAACCTCTCCCTCAACGTGATCAAGACAAAGGACATGATTGTGGACAATATGAAAAGGAGGGCCGAACACACCCCCATTCTCATCGACGGGGCTGTAGTGGATCAGGTTGAGAGCTTCAAGTTCCTTGGTGTCCACATCACCAACAAACTAACATGGTCCAAACACACCAAGACAGTCGTGAAGAGGGCACAACAAAGCCTAATCCCCCTCTGGAGACTGAAAAGATTTGGCATGGGTCCTCAGATCCTCAAAAAGTTATATAGCGGCACCATCGAGAGTATCCTGATGGTTGCATCACTGCCTGGTATGGCAACTGCTCTTTCTCCGACCGCAAGGCACTATCAGGCTGCTGAATAGCTTCTACCACCAGACCATCAGGTTGCTGAATAGCTTCTACCACCAGACCATCAGGTTGCTGAATAGCTTCTACCACCAGACCAACAGGCTGCTGAATAGCTTCTACCACCAGACCATCAGGTTGCTGAATAGCTTCTACCACCAGACCATCAGGTTGCTGAATAGCTTCTACCACCAGACCATCAGGTTGCTGAATAGCTTCTACCACCAGACCATCAGGTTGCTAAATAGCTTCTACCACCAGACCATCAGGCTGCTGAATAGCTTCTACCACCAGACCATCAGGTTGCTGAATAGCTTCTACCACCAGACCATCAGACTCCCCAATAGCTTCTATCACCAGACCATCAGACTCCCCAATAGCTTCTACCACCAGACCATCAGGCTGCTGAATAGGTTCTACCACCAGACCATCAGACTGCCTAATAGCTTCCACCACCAGACCATCAGACTCCCCAATAGCTTCTACCACCAGACCATCAGGCTGCTGAATAGGTTCTACCACCAGACCATCAGACTGCCTAATAGCTTCCACCACCAGACCATCAGACTCCCCAATAACTTCTACCATCAGACCATCAGGCTGCTGAATAGCTTCTACCACCAGCCCATCAGGTTGCTGAATAGCTTCTACCACCAGACCATCAGACTCCCCAATAGCTTCTACCATCAGACCATCAGGCTGCCCAATAGCTTCTACCACCAGACCATCAGACTCCCCAACAGCTTCTACCACCAGACCATCAGGTTGCTGAATAGCTTCTACCACCAGAGCATCAGGTTGCTGAATAGCTTCTACCACCAGACCATCAGGTTGCTGAATAGCTTCTACCACCAGACCATCAGGCTGCTGAATAGCTTCTACCACCAGACCATCAGGCTGCTGAATAGCTTCTACCACCAGACCATCAGGTTGCTGAATAGCTTCTACCACCAGACCATCAGGTTGCTGAATAGCTTCTACCACCAGACTATCAGGTTGCTGAATAGCCACCACTAGTGAGTTACCAGAACTGACCCTCACAGTAATTCTCCCCCCCAAAACCGTAGGTCCCTCCATGACATGTAGTATGCTGTGATAATGTGCTTTTGTCAGTATATACTTAAGCTAGTACATTATATCACCCCACCCCTCCACCGCACCCCTGAACTAAGGAACCCCCACCTCCCAAATCCCAATTCAACCACACACACACACACACACACACACACACACACACACACACACACACACACACACACACACACACACACACACACACACACACACACACACACACACACACACACACACACACACACACACACACACACACACACACACACAGTCCTTAGGGTTTAAAGGGTAACCCTCTCTGTGAACCAGCTGTACTGACAGACTGGGTCTAGGGGACAAACAGAAATCCTAACTTCTGTGACATTATGATCAACCACATTCATCTATCCAAGCTAGCAGGGGCAGAGAGAGAGTCAGTCAAGCTTGTGTCAGAACTGGGGGAGGGATGGCAGGAGAAGGATGGAGTAAGGGAGCAAGGGATATTGGGGAGGGAGAAAGAGTAGAGGAGTTCTGCCTTTGTTTTATGGTACAGAGTGGTTACTAGGGTTTGCCCCAGCTCGGCATGGCAATGGTTCACTCTGGTAACTGTAGGTAACCCTGCTCTGGTAATGTTAACATCCTCCAGGCAGGCAGGAACTCTTTCCTCCTTCCCTCAGCCCAGTACAGAGCAGAACAGAACAGCAGGTATGGAGACAGATTTCACCTCTCTTTCAATTGCTTACTTTCCCTCTTTCTATTAAATACAAATACACACCCCCCCACCCACACGCACCCCCCCCCCCCCCCCCCCCCCCCACCCACACACACACACACACACACACACACACACACACACACACACGCTGCCGACAAATGATTGCAGTCGACACAATCAAACTCACAGCAGGTACTTGAAAACTCTTGATGTTTTATAAAGAGAAAGAATAATCACACCTTCACCAGGTATGATAATGACTTTGCCCATGGTAATGACAACACACACACACACACACACACACACACACACACACACACACACACACACACACACACACACACACACACACACACACACACACACCATGTTTGGCAGAGAGGCTTAGTATGAGAATGAGCCAAGACTTTACTTGTCCCAAACAGCAGCGGCAGCAGAGTCACTTCTTAATTGGCTGCACATATATACCTATATACACATATATACCTATATACACTTATATCCCTATATACACATATATACCTATATACACATATATACCTATATACACATATATACCTATATACACATATATACCTATTTACACATATATACCTATATACACATATATCCCTATATACACATATATACATATATACACATATATACCTATATACACATATATACATATATACCTATATACACATATATACCTATACACACATATATACATATATAGACAAATATACCTATATATGTCTAGCTCATTAACATGGTGGAATAAATCCCTCTCTTGTTAGAGGTGATGAGAGCGGTAGAGGTCATGTCCTCATATTTGGTCCCTCAAAGGTTGCAGAGTACCACATGTATTGACAGGGCTAAAGGACAGTAACATCCCTAAACAGCCCGAGTGTAGATCCTTCTATCACATCTGCTTTAAGAGCATACCTCTTAGAGTGGAGAGAATGAAGCCAGCATCAAGACACAGTAGATCAGGGGTTTCAAAATCATTCCATGGAGGACCTGCAGGTTTTTGTGTTTCCCTTTCAATAAAGCCCTCGACAACCAGGTGTGGGGAGTCCCTTAGTAATTAGTGACCTTAATTAATCAATCAAGTACAACGGAGGAGCGAAATCGGCCCTCCGTGGAATGAGTTTGATACCTGTGCAGTAAATAGAAGACTGTAGTCTAGTGTACTGTAGAGTTTCCCAGCAGGACACATTTGTGTTCTAGCCCCGGACAAGCACACCTGATTCAACTTGTCAACTAATCATCAAGCCCTCAATGAGTTAAATCAGTTGAGTTTGTCTGAGGAAACAACAAAAATGTGTGCTGTAGGGGGTCCTGGAGAACTGGAGCTGGGGAACACTGGTCTGATACGTGGTGTTATTCTGGGCGGTGTAATTCTGGAACACTGATGCCCTCTGGTGGTGAACAGCCATTATTTCAACGTGTTACGTGTACCAGCGGCTGGGTGTGGAAGCATGTAGGGGTCTAGGTCTGTACTGTCAACTCACTGTGAACAGGACCAGCTGCATCACCAAACCATTGGAGTATGAGCCAACAGCAGACAGACCACACACACTGCTGGGAAAAGCCATGTAGGGAAAGATGACGACGTCCCCAAAACCACATCCTCGCCCTCTGCTCACCCCTCTGTTCTCATTATAGCTTTCTCACCCTCCTCCTTCTACTCACCCACATCCCATGTGTTCATAAACACACACACACACACACACACACACACATACGACCACATGCTGTGCAGGGAAACATATGCTCACGTACAGCATAAACACTCTAAACACACGTTCGCATGCAGACATACATTTACCAACACACAAAGACAGACGGTGCATTCAGAAAGTAAACAGACCCCTTCCCTTATCCCACATTTGTTACGTTACAGGCTTATTCTAAAATTGATTAAATAGATGTTTTCCCTCAATAAATTACACACAATACCCCACAATGAAAAAGCAAAAAACAAGTTTTTAGAAATTTTTGAAAAACATTACAAATGAAATACCTTATTTACATAAGTATTCAGACCCTTTGCTATGAGACTCAAAATTGAGCTCAGGTGCATCCTGTTTCCATTGATCATCTTTGAGATGTTTACCTGTGATAATTTCAATTGATTAGACATGATTTGGAAGGGCACACACCTGTCTACATAAGGTCCCACACTTGACAGTGCATGTCAGTGCAAAAACCAAGCCAGGAAGTTGAAGGAATTGTCCGTAGAGCTCTGAGACAGGAAAGTGTCGAGGCACAGATCTGGGGAAGGGTCCCAAAACATTTCTGCAGCATTGAAGGTCCCCAAGAACATAGTGGCCTCCATCATTCTTAAATGGAAGAAGTTTGGAACCAACCAAGACTCTTCCTAGAGCTGGCCGCACGGCCAAACTGAGCATTCAGGGGAGAAGCGCATTGATCAGGGAGGTGACCAAGAATCCGATGGTCACTCTGACAGAACTCCAGAGTTCCTCTGTGGATATGGGAGAACCTTCCAGAAAGACAACCATCTCTGCAGCACTCCACCAACCAAGCCTTTATGGTAGAGTGGCCAGACTCAAATGTAGCCTGACAGCCCACTTGGAGTTTGCCAAAAAAGCACCTAAAGGACTCTCAGACCATGAGAAACAAGATTCTCTAGTCTGATGAAACCAAGATTGAACTCTTTGGCCTGAATGCCAAGCATCACGTCTGGACTAAACCTCACACCATCCCTATGGTGAAGCATGGTGGTGGCAGCACCATGCTATGGGGATGTTTTTCAGTGGCAGGGACTGGGAGACTAGACAGGATCGAGGGAAAGATGAACGGAGCAAAGTACAGAGAGATCCTTGATGAAAACCTGCTCCAGATCTCAGACTGGGGCAAAGGTACACCTTCCAACAGGACAACGACCCCAAGCACACAGCCAAGACAACACAGGAGTGGCTTTGGGAAAAGATTTTGAATGTCCTTGAGTGGCCCATTCAGAGCCTGGACTTGAACCCAATCGAACATCTCTGGAGAGACCTGCAAATAGTTGTGCAGTGATGCTCCCCATCAAACCTGACAGAGCTTGAGAGGTTCTGCAGAGAAGAGTGGGAGAAACTCCCCAAATACATGTGTGCTAAGCTTGTAGTGTCATACCCAAGAAGACTAGAGGCTGTAATCGCTGCCAAAGTGCTTTAACAAAGTACTGAGTAAAGTGGCTGAATACTTATGTAAATGTGATTTTTCTGTTTTCTTTGTTGTAATTTTTATCAAATTTGCAAACAACAGTTTTTGATTTGTCATTATGGGGTATTGTGTGTAGATTGATGAGGAAAAACAAATAAATCTGTTTTAGAATAAGACTGTAACGTAACTTTCCGAATGCACAGTACATGCATGAACGTGCACGAATGCATGCTCACACACACACACACACACACACACACACACACACACACACACACACACACACACACACACACACACACACACACATATGTTTCCCATGCCAATAAAGGGCCTTGGATTGAATTGAGAGAGAGGTGGGAGGTTTGGGCTCAGAGGAGAGGAACAAAAAGTGGAGATATTAAAAGGAGTTCCAGTATGTCAGATAGAGAGGATGTTTTTCAGTTGCTTTCTCTTGTGAAAGTGAATAGACAACTGCTGGGTTATCTGGCTCTGGAATGAAGTTTCCCCTAGGTGCAGATCCAGGGACAGCTCCACCCCCCAAACCTAGGGAGGGAATTCAAAACTGACCCATTATCAGCATCTAGGTGCAACTTTACCTGACACTGCTTTTCTACTGACTTACCAGCAGGTGGCAGCAGTAGCATGATGTATACAACAGGTCAAAGTTATTGGCGTGTGTGTGTGTGTGTGTGTGTGTGTGTGTGTGTGTGTGTGTGTGTGTGTGTGTGTGTGTGTGCCTACCCCCCATCAGCCCCCATGCCTCTCACACCCACATGCCGAGGAGGCCCCAGATAGCTGAGGTTAGGGGGGGCAAGAGGGGGCATGTGTGGGTGGGGATAGGGGAGAGCGTGGGGGTGTCAGTTAATACCTGCTGCGGTTGGACCACCTGTCTAACTGTCTGCCCCCAGGGCTCTAAGCTGACCATTTTTGACAAAATGTAGGCACACAAAAATACATTTACCAGCACAATTAAAAATATTTGAGGTAATTATAATTTTCGGGCTCCCGAGTGGCACAGCGGTCTGGGACACTGCACAGCAGTGCTAGTAGGCGTCATGACAGACCCAGGTTCGATCCTGGGCTGTATCACGACTGGCCGTAATCGGGAGTCCCATAAGGCGGTGCACAATTGGCCCAGTGCCGTTAGGGGAGGGTTTGGACATGGGGGCTTTACAAGTAGGCCGTCATTGTGAATTAGAATTTGTTCTTAACTTACTTAATTTTTCTAGGCGCACTGGTGCAAATGCAAGTAAAATGGTAAAATGGTTGTACTGTAGAACCCTGCCAGACCTGTGTGTGTGCATGTATGTGTGTGTGTGTGTGGGTCTGTGGGTGAGTGTGTCCAGAACTTACACTCCCCATGTAAACAGCAGTTAGGTAAACACACATACAGAGAGAAAAGCAGATGTACGCAAATGTCACCATCACCATAATAAACTCCATACAACCCCGCACACACTCACCACTCACACGTCTCAGAGAGAGAGAGAGAGACAAACAGACCCCACCGAGCCCCAGTACACCAACACAATTAGACCCAACCAAATCATGAGAAAAACAGAAAGATACAAAAACTGAGCAAACTGGAATACATTGGCACAATACATGACCACTATGACTCATCCAAAATTAAGGGAATCTTTGACTATGTACAGACTCAGGGAGCATAGCCTTGCTATTGAGAAAGGCCGCCGAAGTCAGACCTGACTCTCAAGAGAAGACAGGCTATGTGCACACTGCCCACAAAATGAAGTGGAAACTGAGCTGCACTTCCTAACCTCCTGCCAATGTATGACCATATTATTTCCCTCAGATTACACCGACCCACAAAGAATTTGAAAACAAATCCAATTTTGATAAACTCCCATATATTTCGGATGAAATACCAGTGTGCCATCACTGCAGCAAGATTTGTGACCTGTTGCCACAAGAAAAGGGACCGCAGTGAAGAACAAACACCATTGTAAATACAACTCATATTTATGTTTATTTATTTTCTCTTTTGTATTTTAACTATTTGCACATTGTTACAACACTGTATATATACATAATATTGTGTGAGTGTAATGGTTACTGTTCATTTCTGATGGTTTATTTCACTTTTGTTTATTATCTATTTAACTTGCTTTGGCAATGTAAACATACGTTTCCCATGCCAATAAAGCTGTTTGAATTGAGAGAGAGAGAGAGAGAGAGAGAGAGAGAGAGCGACCCAATTACACAATGTATACATTGCCGAAAACAAAGGGAGTAGTCAACTGAGACACTCAATCCTTGTCTTTAGCACACATGCACACATACACATGCAGTGCAGAGTGGGCTTTGGGGGTTATGAGGGTGTTGAGTGAAGGGGGTCAGGGTTCACACTCTCAGCTGCTGTAAGGGCAGAGGGGAGCACAGCTCTACTTTTGCACATCCCACCATAGCCAAGCACCAGTGGTGGAAAAAGTACCCAATCGTCCTACTAGAGTAAAAGTAAAGATACCTTCATAGAAAATGACTCAAGTAAAAGTGAAAGTCACCCAGTAAAATACAAGCAGGTGGCACTTGGCCAAAAGGCTCCACTGACAGTATGTTGTTAAAGGAGCAACTGTAGCTAATGACTGTTGTAAATAGAGCCAATATACAGGTTGGTCTGTCCTCCTGGTCTTATCAGACGAGGAGAATGGAGTCGTTCTGTCAATATTACTTCAACTGGGAAGTTGTGTTTCTTCTTGTGCATGTATAGCATGACACGACCAGTTAACTCTGGTCCTGGAGTGCCACAGTCAAATACTTCAGGTTTTTGAGTTGATCAGGATTGCATATAGCCTGGATCCAGATCTGCCTGTGTTCCTGCCATTGATGTCATTATCAAGACAAACTTGTTTCAGTGACATAATTGAGTTGGCATGATAGCACAAACAGACTTAGGTAGATTCCTCCCTGTTTCAGTCTGTTTTCTTCCATTTCGTAACCAACCGAATATGACCCTGGCCAATACCACTTCACTACATCTCTACATCTCCAACCCCCTCTGTGTGTATTCTAACGCAGTTCAAAGGGCTGGGCAAATCCTCTCCCAAACCGCTGCTTTGATCCAAACACGGGCTGTGTGTGTAGCTGGGTGGACATGGGATTATGGCCCTATAGATGGCTATAAACTATTTCTGGGCTACTGGCTTGCACGCACAGGCAAAATGCATAAGAACGCACGCACGCATGCACACACACACCTTTATGACATAGTTCTATCTGACTACACTTATGTAGCCTACTCTATGAATACTATTCACTAGCCACTGTTATCGTGTTAGGGAAAGAGGAAGTAGTGGTGGGGTGTGTGTGTGTGTGTGTGTGTGTGTGTGTGTGTGTGTGTGTGTGTGTGTGTGTGTGTGTAGTAACCTGAGCACATAGGGAAAGCGTTCCTAGGATTCCAGGCCTGTTTGGGGTGGTGTGACTGGAGCCTGAGGGTCTCTGTTGGAATGTGGGTTGTGCAGGGAAGAGGCTACGGAATAATAGGTGAGTCACATCCCAATAACACACACACACACACACGCTCCAGAAGCCCCAATGTCTAACCAATGAAGAGACGAGAAGCCCCAATGTCTAACCATTGAAGAGACGAGAAGCCCCAATGTCTAACCAATGAAGAGATGAGAAGTCCCAATGTCTAAGCAATGAAGAGAATGGAAGCCCCTGTGTCTAACCAATGAAGAAAAGAGAAGCCCCAATGTCTAACCAATGAAGAAAAGAGAAGCCCCAATGTCTAACCAATGAGGAGACGAGAAGCCCCCATGTCTAACCAATGAAGAAAAGAGAATCCCCAATGTCTTACCAATGAAGAAAAGAGAAGCCCCAATGTCTAACCAATTAAGAAAAGATAAGCCCAAATGTCTAACCAATGAAGACACGAGAAGCCCCAACGTCGAACCTCTGAAGAAAAGAGAAGCCCCAGTGTCTAACCAATGAAGAGAATGGAAGCCCTACTGTCTAACCAATAAACAAAAGAGAAGCCCCAATGTATAACCAATGAAGAGAAGAGAAGCCCCAATGTCAAACCCATGAAGAGAAGAGAAGCCCCAATGTCTGACCAATGAAGAGAAGAGAAGCCCCAGTGTCTAACCAATGATGAAAAGAGAAGCCCCAATGTCTAACCAATGAAGAAAAGAGAAGCCCCAATGTCTAACCAATGAAGAAAAGAGAAGCCCCAATGTCTAACCAATGAAGAAAAGAGAAGCCCCAATGTCTAACCAATGAAGAAAACAGAATCCCCAATGTCTAACCAATCAAGAAAAGAGAAGCCCCAATGTCTAACCAATGAAGAAAAGAGAAGCCCCAATGTCTAACCAATGAAGCGAAACCCCAATGTCTAACCAATGAAGAGATGAGAAGCTCAAATGTCTAACCAATGAAGAGAAGAGAAGCCCCAATGTCAAACCAAGGAAGAAAAGAGAAGACCCAGTGTCTAACCAATGAAGAGAAGAGAAGCCCCAATGACTAACCAATGAAGAGAATGGATGCCCCAATGTCTAACCAATGAAGAGAAGAGAAGCCCCAATGTCTAACCAATTAACAGACAAGAAGCCCAAATGTCTAACCAATGAAGAGATAAGAAGCCCCAATGTCTAACCAATGAAGAGAAGAGAATCCCCAATGTCAAATCAATGAAGAGACAAGAAGCCCCAATGTCTAACCAATGAAGAGAAGAAAAGCCCTCATGTCTAACCAATGAAGAGAAGAGAAGCCCCAGTGTCTAACCAATGAAGAGAAGATAAGCCCCAACGTCTAACCAATGAAGAAAATAGAAGCCCCAATGTCTAAACAAAGAAGAGAAGCCCCAATGTCTAACCAATTAAGAAAAGAGAAGCCCCAGTGTCTAACCAATGAAGACACGAGAAGCCCCAACGTCTAACCTCTGAAGAAAAGAGAAGCCCCAGTGTCTAACCAATGAAGAGAATGGAAGCCCTACTGTCTAACCAATAAACAAAAGAGAAGCCCCAATGTATAACCAATGAAGAGAAGAGAAGCCCCAATGTCAAACCCATGAAGAGAAGAGAAGCCCCAATGTCTGACCAATGAAGAGAAGAGAAGCCCCAGTGTCTAACCAATGAAGAGAGGAGAAGCCACAGTGTCTAACCAATGAAGAGAAGAGAAGCCCCAATGTCTAACCAATGATGAAAAGAGAAGCCCCAATGTCTAACCAATGAAGAAAAGAGAAGCCCCAATGTCTAACCAATGAAGAAAAGAGAAGCCCCAATGTCTAACCAATGAAGAAAAGAGAAGCCCCAATGTCTAACCAATGAAGAAAACAGAATCCCCAATGTCTAACCAATCAAGAAAAGAGAAGCCCCAATGTCTAACCAATGAAGAAAAGAGAAGCCCCAATGTCTAACCAATGAAGCGAAACCCAAATGTCTAACCAATGAAGAGATGAGAAGCTCAAATGTCTAACCAATGAAGAGAAGAGAAGCCCCAATGTCAAACCAATGAAGAGAAGAGAAGACCCAGTGTCTAACCAATGAAGAGAAGAGAAGCCCCAATGACTAACCAATGAAGAGAATGGATGCCCCAATGTCTAACCAATGAAGAGAAGAGAAGCCCCAATGTCTAACCAATTAACAGACAAGAAGCCCAAATGTCTAACCAATGAAGAGATAAGAAGCCCCAATGTCTAACCAATGAAGAGAAGAGAATCCCCAATGTCAAATCAATGAAGAGACAAGAAGCCCCAATGTCTAACCAATGAAGAGAAGAAAAGCCCTCATGTCTAACCAATGAAGAGAAGAGAAGCCCCAGTGTCTAACCAATGAAGAGAAGATAAGCCCCAACGTCTAACCAATGAAGAAAATAGAAGCCCCAATGTCTAAACAAAGAAGAGAAGCCCCAATGTCTAACCAATTAAGAAAAGAGAAGCCCCAGTGTCTAACCAATGAAGACACGAGAAGCCCCAACGTCTAACCTCTGAAGAAAAGAGAAGCCCCAGTGTCTAACCAATGAAGAGAATGGAAGCCCCAATGTCTAACCAATGAAGAGAGGAGAAACCACAGTGTCTAACCAATGAAGAGAAGAGAAGCCCCAGTGTCTAACCAATGAAGAGAAGAGAAGCCCCAATGTCTAACCAATGATGAAAAGAGAAGCCCCAATGTCTAACCAATGAAGAAAAGAGAAGCCCCAATGTCTAACCAATGAAGAAAAGAGAAGCCCCAATGTCTAACCAATGAGGAGACGAGAAGCCCCAATGTCTAAACAATGAAGAAAAGAGAATCCCCAATGTCTAACCAATGAAGAAAAGAGAAGCTCAAATGTCTAACCAATGAAGAGAAGAGAAGCCCCAGTGTCTAACCAATGAAGAAAAGAGAAGCTCAAATGTCTAACCAATGAAGAGAAGAGAAGCCCCAGTGTCTAACCAATGAAGAGAAGAGAAGCCCCAATGACTAACCAATGAAGAGAATGGATGCCCCAATGTCTAACCAATGATGAAAAGAGAAGCCCCAGTGTCTAACCAATGAAAAAAAGAGAAGCTCAAATGTCTAACCAATGAAGAGAAGAGAATCCCCAGTGTCTAACCAATGAAGAGAAGAGAAGCCCCAATGTCTAACCAATGATGAAAAGAGAAGCCCCAATGTCTAACCAATGAAGAAAAGAGAAGCCCCAATGTCTGACCAATGAAGAAAAGAGAAGCCCCAATGTCTAACCAATGAAGAAAAGAGAAGCCCCAATGTCTAACCAATGAAGAAAACAGAATCCCCAATGTCTAACCAATCAAGAAAAGAGAAGCCCCAATGTCTAACCAATGAAGAAAAGAGAAGCCCCAATGTCTAACCAATGAAGCGAAACCCCAATGTCTAACCAATGAAGAGATGAGAAGCTCAAATGTCTAACCAATGAAGAGAAGAGAAGCCCCAATGTCAAACCAAGGAAGAAAAGAGAAGACCCAGTGTCTAACCAATGAAGAGAAGAGAAGCCCCAATGACTAACCAATGAAAAGAATGGATGCCCCAATGACTAACCAATGAAGAGAAGGGAAACCCCAGTGTCAAACCAATGAAGAGAATGGAAGCCCCAGTGTCTAACCAATGAAGAGAAGATAAGCCCCAGTGTCTTAACAATGAAGAGAAGAGAAGCCCCCGTGTCTAACCAATGAAGAGAAGCCCCAATGTCTAACCAATGAAGAGAAGAGAAGCCCCAATGTCTAACCAATTAACAGACAAGAAGCCCCAATGTCTAACCAATGAAGCGAAACCCCAATGTCTAACCAATGAAGAGAAGAGAAGCCCCAGTGTCTAACCAATGAAGAGAAGAGAAGCCCCAATGACTAACCAATGAAGAGAATGGATGCCCCAATGTCTAACCAATGAAGAGAAGGGAAACCCCAGTGTCAAACCAATGAAGAGAATGGAAGCCCAAGTGTCTAACCAATGAAGAGAAGATAAGCCCTAGTGTCTTAACAATGAAGAGAAGAGAAGCCCCCGTGTCTAACCAATGAAGAGAAGCCCCAATGTCTAACCAATGAAGAGAAGAGAAGCCCCAATGTCTAACCAATTAACAGACAAGAAGCCCAAATGTCTAACCAATGAAGAGACAAGAAGCCACAATGTCTAACCAATGAAGAGAAGAGAAGCCCCAATGTCAAACCAATGAAGAGACAAGAAGCCCCAATGTCTAACCAATGAAGAAAAGAAAAGCCTTCATGTCTAACCAATGAAGAGAAGAGAAGCCCCAGTGTCTAACCAATGAAGAGAAGATAAGCCCCAACGTCCAACCAATGAAGAAAATAGAAGCCCCAATGTCTAAACAAAGAAGAGAAGCCCCAATGTCTAACCAATTAAGAAAAGAGAAGCCCCAGTGTCTAACCAATGAAAAGAATGGATGCCCCAATGACTAACCAATGAAGAGAGGAGAAGCCACAGTGTCTAACCAATGAAGAGAAGAGAAGCCCCAATGTCTAACCAATGATGAAAAGAGAAGCCCCAATGTCTAACCAATGAAGAAAAGAGAAGCCCCAATGTCTAACCAATGAAGAAAAGAGAAGCCCCAATGTCTAACCAATGAAGAAAACAGAATCCCCAATGTCTAACCAATCAAGAAAAGAGAAGCCCCAATGTCTAACCAATGAAGAAAAGAGAAGCCCCAATGTCTAACCAATGAAGCGAAACCCCAATGTCTAACCAATGAAGAGATGAGAAGCTCAAATGTCTAACCAATGAAGAGAAGAGAAGCCCCAATGTCAAACCAAGAAAGAAAAGAGAATGCCCAGTGTCTAACCAATGAAGAGAAGAGAAGCCCCAATGACTAACCAATGAAGAGCATGGATGCCCCAATGTCTAACCAATGAAGAGAAGAGAAGCCCCAATGTCTAACCAATTAACAGACAAGAAGCCCAAATGTCTAACCAATGAAGAGATAAGAAGCCCCAATGTCTAACCAATGAAGAGAAGAGAATCCCCAATGTCAAATCAATGAAGAGACAAGAAGCCCCAATGTCTAACCAATGAAGAAAAGAGAATCCCCAATGTCTAACCAATGAAGAAAAGAGAAGCCCCAATGTCTAACCAATGAAGAAAAGAGAAGCCCCAATGTCTAACCAATGAAGCGAAACCCCAATGTCTAACCAATGAAGAGAAGAGAAGCCCCAGTGTCTAACCAATGAAGAGAAGAGAAGCCCCAATGACTAACCAATGAAGAGAATGGATGCCCCAATGTCTAACCAATGAAGAGAAGGGAAACCCCAGTGTCAAACCAATGAAGAGAATGGAAGCCCCAGTGTCTAACCAATGAAGAGAAGATAAGCCCTAGTGTCTTAACAATGAAGAGAAGAGAAGCCCCCGTGTCTAACCAATGAAGAGAAGCCCCAATGTCTAACCAATGAAGAGAAGAGAAGCCCCAATGTCTAACCAATTAACAGACAAGAAGCCCAAATGTCTAACCAATGAAGAGACAAGAAGCCACAATGTCTAACCAATGAAGAGAAGAGAAGCCCCAATGTCAAACCAATGAAGAGACAAGAAGCCCCAATGTCTAACCAATGAAGAAAAGAAAAGCCCTCATGTCTAACCAATGAAGAGAAGAGAAGCCCCAGTGTCTAACCAATGAAGAGAAGATAAGCCCCAACGTCCAACCAATGAAGAAAATAGAAGCCCCAATGTCTAAACAAAGAAGAGAAGCCCCAATGTCTAACCAATTAAGAAAAGAGAAGCCCCAGTGTCTAACCAATGAAGACACGTCGAACCTCTGAAGAAAAGATAAGCCCCAGTGTCTAACCAATGAAGAGAAGAGAAGCCCCAGTGTCTAACCAATGAAGAGAAGAGAAGCCCCAATGTCTAACCAATTAAGAAAAGAGAAGCCCCAGTGTCTAACCAATGAAGACACGAGAAGCCCCAACGTCTAACCTCTGAAGAAAAGAGAAGCCCCAGTGTCTAACCAATGAAGAGAATGGAAGCCCCAATGTCTAACCAATGAAGAGACGAGAAACCACAGTGTCTAACCAATGAAGAGAAGAGAAGCCCCAGTGTCTAACCAATGAAGAGAAGAGAAGCCCCAATGTCTAACCAATGATGAAAAGAGAAGCCCCAATGTCTAACCAATGAAGAAAAGAGAAGCCCCAATGTCTAACCAATGAAGAAAAGAGAAGCCCCAATGTCTAACCAATGAGGAGACGAGAAGCCCCAATGTCTAACCAATGAAGAAAAGAGAATCCCCAATGTCTAACCAATGAAGAAAAGAGAAGCTCAAATGTCTAACCAATGAAGAGAAGAGAAGCCCCAGTGTCTAACCAATGAAGAAAAGAGAAGCTCAAATGTCTAACCAATGAAGAGAAGAGAAGCCCCAGTGTCTAACCAATGAAGAGAAGAGAAGCCCCAATGACTAACCAATGAAGAGAATGGATGCCCCAATGTCTAACCAATGATGAAAAGAGAAGCCCCAGTGTCTAACCAATGAAGAAAAGAGAAGCTCAAATGTCTAACCAATGAAGAGAAGAGAAGCCCCAGTGTCTAACCAATGAAGAGAAGAGAAGCCCCAATGTCTAACCAATGATGAAAAGAGAAGCCCCAATGTCTAACCAATGAAGAAAAGAGAAGCCCCAATGTCTGACCAATGAAGAAAAGAGAAGCCCCAATGTCTAACCAATGAAGAAAAGAGAAGCCCCAATGTCTAACCAATGAAGAAAACAGAATCCCCAATGTCTAACCAATCAAGAAAAGAGAAGCCCCAATGTCTAACCAATGAAGAAAAGAGAAGCCCCAATGTCTAACCAATGAAGCGAAACCCCAATGTCTAACCAATGAAGAGATGAGAAGCTCAAATGTCTAACCAATGAAGAGAAGAGAAGCCCCAATGTCAAACCAAGGAAGAAAAGAGAAGACCCAGTGTCTAACCAATGAAGAGAAGAGAAGCCCCAATGACTAACCAATGAAAAGAATGGATGCCCCAATGACTAACCAATGAAGAGAAGGGAAACCCCAGTGTCAAACCAATGAAGAGAATGGAAGCCCCAGTGTCTAACCAATGAAGAGAAGATAAGCCCCAGTGTCTTAACAATGAAGAGAAGAGAAGCCCCCGTGTCTAACCAATGAAGAGAAGCCCCAATGTCTAACCAATGAAGAGAAGAGAAGCCCCAATGTCTAACCAATTAACAGACAAGAAGCCCCAATGTCTAACCAATGAAGCGAAACCCCAATGTCTAACCAATGAAGAAAAGAAAAGCCTTCATGTCTAACCAATGAAGAGAAGAGAAGCCCCAGTGTCTAACCAATGAAGAGAAGATAAGCCCCAACGTCCAACCAATGAAGAAAATAGAAGCCCCAATGTCTAAACAAAGAAGAGAAGCCCCAATGTCTAACCAATTAAGAAAAGAGAAGCCCCAGTGTCTAACCAATGAAAAGAATGGATGCCCCAATGACTAACCAATGAAGAGAGGAGAAGCCACAGTGTCTAACCAATGAAGAGAAGAGAAGCCCCAATGTCTAACCAATGATGAAAAGAGAAGCCCCAATGTCTAACCAATGAAGAAAAGAGAAGCCCCAATGTCTAACCAATGAAGAAAAGAGAAGCCCCAATGTCTAACCAATGAAGAAAACAGAATCCCCAATGTCTAACCAATCAAGAAAAGAGAAGCCCCAATGTCTAACCAATGAAGAAAAGAGAAGCCCCAATGTCTAACCAATGAAGCGAAACCCCAATGTCTAACCAATGAAGAGATGAGAAGCTCAAATGTCTAACCAATGAAGAGAAGAGAAGCCCCAATGTCAAACCAAGGAAGAAAAGAGAATACCCAGTGTCTAACCAATGAAGAGAAGAGAAGCCCCAATGACTAACCAATGAAGAGCATGGATGCCCCAATGTCTAACCAATGAAGAGAAGAGAAGCCCCAATGTCTAACCAATTAACAGACAAGAAGCCCAAATGTCTAACCAATGAAGAGATAAGAAGCCCCAATGTCTAACCAATGAAGAGAAGAGAATCCCCAATGTCAAATCAATGAAGAGACAAGAAGCCCCAATGTCTAACCAATGAAGAAAAGAGAATCCCCAATGTCTAACCAATGAAGAAAAGAGAAGCCCCAATGTCTAACCAATGAAGAAAAGAGAAGCCCCAATGTCTAACCAATGAAGCGAAACCCCAATGTCTAACCAATGAAGAGAAGAGAAGCCCCAGTGTCTAACCAATGAAGAGAAGAGAAGCCCCAATGACTAACCAATGAAGAGAATGGATGCCCCAATGTCTAACCAATGAAGAGAAGGGAAACCCCAGTGTCAAACCAATGAAGAGAATGGAAGCCCCAGTGTCTAACCAATGAAGAGAAGATAAGCCCTAGTGTCTTAACAATGAAGAGAAGAGAAGCCCCCGTGTCTAACCAATGAAGAGAAGCCCCAATGTCTAACCAATGAAGAGAAGAGAAGCCCCAATGTCTAACCAATTAACAGACAAGAAGCCCAAATGTCTAACCAATGAAGAGACAAGAAGCCACAATGTCTAACCAATGAAGAGAAGAGAAGCCCCAATGTCAAACCAATGAAGAGACAAGAAGCCCCAATGTCTAACCAATGAAGAAAAGAAAAGCCCTCATGTCTAACCAATGAAGAGAAGAGAAGCCCCAGTGTCTAACCAATGAAGAGAAGATAAGCCCCAACGTCCAACCAATGAAGAAAATAGAAGCCCCAATGTCTAAACAAAGAAGAGAAGCCCCAATGTCTAACCAATTAAGAAAAGAGAAGCCCCAGTGTCTAACCAATGAAGACACGTCGAACCTCTGAAGAAAAGATAAGCCCCAGTGTCTAACCAATGAAGAGAAGAGAAGCCCCAGTGTCTAACCAATGAAGAGAAGAGAAGCCCCAATGTCTAACCAATTAAGAAAAGAGAAGCCCCAGTGTCTAACCAATGAAGACACGAGAAGCCCCAACGTCTAACCTCTGAAGAAAAGAGAAGCCCCAGTGTCTAACCAATGAAGAGAATGGAAGCCCCAATGTCTAACCAATGAAGAGAGGAGAAACCACAGTGTCTAACCAATGAAGAGAAGAGAAGCCCCAGTGTCTAACCAATGAAGAGAAGAGAAGCCCCAATGTCTAACCAATGATGAAAAGAGAAGCCCCAATGTCTAACCAATGAAGTAAAGAGAAGCCCCAATGTCTAACCAATGAAGAAAAGAGAAGCCCCAATGTCTAACCAATGAGGAGACGAGAAGCCCCAATGTCTAACCAATGAAGAAAAGAGAATCCCCAATGTCTAACCAATGAAGAAAAGAGAAGCTCAAATGTCTAACCAATGAAGAGAAGAGAAGCCCCAGTGTCTAACCAATGAAGAAAAGAGAAGCTCAAATGTCTAACCAATGAAGAGAAGAGAAGCCCCAGTGTCTAACCAATGAAGAGAAGAGAAGCCCCAATGACTAACCAATGAAGAGAATGGATGCCCCAATGTCTAACCAATGATGAAAAGAGAAGCCCCAGTGTCTAACCAATGAAGAAAAGAGAAGCTCAAATGTCTAACCAATGAAGAGAAGAGAAGCCCCAGTGTCTAACCAATGAAGAGAAGAGAAGCCCCAATGTCTAACCAATGATGAAAAGAGAAGCCCCAATGTCTAACCAATGAAGAAAAGAGAAGCCCCAATGTCTGACCAATGAAGAAAAGAGAAGCCCCAATGTCTAACCAATGAAGAAAAGAGAAGCCCCAATGTCTAACCAATGAAGAAAACAGAATCCCCAATGTCTAACCAATCAAGAAAAGAGAAGCCCCAATGTCTAACCAATGAAGAAAAGAGAAGCCCCAATGTCTAACCAATGAAGCGAAACCCCAATGTCTAACCAATGAAGAGATGAGAAGCTCAAATGTCTAACCAATGAAGAGAAGAGAAGCCCCAATGTCAAACCAAGGAAGAAAAGAGAAGACCCAGTGTCTAACCAATGAAGAGAAGAGAAGCCCCAATGACTAACCAATGAAAAGAATGGATGCCCCAATGACTAACCAATGAAGAGAAGGGAAACCCCAGTGTCAAACCAATGAAGAGAATGGAAGCCCCAGTGTCTAACCAATGAAGAGAAGATAAGCCCCAGTGTCTTAACAATGAAGAGAAGAGAAGCCCCCGTGTCTAACCAATGAAGAGAAGCCCCAATGTCTAACCAATGAAGAGAAGAGAAGCCCCAATGTCTAACCAATTAACAGACAAGAAGCCCCAATGTCTAACCAATGAAGCGAAACCCCAATGTCTAACCAATGAAGAGAAGAGAAGCCCCAGTGTCTAACCAATGAAGAGAAGAGAAGCCCCAATGACTAACCAATGAAGAGAATGGATGCCCCAATGTCTAACCAATGAAGAGAAGGGAAACCCCAGTGTCAAACCAATGAAGAGAATGGAAGCCCAAGTGTCTAACCAATGAAGAGAAGATAAGCCCTAGTGTCTTAACAATGAAGAGAAGAGAAGCCCCCGTGTCTAACCAATGAAGAGAAGCCCCAATGTCTAACCAATGAAGAGAAGAGAAGCCCCAATGTCTAACCAATTAACAGACAAGAAGCCCAAATGTCTAACCAATGAAGAGACAAGAAGCCACAATGTCTAACCAATGAAGAGAAGAGAAGCCCCAATGTCAAACCAATGAAGAGACAAGAAGCCCCAATGTCTAACCAATGAAGAAAAGAAAAGCCTTCATGTCTAACCAATGAAGAGAAGAGAAGCCCCAGTGTCTAACCAATGAAGAGAAGATAAGCCCCAACGTCCAACCAATGAAGAAAATAGAAGCCCCAATGTCTAAACAAAGAAGAGAAGCCCCAATGTCTAACCAATTAAGAAAAGAGAAGCCCCAGTGTCTAACCAATGAAAAGAATGGATGCCCCAATGACTAACCAATGAAGAGAGGAGAAGCCACAGTGTCTAACCAATGAAGAGAAGAGAAGCCCCAATGTCTAACCAATGATGAAAAGAGAAGCCCCAATGTCTAACCAATGAAGAAAAGAGAAGCCCCAATGTCTAACCAATGAAGAAAAGAGAAGCCCCAATGTCTAACCAATGAAGAAAACAGAATCCCCAATGTCTAACCAATCAAGAAAAGAGAAGCCCCAATGTCTAACCAATGAAGAAAAGAGAAGCCCCAATGTCTAACCAATGAAGCGAAACCCCAATGTCTAACCAATGAAGAGATGAGAAGCTCAAATGTCTAACCAATGAAGAGAAGAGAAGCCCCAATGTCAAACCAAGGAAGAAAAGAGAATACCCAGTGTCTAACCAATGAAGAGAAGAGAAGCCCCAATGACTAACCAATGAAGAGCATGGATGCCCCAATGTCTAACCAATGAAGAGAAGAGAAGCCCCAATGTCTAACCAATGAAGAAAAGAGAATCCCCAATGTCAAATCAATGAAGAGACAAGAAGCCCCAATGTCTAACCAATGAAGAAAAGAGAATCCCCAATGTCTAACCAATGAAGAAAAGAGAAGCCCCAATGTCTAACCAATGAAGAAAAGAGAAGCCCCAATGTCTAACCAATGAAGAGATAAGAAGCCCCAATGTCTAACCAATGAAGAGAAGAGAATCCCCAATGTCAAATCAATGAAGAGACAAGAAGCCCCAATGTCTAACCAATGAAGAAAAGAGAATCCCCAATGTCTAACCAATGAAGAAAAGAGAAGCCCCAATGTCTAACCAATGAAGAAAAGAGAAGCCCCAATGTCTAACCAATGAAGCGAAACCCCAATGTCTAACCAATGAAGAGAAGAGAAGCCCCAGTGTCTAACCAATGAAGAGAAGAGAAGCCCCAATGACTAACCAATGAAGAGAATGGATGCCCCAATGTCTAACCAATGAAGAGAAGGGAAACCCCAGTGTCAAACCAATGAAGAGAATGGAAGCCCCAGTGTCTAACCAATGAAGAGAAGATAAGCCCTAGTGTCTTAACAATGAAGAGAAGAGAAGCCCCCGTGTCTAACCAATGAAGAGAAGCCCCAATGTCTAACCAATGAAGAGAAGAGAAGCCCCAATGTCTAACCAATTAACAGACAAGAAGCCCAAATGTCTAACCAATGAAGAGACAAGAAGCCACAATGTCTAACCAATGAAGAGAAGAGAAGCCCCAATGTCAAACCAATGAAGAGACAAGAAGCCCCAATGTCTAACCAATGAAGAAAAGAAAAGCCCTCATGTCTAACCAATGAAGAGAAGAGAAGCCCCAGTGTCTAACCAATGAAGAGAAGATAAGCCCCAACGTCCAACCAATGAAGAAAATAGAAGCCCCAATGTCTAAACAAAGAAGAGAAGCCCCAATGTCTAACCAATTAAGAAAAGAGAAGCCCCAGTGTCTAACCAATGAAGACACGTCGAACCTCTGAAGAAAAGATAAGCCCGAGTGTCTAACCAATGAAGAGAATGGAATCCCCAATGTCTAACCAATGAAGAGAGGAGAAGCCACAGTGTCTAACCAATGAAGAGAAGAGAAGCCCCAATGTCTAACCAATGATGAAAAGAGAAGCCCCAATGTCTAACCAATGAAGAAAAGAGAAGCCCCAATGTCTAACCAATGAAGAAAAGAGAAGCCCCAATGTCTAACCAATGAAGAAAAGAGAAGCCCCAATGTCTAACTAATGAAGAAAACAGAATCCCCAATGTCTAACCAATCAAGAAAAGAGAAGCCCCAATGTCTAACCAATGAAGAAAAGAGAAGCCCCAATGTCTAACCAATGAAGCGAAACCCCAATGTCTAACCAATGAAGAGATGAGAAGCTCAAATGTCTAACCAATGAAGAGAAGAGAAGCCCCAATGTCAAACCAAGGAAGAAAAGAGAAGACCCAGTGTCTAACCAATGAAGAGAAGAGAAGCCCCAATGACTAACCAATGAAGAGAATGGATGCCCCAATGTCTAACCAATGAAGAGAAGAGAAGCCCCAATGTCTAACCAATTAACAGACAAGAAGCCCAAATGTCTAACCAATGAAGAGATAAGAAGCCCCAATGTCTAACCAATGAAGAGAAGAGAATCCCCAATGTCAAATCAATGAAGAGACAAGAAGCCCCAATGTCTAACCAATGAAGAGAAGAAAAGCCCTCATGTCTAACCAATGAAGAGAAGAGAAGCCCCAGTGTCTAACCAATGAAGAGAAGATAAGCCCCAACGTCTAACCAATGAAGAAAATAGAAGCCCCAATGTCTAAACAAAGAAGAGAAGCCCCAATGTCTAACCAATTAAGAAAAGAGAAGCCCCAGTGTCTAACCAATGAAGACATGAGAAGCCCCAACGTCTAACCTCTGAAGAAAAGAGAAGCCCCAGTGTCTAACCAATGAAGAGAATGGAAGCCCCAATGTCTAACCAATGAAGAGAGGAGAAACCACAGTGTCTAACCAATGAAGAGAAGAGAAGCCCCAGTGTCTAACCAATGAAGAGAAGAGAAGCCCCAATGTCTAACCAATGATGAAAAGAGAAGCCCCAATGTCTAACCAATGAAGAAAAGAGAAGCCCCAATGTCTAACCAATGAGGAGACGAGAAGCCCCAATGTCTAACCAATGAAGAAAAGAGAATCCCCAATGTCTAACCAATGAAGAAAAGAGAAGCTCAAATGTCTAACCAATGAAGAGAAGAGAAGCCCCAGTGTCTAACCAATGAAGAAAAGAGAAGCTCAAATGTCTAACCAATGAAGAGAAGAGAAGCCCCAGTGTCTAACCAATGAAGAGAAGAGAAGCCCCAATGACTAACCAATGAAGAGAATGGATGCCCCAATGTCTAACCAATGATGAAAAGAGAAGCCCCAGTGTCTAACCAATGAAGAAAAGAGAAGCTCAAATGTCTAACCAATGAAGAGAAGAGAAGCCCCAGTGTCTAACCAATGAAGAGAAGAGAAGCCCCAATGTCTAACCAATGATGAAAAGAGAAGCCCCAATGTCTAACCAATGAAGAAAAGAGAAGCCCCAATGTCTGACCAATGAAGAAAAGAGAAGCCCCAATGTCTAACCAATGAAGAAAAGAGAAGCCCCAATGTCTAACCAATGAAGAAAACAGAATCCCCAATGTCTAACCAATCAAGAAAAGAGAAGCCCCAATGTCTAACCAATGAAGAAAAGAGAAGCCCCAATGTCTAACCAATGAAGCGAAACCCCAATGTCTAACCAATGAAGAGATGAGAAGCCCCAATGTCAAACCAAGGAAGAAAAGAGAAGACCCAGTGTCTAACCAATGAAGAGAAGAGAAGCCCCAATGACTAACCAATGAAGAGAATGGATGCCCCAATGTCTAACCAATGAAGAGAAGGGAAACCCCAGTGTCAAACCAATGAAGAGAATGGAAGCCCCAGTGTCTAACCAATGAAGAGAAGATAAGCCCCAGTGTCTTAACAATGAAGAGAGGAGAAGCCCCCGTGTCTAACCAATGAAGAGAAGCCCCAATGTCTAACCAATGAAGAGAAGAGAAGCCCCAATGTCTAACCAATTAACAGACAAGAAGCCCAAATGTCTAACCAATGAAGAGATAAGAAGCCCCAATGTCTAACCAATGAAGAGAAGAGAATCCCCAATGTCAAATCAATGAAGAGACAAGAAGCCCCAATGTCTAACCAATGAAGAGAAGAAAAGCCCTCATGTCTAACCAATGAAGAGAAGAGAAGCCCCAGTGTCTAACCAATGAAGAGAAGATAAGCCCCAACGTCTAACCAATGAAGAAAATAGAAGCCCCAATGTCTAAACAAAGAAGAGAAGCCCCAATGTCTAACCAATGAAGACACGAGAAGCCCCAACATCTAACCTCTGAAGAAAAGAGAAGCCCCAGTGTCTAACCAATGAAGAGAATGGAAGCCCCAATGTCTAACCAATGAAGAGAGGAGAAACCACAGTGTCTAACCAATGAAGAGAAGAGAAGCCCCAGTGTCTAACCAATGAAGAGAAGAGAAGCCCCAATGTCTAACCAATGATGAAAAGAGAAGCCCCAATGTCTAACCAATGAAGAAAAGAGAAGCCCCAATGTCTAACCAATGAAGAAAAGAGAAGCCCCAATGTCTAACCAATGAGGAGACGAGAAGCCCCAATGTCTAACCAATGAAGAAAAGAGAATCCCCAATGTCTAACCAATGAAGAAAAGAGAAGCTCAAATGTCTAACCAATGAAGAGAAGAGAAGCCCCAGTGTCTAACCAATGAAGAAAAGAGAAGCTCAAATGTCTAACCAATGAAGAGAAGAGAAGCCCCAGTGTCTAACCAATGAAGAGAAGAGAAGCCCCAATGACTAACCAATGAAGAGAATGGATGCCCCAATGTCTAACCAATGATGAAAAGAGAAGCCCCAGTGTCTAACCAATGAAGAAAAGAGAAGCTCAAATGTCTAACCAATGAAGAGAAGAGAAGCCCCAGTGTCTAACCAATGAAGAGAAGAGAAGCCCCAATGTCTAACCTCTGAAGAAAAGAGAAGCCCCAGTGTCTAACCAATGAAGAGAATGGAAGCCCCAATGTCTAACCAATGAAGAGAGGAGAAACCACAGTGTCTAACCAATGAAGAGAAGAGAAGCCCCAGTGTCTAACCAATGAAGAGAAGAGAAGCCCCAATGTCTAACCAATGATGAAAAGAGAAGCCCCAATGTCTAACCAATGAAGAAAAGAGAAGCCCCAATGTCTAACCAATGAAGAAAAGAGAAGCCCCAATGTCTAACCAATGAGGAGACGAGAAGCCCCAATGTCTAACCAATGAAGAAAAGAGAATCCCCAATGTCTAACCAATGAAGAAAAGAGAAGCTCAAATGTCTAACCAATGAAGAGAAGAGAAGCCCCAGTGTCTAACCAATGAAGAAAAGAGAAGCTCAAATGTCTAACCAATGAAGAGAAGAGAAGCCCCAGTGTCTAACCAATGAAGAGAAGAGAAGCCCCAATGACTAACCAATGAAGAGAATGGATGCCCCAATGTCTAACCAATGATGAAAAGAGAAGCCCCAGTGTCTAACCAATGAAGAAAAGAGAAGCTCAAATGTCTAACCAATGAAGAGAAGAGAAGCCCCAGTGTCTAACCAATGAAGAGAAGAGAAGCCCCAATGTCTAACCAATGATGAAAAGAGAAGCCCCAATGTCTAACCAATGAAGAAAAGAGAAGCCCCAATGTCTGACCAATGAAGAGAAGAGAAGACCCAGTGTCTAACCAATGAAGAGAAGATAAGCCCCAACGTCTAACCAATGATGAAAAGAGAAGCCCCAATATCTAAACAATGAAGAAAAGAGAAGCCCAAATGTCTAAACAATGAAGAGAAGAGAAGCCCCAATGACTAACCAATGAAGAGAATGGATGCCCCAATGTCTAACCAATGAAGAGAATGGAAGACCCAGTGTCTAACCAATGAAGAGAAGATAAGCCCCAGTGTCTTAACAATGAAGAGAAGAGAAGCCCCAATGTCTAACCAATTAACAGACAAGAAGCCCAAATGTCTAACCAATTAACAGACAAGAAGCCCCAATGTCTAACCAATGAAGAAAAGAGAATCCCCAATGTCTAACCAATGAAGAAAAGAGAAGCTCAAATGTCTAACCAATGAAGAGAAGAGAAGCCCCAGTGTCTAACCAATGAAGAAAAGAGAAGCTCAAATGTCTAACCAATGAAGAGAAGAGAAGCCCCAGTGTCTAACCAATGAAGAGAAGAGAAGCCCCAATGACTAACCAATGAAGAGAATGGATGCCCCAATGTCTAACCAATGATGAAAAGAGAAGCCCCAGTGTCTAACCAATGAAGAAAAGAGAAGCTCAAATGTCTAACCAATGAAGAGAAGAGAAGCCCCAGTGTCTAACCAATGAAGAGAAGAGAAGCCCCAATGTCTAACCAATGATGAAAAGAGAAGCCCCAATGTCTAACCAATGAAGAAAAGAGAAGCCCCAATGTCTGACCAATGAAGAGAAGAGAAGACCCAGTGTCTAACCAATGAAGAGAAGATAAGCCCCAACGTCTAACCAATGATGAAAAGAGAAGCCCCAATATCTAAACAATGAAGAAAAGAGAAGCCCAAATGTCTAAACAATGAAGAGAAGAGAAGCCCCAATGACTAACCAATGAAGAGAATGGATGCCCCAATGTCTAACCAATGAAGAGAATGGAAGACCCAGTGTCTAACCAATGAAGAGAAGATAAGCCCCAGTGTCTTAACAATGAAGAGAAGAGAAGCCCCAATGTCTAACCAATTAACAGACAAGAAGCCCAAATGTCTAACCAATTAACAGACAAGAAGCCCCAATGTCTAACCAATGAAGAAAAGAGAATCCCCAATGTCTAACCAATGAAGAAAAGAGAAGCCCCAATGTCTAACCAATGAAGAAAAGAGAAGCCCCAATGTCTAACCAATGAAGCGAAACCCCAATGTCTAACCAATGAAGAGAAGAGAAGCCCCAATGACTAACCAATGAAGAGAATGGATGCCCCAATGTCTAACCAATGAAGAGAAGGGAAACCCCAGTGTCAAACCAATGAAGAGAATGGAAGCCCCAGTGTCTAACCAATGAAGAGAAGATAAGCCCTAGTGTCTTAACAATGAAGAGAAGAGAAGCCCCCGTGTCTAACCAATGAAGAGAAGCCCCAATGTCTAACCAATGAAGAGAAGAGAAGCCCCAATGTCTAACCAATTAACAGACAAGAAGCCCAAATGTCTAACCAATGAAGAGACAAGAAGCCACAATGTCTAACCAATGAAGAGAAGAGAAGCCCCAGTGTCAAACCAATGAAGAGAATGGAAGCCCCAGTGTCTAACCAATGAAGAGAAGATAAGCCCTAGTGTCTTAACAATGAAGAGAAGAGAAGCCCCCGTGTCTAACCAATGAAGAGAAGCCCCAATGTCTAACCAATGAAGAGAAGAGAAGCCCCAATGTCTAACCAATTAACAGACAAGAAGCCCAAATGTCTAACCAATGAAGAGACAAGAAGCCACAATGTCTAACCAATGAAGAGAAGAGAAGCCCCAATGACTAACCAATGAAGAGAATGGATGCCCCAATGTCTAACCAATGAAGAGAAGGGAAACCCCAGTGTCAAACCAATGAAGAGAATGGAAGCCCCAGTGTCTAACCAATGAAGAGAAGATAAGCCCTAGTGTCTTAACAATGAAGAGAAGAGAAGCCCCCGTGTCTAACCAATGAAGAGAAGCCCCAATGTCTAACCAATGAAGAGAAGAGAAGCCCCAATGTCTAACCAATTAACAGACAAGAAGCCCAAATGTCTAACCAATGAAGAGAATGGATGCCCCAATGTCTAACCAATGAAGAGAAGGGAAACCCCAGTGTCAAACCAATGAAGAGAATGGAAGCCCCAGTGTCTAACCAATGAAGAGAAGATAAGCCCTAGTGTCTTAACAATGAAGAGAAGAGAAGCCCCCGTGTCTAACCAATGAAGAGAAGCCCCAATGTCTAACCAATGAAGAGAAGAGAAGCCCCAATGTCTAACCAATTAACAGACAAGAAGCCCAAATGTCTAACCAATGAAGAGACAAGAAGCCACAATGTCTAACCAATGAAGAGAAGAGAAGCCCCAATGTCAAACCAATGAAGAGACAAGAAGCCCCAATGTCTAACCAATGAAGAAAAGAAAAGCCCTCATGTCTAACCAATGAAGAGAAGAGAAGCCCCAGTGTCTAACCAATGAAGAGAAGATAAGCCCCAACGTCCAACCAATGAAGAAAATAGAAGCCCCAATGTCTAAACAAAGAAGAGAAGCCCCAATGTCTAACCAATTAAGAAAAGAGAAGCCCCAGTGTCTAACCAATGAAGACACGTCGAACCTCTGAAGAAAAGATAAGCCCCAGTGTCTAACCAATGAAGAGAATGGAATCCCCAATGTCTAACCAATGAAGAGAGGAGAAGCCACAGTGTCTAACCAATGAAGTGAAGAGAAGCCCCAATGTCTAACCAATGATGAAAAGAGAAGCCCCAATGTCTAACCAATGAAGAAAAGAGAAGCCCCAATGTCTAACCAATGAAGAAAAGAGAAGCCCCAATGTCTAACCAATGAAGAAAAGAGAAGCCCCAATGTCTAACCAATGAAGAAAACAGAATCCCCAATGTCTAACCAATCAAGAAAAGAGAAGCCCCAATGTCTAACCAATGAAGAAAAGAGAAGCCCCAATGTCTAACCAATGAAGAAAACAGAATCCCCAATGTCTAACCAATCAAGAAAAGAGAAGCCCCAATGTCTAACCAATGAAGAAAAGAGGAGCCCCAATGTCTAACCAATGAATAGAAGAGAAGCCCCAATGACTAACCAATGAAGAGAATGGAAACCCCGATGTCTAACCAATGAAGAGAAGATAATCCCCAATGTCTAACCAATGAAGAGAATGGAAGCCCCAATGTCTAACCAATGAAGAGAGGAGAAGCCACAGTGTCTAACCAATGAAGAGAAGAGAAGCCCCCATGTCTAACCAATAAAGAAAAGACAAGTCCCAATGTCTAACCAATGAAGAGAGGAGAAGCCACAGTGTCTAACCGATGAAGAGAAGAGAAGCCCCAATGTCTAACCAATGAATAGAAGAGAATCCCCAATGTCTAACCAATGAAGAGAAGATAAGCCCCAATGTCTAACCAATGAATAGAAGAGAATCCCCAATGTCTAACCAATCAAGAAAAGAGCCAAATAAAATAGTCAAAAAAAGTGATATCATCATGTATTTTGAGTCATGTATTTTGTTCTATGTTAAAGATGAGCTCAAGCCCAGTTCTAGACCCAGTTCCAACCCTCTCACCGCAGGGTTAGGCTGCCCTGACTGGGCCTGTTTGAACAGACCAGTCTGCCTAACCCTGGAACTAGACCAGTGAGTCTCATCATTGGTTTCTAAATCGTGATGAGACATAGGGAGCTCTGATCCAGAAACATTCCTGGCCCTAACCCGATGATGTGTAATCGTGAATGTATAATGGGTCATGTCAAAGAATTATATACCCCACAAGACCTTGGTCAAATAACCCACGTAATAAATACAATACTTGTCTCTGAGATGCGCTTGATTTAGCTTGGAATTTGCACTTTGGGGACATTCCTGTGGCTCCATTGTACCGGGCAACCTAAATCAAGCGCATTAGCTCAAGTATTTGAAAGTATTTAACATGTATTTGACCCAGGTCTGTCCCCCACCCACAAAACCACCTATGGCTTCAGCAGTAAATCATTACAATCCCTGTTTCATTGTCTTTGCTAGTGAACCACACACACACACACACACACACACACACACACACACACACACACTAGATTGAGATCAAACACTCCGGACTGTAAAGTATAACAAACAGCGCTTCATTTCACTGGAGCATCTTCAGTTCCAATATATTGTTTTGATAGAAGATAAAAACTGATCCAAAGCTAAGTGGCTTTCAGCTGTGCAGACTATCATCTTTGTGTGTGTGTGTGTGTGTGTATGTGTGTGTGTGTGTGTGTGTGTGTGTGTGTGTGTGTGTGTGTGTTTAGGAGCTAGAAACAGTGAACAGCCACCCGAGCTACGGCCTGTTCACCAGCTACCATATAAAAAGGCGGAGACGGTAGGTGTGCATCAAATATGGGACCACGACACTGAAAACAGCTTCTATCTCCAGGTCATCAGGCTGTTAAATAGTTCCCACTAGCCAGCCGGTCCTTAACTTTAGTCACTGTTACTAGCCGACTACCACCCGGTACTCTTACATTGCTCATTCTAATATTTCTTTACATTTTGGGGATTTGAGTGTATTGTTTGTATTGTTAGGTATTACTGCACTGTTGTAGCTAGAAACACCAGCATTTCCCTACACCTGAGATAACATCTGCAAAATATTTGTACGCAACCAATAAATTGATTTGATTTGCATGCGTGCGAATTTGTGTTTTGTTTTAACACAGCATATGTCGTTTTTTTGTTTCCTTCTGTCCTTTCGTGTCCCATCATATTCATATTCAGATGCATTATTAAAGGGCCATATTTGGGGGTTTATCCCCACTCCAGTCTCCAGTAGCCAAAATGTGTATCGGGAGTCAAAGATGATAGCACAAAGAGTGAAATGCGTGCACACATACATATACACAGAAACACACACACACACACACACACACACACACACACACACACACACACACACACACACACACACACATATATATACACAGACACACACACACACACACACATATATACACAGACACAGACACACACACACACACACACACACACATTACACAGACACACACACATATACACACACACACCCACACACATCCACAGACACACACACACACACAAACACAGTCAAACACACAGACTCGCACACGCATGTACACACACACACACTCACACACAATGGCATTGGCTGGCACCCCGGGCATGCTGGCAGCTTGGAGTCGGCGGTCTCAAAGAGAGGCTTTTCAAACAACTTCATAGAGGAAATTAAACCACAAAGACACAAAGACACAGCCAGCCCTCCAGTATAGCTACTGTTACAAACTCCCCCCTCCCTCCGTCCACCCCTCTAGTTCTCCCTCCATCCATACATCTCTCTCATTCCTCCCTCCCTTCTTCTCCTTCCTTACATCTCTCTCCCTTCATCTATTTTCAACCCATCCCAACAGCTCCCCCCCTCTATCCTTCCCTCCCTGACTCTCCCTCTTCCTCTCTTTACCCCTCCATCCATCCATCTCTCACTCCCTCCCCCTATCCTTCCCTCCCTGACTCTCTCTTCCTCTCTTTACCCCTCCATCCATCCATCTCTCACTCCCTCCCTCTGTTATTCCCTCCCGCCCTCTCTCCACTCCTCACTAGTTTTACGCCTTGTCAATGAGAACATTGTGAAACATTGTCAATGCATGTCAGTCCAATGTAACCCATTCTAGTAATATATAATTGATGGTCCATTAAATACCGTTTATTGCATTTCCTGAGCACATCCAACTTTCTTTGCATACTGCTCAAATGAATGCAAAAACACAAGTTATATATAGGGAGATTACAAGTCATGACATTATACAAGCTTGCTGAATATTTATATTTTTTTATTTTGTATTTTTTGGGGGGTTGATCAGCTTTAATATTTTAGATACTGTAGATTGTATCTTCTTCCATTAATGTAATTGTCTACATAATTTCCAATCCCCCATATATGTTTTTGTAAATAATGTATTTTTTTAATTTTTTTTAATTTTACCTTTATTTAACCAGGCAAGTCAGTTAAGAACAAATTCTTATTTTCAATGACGGCCTGGGAACAGTGGGTTAACTGCCTGTTCAGGGGCAGAACGACAGATTTGTACCTTGTCAGCTCGGGGGTTTGAACTCGCAACCTTCCGGTTACTAGTCCAACACTCTAACCACTAGGCTACCCTGCCGCCCCTATATATACAGTACCAGTCAATAGTTTGGACACACCTACTCATTCAAGGGTTTTTCTTTATTTTTACTATTTTCTTCATTGTAGAATAATAGTGAAGACATCTAAACTATGAAATAACACATATGGAGTCATGTAGTAACCAAAAAAGTGTATATTTATATTTTTTATTTGAGATTCTTTAAAGTAGCCATCCTTTGCCTTGATGACAGCTTTGCACACTCCTGGCATTCTCTCACCAGCTTCACCTGGAATTATTTTCCGACAGACTTGAAGGAGTTTCCACATATGCTTAGTACTTGTTGGCTGCTTTTCCTTCACTCTGTGGTCCAACATATCCCAAAACATCTCAATTCAAATCCAATTTTATTGATCACATACACATGGTTAGCAGATGTTAACTTCTTGGATATAGGGGGCGCTCTTTTAATTTTTGGATAAAAAAACGTTCCCGTTTTAAACAAGATATTTTGTCATGAAAAGATGCTTGACTATGCATATAATTGACAGCTTTGGAAAGAAAACACTCTGACGTTTCCAAAACTGCAAAGATATTGTCTGTGAGTGCCACAGAACTGATGCTACAGGCGAAACCAAGATGACATTTCAAACAGGAAGTGCCCCAGATTTTGAAGGGGCTGTGTTCCAATGTCTCCTTATATGGCTGTGAATGGGCCAGGAATGAGCTTACACTTTCTGTCGTTTCCCCAAGGTGTCTGCAGCATTGTGACGTATTTGTAGGCATATCATTGGAAGATTGACCATTTTACACTACATCTACCAGGTGCTCGCTTGGTGTCCTCCGTCGCAATTATTGCGTAATCTCCAGCTGCGTGTATTTTTCTGTTTGCTTCCGAGGAGAAACCCAACTGCCACGAATGATTTATCATCGAATAGATATGTGAAAAACACCTTGAGGATTGATTCTAAACAACGTTTGCCATGTTTCTGTCGATATTATGGAGTTAATTTGGAAAAAAGTTTGGCGTTGTAATGACTGAATTTTGGGGTTTTTTCTTAGCCAAATGTGATGAACAAAACGGAGCGATTTCTCCTACACAAATAATATTTTTGGAAAAAAATTACCATTTGCTATCTAACTGAGAGTCTCCTCATTGAAAACATCCGAAGTTCTTCAAAGGTAAATTATTTTATTTGAATGCTTTTCTTGTTTTTGTGAAAATGTTGCCTGCTGAATGCTAGGCTTAATGCTATGCTAGCTATCAATACTCTTACACAAATGCTTGTGTAGCTATGGTTGAAAAGCATATTTTGAAAATCTGAGATGACAGTGTTGTTAACAAAAGGCTAAGCTTGTGAGTGAATATATTTATTTCATTTCATTTGCGATTTTCATGAATAGTTAACGTTGCGTTATGGTAATGAGCTTGAGGCTATGATTACACTCCCGGATACGGGATTGCTCGACGCAAGAAGTTTTGCAAGTGTAGCAAAATACTTGTGCTTCTAGTTCCGACAGTGCAGTAATATCTAACAAGTAATCTAACAATTCCCCAACAACTACCTAATACACACAAATCTAAAGGGGTGAATGAGAATAATGGATTGAGGTTAGGTGATTGTGGAGGCCAGGTCATCTGATGCAGCACTCCACTTTCCTTCTTGGTCAAATAGCCCTTGCACAACCTGGAAGTGTGTTGAGTCATTGTCCTGTTGAAAAACAAATGATAGTCCCACTAAGCCCAAACCAGATGGGATGGCGTATTGCTGCAGAATTCTGTGGTAGCCATGCTGGTTAAGTGTGCGTTAAATTCTAAATAACTCTATATAACCCTCAATAGTGTCACCAGCAAAGCACCACCACACCATCACACCTCCTCCTCCATGCTTCACAGTTGTAACCACACATGCGGAGATCATCCGTTCACCTACTTTGCGTTTCACAAAGACACAGTGTTTGTAACCAAAAATCTCAAACTTGGACTCATCAGACCAAAGGACAGATTTCCACCATTCTAATGTCCATTGCTCATGTTTCTTGGCCCAAGAAAGTCTCTTCTTCTTATTGGTGTCATTTAGTAGTGGTTTCTATGCAGCAATTCGACCATGAAGGCCTGACTCACGCAGTCTCCTCTGAACAGTTGATGTTGAGATGTGTCTGTTACTTGAACTCTGTGAAGCATTTATTTTGGCTGCAATCTGAAGTGCAGTTAACTCTAATGAAAGTATCCTTTGTAGCAGAGGAAACTCTGGGTCTTCCGTTCATGAGAGCCAGTTTCATCATAGCGCTTCATGGTTTTTGCGACTGCACTTGAAGAAACTTTCAAAGTTCTTGAAATGTTCCTTATTGACTGACCTTCATATCTTAAAGTAATGATGGACTGTTGTTTCTCTATGCTTATTTGAGCTGTTCTTGCCATAATATGGACTTGGTCTTTTACCAAATAGGGAAATCTTCTGTATACCACCCCTACCTGTTACAATAATTCTAGTATGAACTCGAACCTAGGTGCAGAGAAACACAGCAAGCAGATGTAAGGGTAAATCCAGAACTTTTACTTAGAGTCTAAACAGAAACAAGGCAACCACACTAAATAAAACGTGACAACGAAGCAAGGACACAGGCCAACTGAGGAACCTAAATGACAACCAGGTGAACAGAGAAAGTAATTAAACACAGGTGAATCCAATAATTAATAATCAGGGTAACCTGGAAACTAGAAAACAGGGTAAGGGTGCCCTCCAGCGGTAACCTAAGGAAACAACAATCAAATAAAACAGAAACTGTGACATTACCTTGTTACAACACAATTGATTGGCTCAAACGCATTAATTAAGAAGCAAAGAAATTCCACAAATGAACTTTCAACAAGGCACACCTGTTAATTGAAATGCATTCCAGGTAACTACCTCAAGAAGCTGGTTGAGAGAATGCCAAAAGTGTGCAAAGCTGTCAAGGCAAAGGGTGTCTACTTTGAAGAATCTCAAATCTCAATTTTTGGGGGGGGGTTACTATGTGATTCCATGTGTCATTTCATAATTTTTGTGTCTTCACTATTATTCTACAATGTAGAAAATAGTCAAAATAAAGAAAAACCGTGGTAAGTGAGTAAGTGTGTCCAAACTTTTGACTGTTTCTACAGTTGGTTAAGTTACAGCCTTATTTTAAAATGGATTTTTAAATCTCATCAATCTACACACAACACCCCATAATAACAAAGCGAAACATTTTTGTGGCAAATGTATTAAAAATAAAAAACATAAATACATTATTTACATAACTATTCTGACCCTTTGGCTCAGGTGCATCATGTCTCCATTGATCATCCTTGATGTTTCTACAACTTGATTAGAGTCCACCTGTGGTAAATTCAATTGATTGGACATGATTTGGAAAGGCACACACACCTGTCTGTATAAGGTCCCACAGTTGACAGTGCATGTCAGTGGAAAAACCAAGCCATGGGGTCGAAGGAATTGTCCGTGGAGCTCTGAGACAGGATTCTGTCGAGGCATCGATCTGGTGGGAAAGTGTACCAAAAAATGTCTGCAGCATTGACGGTCCCCAAGAACACAGTGGCCTCCATCATTCTTAAATGGAAGAAGTTTGGAACCACCAAGACTCTTCCTGGAGCTGGCCGCTCCGCCAAACTGAGCAATCGGGGGAGAAGGGCCTTGATCAGGGAGGTGACCAAAGACCCAATGGTCACTCTGACAAAGCTATAGATTTCCTCTGTGGAGATGGGAGGACCATCCAGAAGGACAACCATCTCTGCATCTCTACCACCTTTATGGTAGAGTGACCAGACGAAAGCCACTCCTCAGTAAAAGCCACATGACAGCCCACTTGCAGATTGTCAAAAGGCACCTAAAGACTCTCAAAACAAGATTCTCTGGTCTGATGAAACCAAGATTGAAATCTTTGGCCTGAATGCCAAGCAATCACGACTGGAGGAATCCTGGCATGTTTTTTAGAGGCAGGGACTGGGAGACTAGTCAGGATCGAGGCAAAGATGAACGGAGCAAAGTACAGAGAGATCCTTGATGAAAACCTGCTCCAGAGCGCTCAGTACCTCAGACTGTGGTGAAGGTTCACCTTACAACAGGACAACGACCCTAAGCACACAGCCAAGACAATGCAGGAGTGGCTTTGGGACAAGTCTCTGAATGTCCTTGAGTGGTCCAGCCAGAGCCCGGACTTGAACACGATCGAACATCGCTGGAGAGACCTGAAAATTGCTGTGCAGTGACACTCCCCATCCAAACTGACAGTGAATCTCCATATCTTATTAAAATATATTTTCCTTTGTTATTTTCCACCAACCCTACCACCCCTCCCGCTTCTACTTCCAGCTTATACATTCGATATACATTTTATGGACACAGCAAAATCTGCAGAGCTGGGAAGGTTGTAGAGAACCAGTTCGGATTTAAATATAACTTTTGTACATTTATTACCAGGAATGAACAAGCTCATATATATAAATATGTTATTGGTTGCAATCATTTTGTTTTAGAATTTCAATTGGAAAATTCAAAGTTTGAATCCAGCGTTGTTTTGCGTCCCAGTTCATAAACCATGTGCCATGGAAAAGGTCCCGAAAATCTCTTCCCAACTATTTTGCAATCTATATGGCACAGCTGTCAATGTTTTGGTCCTTAAAAGAAACAGGTATAATTTTTAATTTCTCAAAATTTTCTTTAGCAAATTTTGGTCATTAATGCAGAGCCGACAGTCAAGTTCCTTACTTTCTCCCCGTTCCACTTGCCTCTTCCATTTTTGCAATAATGCTGCAATTAGTTGGTTGTAATTTTGAGTAGAGTAGACATTTCCATATATTTTGTTAGCTTCATGTGTGACATAATGTATGATATGTATGATGTCATGTATGATATAATTTACAAAGATTATACCTTTTTTTAATCAATTAGTATATTTGAGTTTAACAACAATTGTAAGGAACGACGCTGCAGAAGAGAGGCAGGTACAGGGAGTTGACATTTAATATGGAACGAACAGGCAACAGGACAGGAACAGCGTCAGAACTGGGAAATATAAAGACAGACGACAGTCACTGCAGCAGCGGAGAACAGAGCAGGGAACTGACACATACAGGGGAGGTATAAACAGGTGATTGAGTCCTGGTGAGTTCAATATTCGCTGATGCGCGTGACGGGGGATGGCAGGTGTGCGTAATGATTGTGGCAGGTGTGCGTAATGATGGTGGCAGGAGTGTGTAATGCAGGGCAGCCGAGGGGAAGAGAGAGAGCAGGCGTAACACACAATATTTGTTGTATTATTTGTTCTGTTTTTTCTGGTGGATTAAACTGAAATTGCATCCAACTTTCTATGGCTTGTTTTAAAAATAGCGATGTTTTGGAGATTATTTCATTTTCAAATAACCAAAAGTGAGAGGTTGTAATCTGAATAAAGGGAAAAGGGCCTTTCTTGAACATGGGGTGAGACATTCTTGTTAATTTGCTAGAGAACCATTTGGATTTGAATATAACGTTTGTAAATGTATTTGCAAGAGTGAACAAGCACACTAAAAAGATGAATGTAGTCAATACACACATACTGAACTTAGTCAAACTTGCAGACAGACAAACCCACATAAACACTCTGGAGACCCACAAACAAAACATCAAAACTGCACGCAAAACCAAAATAACACATGCACTCACACAATTATTAACACATAAACCTCCCCATACACACATGTGCATGTACTGTGTATAAACACACACACACACACACACTCTGTGCATACATTCACTCTCTTTCGCCCACAGCCACGACAGTGTTGTCAGTGAGCAGTGTAGGTCACAGTGGGGTCCCAGAGAGAGAGTGTTGTCAGTGAGCAGTGTAGGTCACAGTGGGGTCCCAGAGAGAGAGTGTTGTCAGTGAGTAGTGTAGGTCAGAGTGGGGTCCCAGAGAGAGAGTGTTGTCAGTGAGCAGTGTAGGCCACAATGGGGTCCCAGAGAGAGAGTGTTGTCAGTGAGCAGTGTAGGTCAGAGTGGGGTCCCAGAGAGAGAGTGTTGTCAGTGAGCAGTGTAGGCCACAGTGGGGTCCCAAAGAGAGAGTGCTGTCAGTGAGCAGTGTAGGTCACAGTGGGAGAAAGGGATGGAAGGAGAGGGAGGGGAGAGGCGGAAGTGTTGTTAGGTTAGCGCAAGGTTGATAAGGTTGGGACGAGGGGTGGCACAAGGGTTAAAGGTGAGGGGTAGGGGCGAGGTTAGCAAGGGTGAGAACTAGGAAGTGTGGAGTGTTGGAGGGGTGTGGTGGGAGTGTATGTCCTAGACTTTTGTCTGAGACAGTGATGTTTGTGGGGCTCTCTACTGACTGACTGGTGTCCTAACATAATGATTACCATGAGTATTACACTCCTTACTCCTGATCCAGCTATGGAGAAGATACAACATTTACATGCACATGAATCATTTAGCAGACTCTCTTATCCAGAGTGACTGACAGTGCATTCATCTTAAGGTAGTGAGGTAACACAACCACACATGGGGAGAGGGAGGGAGAGAGGGTGGTAAAAGCAGGGGGATGAGAAAGGAGGTGAGAGGTGGAGGAAAAAGGGATGAAGGGGGAGGAGAGACTTCACTATGAGGCAGCTCCAAAAATCACACACTGCAGACAGCCAGACTGTGTCTCTGTGTGGATAGACAGACATGGCAGCTGGTCTCAGAACAGGTTTCTGGTGAGTGCTGGTATGTAGAAAACTCCACTGCCACGATGCAAGCATCAGCCACTCACACTCTGGCGAGGTCCCCCCTGATATATCTCACTGTCAATCCCGAGTCGTCAAAACAACCTCCAGTCTACAGTATACATTGTAATCTAATTATAAACAATAAAAAATAATAATATAAAATAGTAGTAAATAATAATACAAAATTAAATACAAAAATATAGTAGAAATGTAATAAATATAAAAAGCTAAACATGGAGAATGAAACTATAACTAACTGAATAACTGTCATTGTCACCATTACATCAGTACTACAACTACTATCATCATTGCTACTACTACTACCACCACCATCATCATCATCATTACACTGCTCTCATTACCATCACCCTACTACCCATAACACTACTATTTGGAATGATAAACAACAATAATAATAACAATAATGGTAATAACAATAACACTAAAATAAGTTCGTTACTATTTACTATGCAGATGTTATTATCCCAATACAAATACATATTTGGCTGCAAGAGGAGCCATTGCTCCTTCGCCCATGAGTATTTTTTGTTTTTCCTCTGGGTTTAATTCATTAAAATGTGGAATAAATGTAGTCATTTCTGTGAATAATGAATCTCTTGGTGAGGAATATTTCTCACAGTAAAGGAGAAAGTGCATCTCTGTCTCTACCTCCCCTGTCATGCAGTGACCACATACACGCTCCTCTTTGGGTACCCATGTCTTTTTATGTCTGCTGGTTTCTATTGCCAATCGGTGGTCACTCAGCCTGTACTTGGTAAGGATCTGTCTCTGCTTAGTATCTCTGACAGAGTAGAGATAACCAGCCAATTCATATTCTTTGTTTAGGGTCAGATAGCAATTTAGTCGGCTTTGGGATTTTGTTTTTGTTTTTTCCAATGTTGTAAATAAGTCCTTTGATTGGTTCATGATTTTGTTTATTGGAACTCTTTCTTTCGAAGCAGTGCTGGTGTCAGAGAAAGAGAGAGAGAGAGAGGGGGAGAGAGAGAAAGAGGGAGAAAGAGAGAGAGAGAGAGGGGAGAGAGAGAGAGATTGAGAGAGAGAGAGAGAGAGAGAGAAAGAGGGAGAGAGAGAGAGAGAGAGAGAAAGAGAGAGAGAGAGAGAGAGAGAGAGAAAGAGGGAGAGAGAGATAGGGAGATCGAGAGCGAGGGAGAAAGAGAGAGCAAGAGAGAGAGAGAAAGAGGGAGAGAGAGAGAGAGAGAGCAAGAGAGTGAGAGAGAAAGAGGGAGAGAGAGAAAGAGAGAGAGTGAGAGAAAGAGAGAGAGAGAAAGAGGGAGCAAGAGAGTGATAGAGTGAATTAGACGAATAGGGGTTAGGCCTTTGCCCAGTACAGAGTGCAGCCCTCCCCTTCTTGCCTCTCCCCACAATGGATTCCAGATGTCAGAACGATAAACAAACGGATTGTCATATGAGGCACTCAGGAGCACTACAGACCTATATTGTTCTCATCCATAGAGGAATGCATGGCTCAAGAATCAGCTCTGAGATATCACACCTCTCACCTCGAGCTGTCCATACTGTTTCCGACATACACAAACACACACCACCCATGCAGGTACAAACACATGCACACACACACACACACATGCCAGACATGCATGTAGTGCAGAAACAATTTAGTGTAGGTGTACAAATCTCCAATATCTTCCCATAACAAGCTATCCAATCAACACTTTGACCGCTTGGCTACTTGGCTTCTTGGCTACTTGGCTACTTGGCTGCTTGGCTACTTGGCTTCTTGGCTACTTGGCTTCTTGGCTACTTGGCCTCTTGGCTACTTGGCTTCTTGGCTGCTTGGCTATCGCCAATACCTTTCATGTGCTTTGAAGTGTTCGTGCTGTGTGTGTGTGTTTGTGTGCACACACACGTGTGTTTAAAGTAGTATTGTGTATTTCTGCGTGTGTGTGTATGTGCAGGTGTGTTTAGATACTGTGGTCCAGCTGTTTCGTAACATATGGAGAAATTAGAGTGACATGAGACAGTGTGTGTTATTATCCAGCTGCTTTCTGGGAAGCGCGGTCCAGCATACCCACAGAGTCTGTTTTCCTCTCCTTTTCACTGTAACACCACATACCAAGAATTATACTAATGGGACACCGTAACATTCCTACATGTAACACCCCCCCCCCCCCCCCCCCCCCCTCTTCTCTTTTCTCAACTCTTCTCCCCTCCTCTATTTCTCTCCTCTCCTCTACCATCGTCTCTCATCCTATCTTCTCCTCTACTCATCCCTCCTCTCCTCTCCTCTCCTCCCCTCCCTCCCTCCCTCCCTCCTCTCCTGTCCTCTCCTCTCCTCATTCCCAGGCAGAGTGGGTGCAGGTTAACAGGTTAACAGGTTTACAGTGACTACAGGGCCTCAGGGCTCCAGTCTTTCCCATACAACCTCATAGGAGGGTCTTTGTTTCTACCCTCCAGGCTTTGGGGGTCCCCACGGCTGTGCTGTGCCCCACTCCTCTCTCCCCACAATGGGCCTTTATCCTGCCAAGGCCCCCCTGCCCACACCTACCTCCATACAGCGACCCCAACCAGGACCACAGGAGCGAGAGGGGGGCACAGTGCCACCTGGGGCAACCCCCTCTCTCTCTCTCTCTCTCTCTCTCACACACACACAAACACACACACGCACGTAAGTAACAATATGAGAGGTTCCTGACTGTGCAGTGGTTGGATAACAGTGCACTCTTCATTTCACAATATATATAGTGGCTCACTGAACCAACGGATAAGTCTGTAATCTCACAAAGACTCTCTTTCTGTTTCTCTTTCTCTCACACACACACACAGACACACACACACACACACACACACACACACACACACACACACACACACACACACACACACAGGCAGAACGCATTGGAGTACAATTCTATTGCTTTGACGCAATGACGCACGATTCAGCCCATACTCTACACAGACTGGTATGGCATAACCAATCAGTGCTGTAGTAGGCCTATATAAGATAAGCTTGTTTTGAGATCAAAGTGAGAGCTGCATGTAGCCACTTGTGCACATTTGTTCATATTATTTACTAGTTGGTGAGTGATTACCCCAGTTATAGATAATTTGTAGTCAGCAGTGGGGGAGTGGTTGCTTCTTACAAGAGCACAATACATGTACACTTCTAGACATCTTTGAAAAGCGAGTCGGTTATACAGTTTTTTTGTATTGTATTTTAAAACAGGTTGAAGAAGCTACATCACCAATAGGCAGAGGGTAGCATCATTAGTCTCATTCTCTGTAATAATGGTATGGGAATAATAATGCATTTTATTTTGTAAAGTGGTTTCTTGCATCAATCAACACAACAACATGTTCAGTCACCTCCATGTCTGAAGGAGTGGATAAAGCGGCTAATGTCAAGCCCTGCATGTTTTTTTCCAAAAGTCTCATGGAATGTAGGCCTACATTGAACACCACACATTGGCTGCTACTGTAGACTGAATGATAGAACACCTATTTCCATGTTAACATTTTATGAGATACATTTTCTCTAATGTGTTTGATGGTAGGACACTCTGGTAGCCATACATTATGATCAAATAGCCACGGTAGCCTACTTTACCACTGTCTGAAACTGTAACTTAAAGTGGGTACAGCCTCAGTGTTCACAGTAAACACACGCTTGAAGTTGCACATCATTTTCACAATGTTAACCTTTGCGTTCAGCAGACCTGAAATTTGCTCAGTACCGGAAAGAAATGAGGTCACTGGTCATAGGCGTCTTGTCATGTGTCTGACATGTACAGTATATTACAAGCCAGAAGAGAGCATTCTAGAAGCGCTTATGAAGCCCTTCCAGAGAGGGAATAAGTTACAGATCAGAATTACTCTGTGACCTGCCTAAACTCTGTGCTTCCTGAACACACACACAGACCCACACATGCGCACACACACACAAACGCACACAAACACACACACACATTATAACTAGGTGATGAGTGGATCCCACACAGCCACATACAGAGAGGAGGATCCAGAGCCACACCCCAAATCAGCACCATAAAAAAACAAGCCAGTGCTATCCTTCATCCAACGGGGAACGAAGGTTCTTATGACTTCCGCATTGCCTCGCTTATTAACAACAACTTCATAAAACCACACACAGGCTTATTACACCAACACACACACTCTCTCTCTCACACACACACTCACCCACTCTCTCTCACACACACACTCACACACACATAAACACACAAACTCACACGATCTCACACACACACTCACTCACTCTCTCTCTCACACACACACACTCACTCTCTCACACACACTCACACACACAAACTCACACACACATAAACACACAAACTCACACACACAAACTCTCTCTCACACACACACACACACACACACACACACACACACACACACACACACACACACACACACACACACACACACATACTCACTCTCTTCTAGTAGACCTAGTAGATAAGTAGGACAGAGAATATCAGCTTCTAAAGCCATGGAGTAGAAACCCAGCAAAACTGTAAGTGGTCTTCCCTTTTTCACTTCCTCTCTCTCTACCTCATCCCCTCATCCCTTCCACTCCCTTCTCTATATCATGACTTCCACCGAAGTCGCTTCCTCTCCTTGTTCGGGCGGCGTTCGGCAGTCGGCGTCACCGGTCTTCTAGCCATCGTCAATACATTTTTCATTTTCCATTTGTTTTGTCTTGTTTTCCTACACACCTGGTTTTCATTTCCCTCATTAATTGTTGTGTATTTAACCCTCTGTTCCCCCCCATGTCTTTGTGTGGAATTGTTTGTTGTAAGTGCTTGTGCACATGTTTACTGGTGTGCTTTGGGTTTTGTACCTGTGTTGGTTATTTGTAATTAAACTGCTCCGGCTATTACCTAGTTCTGCTCTCCTGCGTCTGACTTCCCTGCCACCAGTTACGCACCCCTTCCACTCTCCCTCATCCCCTCATCCCTTCCACTCCCTTCTCTCCCTCATCCCCTCATCCCTTCCACTCCCTTCACTCCCTCATCCCCCCATCCCTTCCACTCCCTTCTCTCCCTCATCCCCTCATCCCTTCCACTCCCTTCTCTCCCTCATCCCCTCATCCCTTCCACTCCCTTCTCCCCTCATCCCGTCCACTCCCTTCACTCCCTCATCCCCCCATCCCTTCCACTCCCTACTCTCCCTCATCCACCCATCCCTTCTCTCCTTCATTCCCCAACGCTTCCCCTCCCTCAACCTGGTCTTACCCCTCCACCACGTTGACTCCAGCAGGTGCGGAGAGTCCTCCACCACCATCTCTTCCTCACACAGCATCATACCCTCCCTCTATGTTTCACCTCATCCCCCCATCCCTCTCTCCTTCTTCTCCAGTCTTACCTCTCCACCACGTCGTCTCCGCTCCAGCAGGTGAAGTCCTCCACCACCGTCTCTCCTTCACACAGCATCTCCGGCAGCACCGCGAAGAACAACTTGTAGCGCTGGACGTAGCTCAGAAACTCCCTGGGATGGAGAGATGGAAAGAGAGGATGGAGAGAACAGGGAGGACGGAGGGTGACAGAATGGAGAGAGATGGAGACAAAGACAGGAGAGAGGAGGGAAAGAGGGGTGAGAGGTAGGCCCCAGACAGATAAACTGTATGTTAAAAGAAACATAATATGATATTCAACACACCATAGTGTAACAGCTAAGGCTAACCTACAACTACACTGCCAACAGTACATCTGTCAGCTGGAGATGGTATAAGAACAGTGAAACACTTTGACTGTGTTCTAAATATAGAAACTAAACAGATCAAATGGTATGTAGTCATGCTACTCATTCACTAATAAAATGACAGGTGTATAACCCACAGGGAACGATATGAATTATATCCAGGCAGACACACATGTAAACACATCACTGATAACAATAAAGATGCTGTAGTGTTTAGTGACATCCTGGTCAAACATTAGGATCATTCTGATCTGGCACATGTTCTGCCACCCAACTCCAATAACAGGGGTCATGTGAGGTCATATGTTGAGATAGGACCCCATCAGTCTTGGCTGTCATGATGACATTATCAGAGCCCCCCGTTAGGGGTGGGCCGCGGGTGGGCAAATTATGAGGGACTTACGAAGGTTTAAATCATATGATTAATCACATGACACTCGCCAGACTGACAGACACACACACACACAAACACAGAAACACACACACATTTGTTGCGAGATATCATAGCCTGATCCAATTCTGATGATAACATTAGCTGTCATAGAGTGAGAAAGAAAGAGAGAGAGAGTGAAAGAGAAAGAGAGAGAGAGGGAGAGAGAGACCGACAGAGCGTTAGAGAAAGAGTTAGAAAAAGAGAGATAGAAAAACAGAGATAGATAGAAAACATAGAGATAGATAGAAAACATAGAGACAGTGTCTCCTGACCCCTCCTGTCTCAGCCTCCAGTATTTATGCTGCAGTAGTTTATGTGTCGGGGGGCTAGGGTCAGTTTGTTATATCTGGAGTACTTCTCCTGTCCTATTCGGTGTCCTGTGTGAATTTAAGTATGCTCTCTCTAATTCTCTCTTTCTCTCTTTCTTTCTCTCTCTCGGAGGACCTGAGCCCTAGGACCATGCCTCAGGACTACCTGGCATGATGACTCCTTGCTGTCCCCAGTCCACCTGGCCGTGCTGCTGCTCCAGTTTCAACTGTTCTGCCTGTGATTATTATTATTTGACCATACTGGTCATTTATGAACATCTTGGCCATGTTCTGTTATAATCTCCACCCGGCACAGCCAGAAGAGGACGGGCCACCCCTCATAGCCTGGTTCCTCTCTAGGTTTCTTCCTAGGTTTTGGCCTTTCTAGGGAGTTTTTTCTAGCCACCATGCTTCTACACCTGCATTGCTTGCTGTTTGGGGTTTTAGGCTGGGTTTCTGTACAGCACTTTGAGATATCAGCTGATGTATGAAGGGCTATATAAATACATTTGATTTGATTTGATTTGATAGAACATAGAGATAGAGAAAGAAACAGAGAGATCGAGTTAGAAAACAGAGACAGAGATAGAAAACATAGAGACAGAGATAGAAACATAGATAGAGATAGAAATAGAAACAGCGATAGAGTTAGAAAACAGAGACAGAGATAGAAAACATAGAGACAGAGATAGAAACAGAGATAGAGATAGAAATAGAAACAGAGATAGAGTTAGAAACAGAGAGAAAGAGATAGAAAGCGATATAGAGTTAGAAACCAGAGAGTTAGAATTAGAAACAGAGAGAGATAGAACACATAGAGATAGAGATAGACAGAGATAGAAACAGAGAGGTAGAAAACATAGAGATAGAGTTTAAAAAACAGAGCTAAACACAGAGAGAAAGAGATAGAAACAGAGATATAGAGATAGAAAACAGAGAGTTAGAGACAGAAACAGAGATAGAAAACATAGAGATAGAGTTAGAAAACAGAGATATAGACACAGAGAGATAGAGATAGAAACAGAGATATAGAGATAGAAAACAGAGAGTTAGAAAACAGAGAGTTAGAAAACAGAGAGATAGAGACAGAAAACAGAGAGATAGAGACAGAAAACATAGAGATAAAGATAGATGTGATTGTTTATTTCACTTTATATATTCATTTTATATATTATCTACCTCACTTGCTTTGGCAATGTTAACACACGTTTCCCATGCCAATAAAGCCCTTGAATTGAATTGAATTGACAGAACCAGAGAGATAGAGTTAGAAAACAGAGTTAGAAAACAGAGAGATAGAAACAGAGATAGAGTTAGAAAACAGAGAGTTAGAAAACAGAGAGATAGAAACAGAGATAGAGTTAGAAGACAGAGAGTTAGAAAACAGAGAGATAGAGATATAAACAGAGTTAGAAAACAGAGAGTTAGAAAACGAGAGATAGAAACAGAGATAGAGTTAGAAAACAGAGAGTTAGAAAACAGAGAGAGAGATAGAAACAGAGAGATAGAGATAGAAACAGAGAGTTAGAAAACAGAGAGTTAGAAAACAGAGAGATAGAAACAGATAGAGTTAGAAAACAGAGAGATAGAGATAGAAACAGAGAGTGAGAAAACAGAGTTAGAAAACAGAGAGATAGAAACAGAGATAGAGTTAGAAAACAGAGAGATAGAGACAGAAAACAGAGAGATAGAGACAGAAAACAGAGAGATAAAGATAGATTTTATTGTTTATTTCACTTTATATATTCCATTTATATATTATCTACCTCACTTGCTTTGGCAATGTTAACACATGTTTCCCATGCCAATAAAGCCCTTGAATTGAATTGAATTGATAGAACCAGAGAGATAAAGTTAGAAAACAGAGAGTTAGAAAAGAGAGATAGAAACAGAGAGATAGAAACAGAGAGATAGAAACAGAGATAGAGTTAGAAAACAGAGAGTTAGAAAACAGAGAGATAGAGATAGAAACAGAGAGATAGTGATAGAAACAGAGAGATGGAGATAGAAACAGAGTTAGAAAACAGATAGTTAGAAAACAGAGACAGAGAGTTAGAAAACAGAGAGATCGAGATAGAAACAGAGAGATAGAGATAGAAACAAAGATATAGAGTTAGAAAACAGAGTGATAGAGAGACTCAGAGAATTAGAAAACAGATAGTTAGAAAACAGAGACAGAGAGTTAGAAACAGAGAGTTAGAGTTAGAAAACAGAGAGTTAGAAACAGAGAGATATGGATAGAAACAGAAAACAGAGAGATAGAAACAGAGAGATAGAGTTAGAAAACAGAGCAATAGAGATAGAAACAGAGCGATATAGATAGAAACAGAGAGAGTAAAAAAAAACAGAGATAGAAACAGAGCGATAGAATTAGAAACAGAGGTAGAGTTAGAAAACAGAGAGATAGAGTTAGAAACAGAGAGATACAAACAGAGAAATAGAGTTAGACACAGAGAGGTAGAAACAGAGAGATTGTCACGCCCTGACCGTAGAGATCTTTTTATTCTCTATGTTTGGTTGGTCAGGGTGTGACTCGGGTGGGAAACTCTATGTTCTTTATTTCTATGTTTTGGCCAGGTATGGTTCTCAATCAGGGACAGCTGTCTATCGTTGTCTCTGATTGGGAATCATACTTAGGTAGCCTGTTTTGCCACCTTAGTTTTGTGGGATGTTGTTTTTGTACAGCTCTGTGTAGCCTACCGAACGATACGTTCCTTTTCCTTTTGTTGTTTTTAGGTGTTCATTTTTAATAAAGACAAAATGTACGACTACCACGCTGCACCTTGGTCCGATCATTTCCACGAGCGTAACAGAGATAGAGTTAGACACAGAGAGACAGAGACTTAGAGTTAGAAACAGAGAGATAGAATTAGAAAACAGAGATTGGGTTAGAAAACAGAGAGATAGAAACAGAGAGATAGAGGTAGAAAATAGAGACAGAGTGAAAACAGACACAGAGATAGAGTTAGTAACAGAGAGATAGATTTAGACAGAGATAGAAACAGAGAGATAGAAACAGAGATATAGATTTAGAAAACAGAGAGATAGAGTTAGAAACAGAGGCAGACACACAGATACAAACAGAGTTCAGAGTACGACAGACGGACATAGATAGATAGATGGATAGATAGATAGATAGATAGATCGACAGACATGGCAATATGTGAGACTGAGAAGACAGAGACAGGTACTTGTCATTCTGCTGGTGGGTCTGTCATGCTTACCTAGAGATCTTTTTCAGACTTCTAGGTTTATCATTCCTGGAGTGTTTCAGGGTGAATGAACTGAGGATGGAAGAATGACGCAAGCAGGAGGGATGCAGGGAGAGAAAACAAGGGGAGGAACAAAAGGAGGACAAAACAAAACAAGGAGGGAAGGGAGGGAGAGGAAGAAATACTCGTGTTGAGCAATTAGTGCTTCGGTTTTGGTCCGATCATTTTTTTAAACATGAAATGCGTTGTGTGGGTTGACTGCTGTAACAACACAGAATAAAACCATTTCTAAAAGTCCCATGATGTTAGTGACTGTCCATTACTGCTTATACCTTATTAACCATCACTTATTCACATGACTTTACTTAGACCGCTGCTCCCGAGTGGCGCAGCAGTCTAAGGTACTGCATCTCAGTGCTAGAGGCGTCACTACAGACCCTGGTTTGATTCCAGGCTGTATCACAACCGGCCGTGATTCGGAGTCCCATAAGCCAGTGCACAATTGGCCCAGCCTCGTCCGGGTTTGGCCGGGGTAGGCCGTCATTGTAAATAAGATAATAATTGTAAATAAGATAATAATTTGTTCTTAACTGACTTGCCTAGTTAATTAAAACAAAAATATATATATTTCAGTTGTTGTGTATATTACATTTGTTTATTTGATGACTTTATTATTTCATTCCAAGTCATCATCTCATCTCTACAGAGCTGCTACCTATACTGTCTGATAAAGTCACTATTTTACTAGTTCTTCAAAGTAAATAAGACATACTTTTATGACTGCTGAATGCCAATTATCAATCGTCATGTATTTTCAGGTAGAGATACTTCATGAAGCAACTGCTCTATCCCTCTCAATAGCACATTCTTCTGTCACTTCTCTCCCTCCATGTCTGCCCCACACTAATCTAACATAGCAGGCATTAAAAAACAGACCAGACAAGTAGGATTATGGTCATTGTAGTTAATTACCACGTTTTCTGCCCTGTTGGAAACTACAACTACCTACTACATCGCACGGTTCGGGATTCATCTGATTTATCTCTAGAGAAACTGTGCAACGTGCGCATTGATCTCACAGAAGAAGAAAAAAACTAAAAAATAGAATTCACATAATTGAACTGACATCAGTCAATTAGGTGTATAAAACCCCCCAAAATCACATACATTTCAGTTAATCGTTCAGCACTAAGAAATAGTCAGTTGATGGGTCAAGGGTCAGTCATGCATATTCATAGGTCAGAGTGAGCCCCCCCACACACACCTGTCCCACACCCCACACACACCCCAAGGTGGGACACACAGCAGTTTGTCATCAACACAATCAACCCATGACACAGTGTTAAAACAATTGAAGTCATACAAGTGAGAAATGCACATCTGAGAAAACAATACAATTGTATATGGATATCACTCCTTTCTCATGTGTTTTTCTGTCTGGGAACAATAAAAAAACATTTAATTGAATTCCCATCAGAAGTAACTATCCTATTGGATAAACACATGTATTAAATTTGACTGGAAAAACAAAATGAATTATGCAAATGTAATTTCCCCTTGTTATTCTACTCTATCATATTCAGTGTCTACTGGCCTTGTGCCTCTGCCCCAGTGTAAACTGCCATGTACAGTGCCTTGCGAAAGTATTCGGCCCCCTTGAACTTTGCGACCTTTTGCCACATTTCAGGCTTCAAACATAAAGATATAAAACTGTATTTTTTTGTGAAGAATCAACAACAAGTGGGACACAATCATGAAGTGGAACGACATTTATTGGATATTTCAAACTTTCTTAACAAATCAAAAACTGAAAAATTGGGCGTGCAAAATTATTCAGCCCCTTTACTTTCAGTGCAGCAAACTCTCTCCAGAAGTTCAGTGAGGATCTCTGAATGATCCAATGTTGACCTAAATGACTAATGATGATAAATACAATCCACCTGTATGTAATCAAGTCTCCGTATAAATGCACCTGCACTGTGATAGTCTCAGAGGTCCGTTAAAAGCGCAGAGAGCATCATGAAGAACAAGGAACACACCAGGCAGGTCCGAGATACTGTTGTGAAGAAGTTTAAAGCCGGATTTGGATACAAAAAGATTTCCCAAGCTTCAAACATCCCAAGGAGCACTGTGCAAGCGATAATATTGAAATGGAAGGAGTATCAGACCACTGCAAATCTACCAAGACCTGGCCGTCCCTCTAAACTTTCAGCTCATACAAGGAGAAGACTGATCAGAGATGCAGCCAAGAGGCCCATGATCACTCTGGATGAACTGCAGAGATCTACAGCTGAGGTGGGAGACTCTGTCCATAGGACAACAATCAGTCGTATATTGCACAAATCTGGCCTTTATGGAAGAGTGGCAAGAAGAAAGCCATTTCTTAAAGATATCCATAAAAAGTGTTGTTTAAAGTTTGCCACAAGCCACCTGGGAGACACACCAAACATGTGGAAGAAGGTGCTCTGGTCAGATGAAACCAAAATTGAACTTTTTGGCAACAATGCAAAACGTTATGTTTGGCGTAAAAGCAACACAGCTGAACACACCATCCTCACTGTCAAACATGGTGGTGGCAGCATCATGGTTTGGGCCTGCTTTTCTTCAGCAGGGACAGGGAAGATGGTTAAAATTGATGGGAAGATGGATGGAGCCAAATACAGGACCATTCTGGAAGAAAACCTGATGGAGTCTGCAAAAGACCTGAGACTGGGACGGAGATTTGTCTTCCAACACGACAATGATCCAAAACATAAAGTAAAATCTACAATGGAATGGTTCAAAAATAAACATATCCAGGTGTTAGAATGGCCAAGTCAAAGTCCAGACCTGAATCCAATCGAGAATCTGTGGAAAGAACTGAAAACTGCTGTTCACAAATGCTCTCCATCCAACCTCACTGAGCTCGAGTTGTTTTGCAAGGAGGAATGGGAAAAAATGTCAGTCTCTCGATGTGCAAAACTGATAGAGACATACCCCAAGCGACTTACAGCTGTAATCGCAGCAAAAGGTGGCACTACAAAGTATTAACTTAAGGGGGCTGAATAATTTTGCACGCCCAATTTTTCAGTTTTTGATTTGTTAAAAAAGTTTGAGATATCCAATAAATGTCGTTCCACTTCATGATTGTGTCCCACTTGTTGTTGATTCTTCACAAAAAAATACAGTTTTATATCTTTATGTTTGAAGCCTGAAATGTGGCAAAAGGTCGCAAAGTTCAAGGGGGCCGAATACTTTCGCAAGGCACTGTATGTGATGTGGCTGCTGCACACTGGACTTTGGGTAGGTGATTCATGGATCTGGGTCTATGGTCCAAGGTCGGAGGGGCAGACACGGGTGTATGTATTCGACTTGGTGTACATGTTTGCATGCCTAATATGTGACTGTGTGACTCTGTGTGCCTATGTGATGATAGAACTGAAGTGGGCAGCTGATCTGAGCTGGGGCTATGATAGTCTGGGTAAACAGGAAGCGGTCCGTCCGTATTAATCTCCCCCCCATTCCTGTGGGCATTGCCCTGCCAGCTCCTGTGGGCAGTGGGCACAGGGTGCCTCAGAGGACGAGGTGGAGGGGGAATCGGACACGGCCAAACACAACATCCCATCTAGGCTGTGTGAGAGGAGTGTGTGACACACTGTATGTCTATGTGTGTGTGTGGGTTTTACTTCCCAAAAAGTCTGCTGGAAATTCACAAAAACAAAGCTCTGTGTGTGTGTGTGTGTGTGTGTGTGTGTGTGTGTGTGTGTGTGCGCGTGTGTGAGACAGGAACACTAACACTGTACTATGTACAATATTGGGGAATAGGGTGTCCTTTGACCAATGATTATCCCTGTCACATAATATACGTTCATTTACGTTTATTTGTGATGGTCATGTGATGGTCAGCTGTCACCAGGCCTGGATCAAATACGTATCTATTTCCTTTCAAATACATTAGATGTGCTTGATTGAGCGTGTACAGCAGAATGGATCAAATACAATAGTCTCAAAAGTGCAAGCTCCGCCAACACCCAAGGCTCACCGAAGCTAAGGCTAATGTAAGGCTAAGGATAATGTAAGGCTAACGTACGATAAATGAAGCAGAAAAATTTGACATCTGACTTCTGATTTCACGTTTCTGCTTATCTAAAAAGATTGTTTGTCCCAACCTTACCTCCTCAGGTGGGCAAGGTTTCCCATCAGCTGTTCCTGTGGGGGAATGGAGGGGATGATAGAGGGAGGGGCAGTTGATGATGTCACCGTGGGGGTCATGAACTCTGGGGTAGGGTCAGGGTGGACACTGGTGGTGGGCTCCTCACCAGACAGACCACACACTTTATCTACCTGCAGTGAGAGAGAAACACACAGGATGATGACACATGGCATGATGTCTACAACACACAGGATAATGACACATGGCATGATGTCTACAACACACAGGATAATGACACATGGCCTGATGTCTACAACACACAGGATAATGACACATGGTATGATGTCTACAACACACAGGATAATGACACATGGTATTATGTCTACAACACACAGGATAATGACACATGCTATTATGTCTACAACACACAGGATAATGACACATAGCATGATGTCTACAACACACAGGATAATGACACATGGCATGATGTCTACAACACACAGGATAATGACACATGGCATGCTGTCTACAACACACAGGATGACAGACTAAGAAGGTGGCAGGGTAGCCTAGTGGTTAGAGAGTTGGACTAGTAACCGGAAGGTTGCAAGTTCAAACCCCCGAGCTGACAATAATTTATTTTTAACTGACTTGCCTAGTTAAATAAAGGTCAAATAAGAACAGACTTAGAAGATGGAGAAAGAGAGATGGGGACACATGGAGAGAATGGGAAATGGATATTGGATGGACAGTATAAGGACGGGATGAGAGAGCTATTGCCAAGACTGATGCGTGCATGTGTCGTCTTTTGAGTGTCATGTGATTAATGACATTAAAGCCCTGGTATCCCCTATGAGGAAACAGACAGGTCAGGCAACCCATCCCAATGCTGTCTCATTGGCTGAAAAGCCTGGTGTTATTAAGTGCTCCTCTTTTGGATAGTCCAGCGGTGAGCTGAAAGAAGCTTAATAATCACTGTCTGGCTGTGTAGTGTCTTCGTCCGAAAGGCTCATTCAATCATTGTCATGACAGCCCAATGTCATTATTTAGACCTGAACTGAATGTGCTCACTGCTGCCTCTCATACGGTAAGCTCCAATATGAGTTAGATCTCATACTTCAACAGCATTATGACAAAGCCTGACCCCTGACCCCTGCTTGCTTATGTGAATACCTTGCCTCTTTGACACATAAAAAGACATTTGCTCTTTGAGCATAATATGTTTAATGAAGTCTCGAGTTTACTTTGACATTTCTTTTGAAGTAGGCATTAGATGTGGGAACATCAAAGACAGCACTGCAGTATTTAAGCATAGCTTCACTCCCACAGAAGGGGACCTGTTTAGGTGAGCTAGTGAACACACACACACACACACACACACCTACCTCCCAAATACTGTGCGCCTAGGGGCACACTAAACAATGGAATACACAAAACATAAACATGGACTTTTTTCCATACCAAACAGAAAGGGGAAAGGAGGATATATTCAGGGGTTGAGAAAGGGTGATGGAGGGGTGAGTAACCCCCAGAGCAGTAGAAAAATGCGTGACAATTACAAAACCGCAGGTCGTCATGTGCCAATGGGGCGGCCTATAAATATGGTAAGCCTCTGGGGCTAGAAGGATGTGTGTGTGTGTGTGTGTGTGTGTGTGTGTGTGTGTGTATGTGTTAGGAGGATCAGTCATCACGTGCCCTATAAAGGCATTTTAAATGGAGGTTTCCTCATAACAGAAGGGCTATTCCCGACTCAGCACCCTGGGCCCTGCAACCTTCTACTAGAGACCTGCTGAATGAAACAGTCCATGTCCTGAAGGTGGAGTCACTGAGAGGCTGAGTTAGATATTCTACAGATGCTATAGTTGGTTAGCCTATAGGGAGAACCGTGCCTCTGTACTGCCACACTGCCTACCTCTCTGCAACTCTTCTCTCTCTTTGTCTGTCCCCTTTCTCTCTCTCCATCTCTGTTTCTCTGCATCTCTCTCTCTCTCTCAGCCTCCGTTTCTATACAGTAAATCACAAGTGAGTACACCGCTCACATTTTTGTAAATATTTGAGTATATCTTTTCATGTGACAACACTGAAGAAATGACACTTTGCTACAATGTAAAGTAGTGAGTGTACAGCTTGTATAACAGTTTCAATTTGCTGTCCCCTCAAAATAACTCAACACACAGCCATTAATGTCTAAACCGCTGGCAACAAAAGTGAGCACACCCCTAAGTGAAAATGTCCAAAATGGGCCCAAGGTGTCAATATTTTCCAGCACTGCCTTAAAACCTGTTGATCCTACTTGAGACGCAGACGTCTCAACTAGGCACCTGGAAATGCAAATGCGCTATGCTAAATGCTAAATGTACTCGTTAAAACTCAAACGTTCATTAAAACACACATGCAGGGTATTGAATTAAAGCTACACTCGTTGTGAATCTAGCCAACAAGTCAGATTTTTAAAATGCTTTTCGGCGAAAGCATGAGAAGCTATTATCTGATAGCATGCAACACCCCAATCACGTAATTTTTTAAAATTATATAAGTTGCCTATATTCTTTGACAAAACACTTCAACCTACTTTTGTAACCCAACTTTAGGTATTTGTAAACGTTAATAAGCGATCAAATTGATCACTGGGCGATCTGTATTCAATAGCAGCTACTCAAGAAAATAATGTCCCCTTTTCTCTCTTCCAAAATCGATTGCTGTAGGCTGGATGGAATGAAGGATCTATTTGTCATGACACAAAGGATTTTTGTCAATGAAAATTACGTTTTTGGCTACATCGTGTGGAAGCTGTAGGAATTGCAATCTCCGCCCTATTTAATTTGGTGCCCCTTAAACAATACATGCAAGTGGCGCATGGATATTTTTTTCAGTTTTCAGTGACCAGTTTTTCTTGCGCTTTTCGATGAAACACACGCTCTGTTATAGTCACAGCCGTGATTTAACCAGTTTTAGAAACTTCAGAGTGTTTTCTATCCACACATACTAATCATATGCATATACTATATTCCTGGCATGAGTAGCAGGACGCTGAAATGTTGCGCGATTTTTAACAGAATGTTCGAAAAAGGAGGGGGTAGACTTAACAGGCACCCTCTTGAGCATGGAGTTCACCAGAGCTTCACAGGTTGCCACTGGAGTCCTCTTCCACTCCTCCATTACAACATCACGGAGCTGGTGGATGTTAGAGACCTTGCACTCCTCCACCTTCCGTTTGAGGATGCCCCACAGATGCTCAATAGGGTTTAGGTCTGGAGACATGCTTGGCCAGTCCATCACCTTTACCCTCAGCTTCTTTAGCAAGGCAGTGGTCGTCTTGGAGGTGTGTTTGGGGTCGTTATCATGTTGGAATACTGCCCTGCGGTCCAGTCTCCGAAGGGAGGGGATCATGCTCTGTTTCAGTATGTCACAGTACATGTTGGCATTCATGGTTCCCTCAATGAACTGTAGCTCCCCAGTGCCGGCAGCACTCATGCAGCCCCAGACCATGACACTCCCACCACCATGCTAGACTGTAGGCAAGACACACTTGTCTTTGTACTCCTCACCTGGTTGCCGCCACACACGCTTGACACCATCTGAACCAAATAAGTTTATCTTGGTCTCATCAGACCACAGGACATGGTTCCAGTAATCCATGTCCTTAGTCTGCTTGTCTTCAGCAAACTGTTTGCGAGCTTTCTTGTGCATCATCTTTAGAAGAGGCTTCCTTCTGGGACGACAGCCATGCAGACCAATTTGATGCACTGTACGGCGTATGGTCTGAGCACTGACAAGCTGACCCCCCACCCCTTCAACCTCTGCAGCAATGCTGGCAGCACTCATACGTCTATTTCCCAAAGACAACCTCTGGATATGACGCTGAGCACATGCACTCAACTTCTTTGGTCGACCATGCGGAGGCCTGTTCTGAGTGGAACCTGTCCAGTTAAACCGCTGTATGGTCTTGGCCATTGTGCTGTAGCTCAGTTTCAGGGTCTTGGCAATCTTCTAATAGCCCAGGCCATCTTTATGTAGAGCAACAATTCTTTTTTTCAGATCCTCAGAGAGTTCTTTGCCATGAGGTGCCATGTTGAACTTCCAGTGACCAGTCAGTATGAGGGAGTGTGAGAGCGATGACACCAAATTTAACACACCTGCTCCCCATTCACACCTGAGACCTTGTAACACTAACAAGTCACATGACACTGGGGAGGGAAAATGGCTATTAGGGCCCAATTTGGACATTTTCACTTAGGGGTGTACTCTTGTTGCCAGCGGTTTAGACATGAATGGCTGTGTGTTGAGTTATTTTGAGGGGACAGCAAATTTAAACTGTTATACAAGCTGTATACTCACTACTTTACATTGTAGCAAAGTGTCATTTCTTCAGTGTTGTCACATGAAAAGATATACTCAAATATTTACAAAAATGTGAGGGGTGTACTCACTTCTGTGATATACTGTATTTCTCTCATCTCTTTTTCTCTCTCTCTCTCACACACACACACACACACACACACACACACACACACACACACACACACACACACACACACACACACACACACACACACACACACACACACACACACACACACACACACACACACACACACACACACACACACACACACACACAGGAGCAGCTGTGGAGCAGGAGAGGGAGGCAGACTTGGGCCACTGGGGAGATGGTTGTGTTATTGTATTACCTTTAGACCAGTTTGGGTTGTATTACCTATAGACCAGTTTGGGTTGTATTGCCTATAGACCAGTTTGGGTTGTATTACCTATAGACCAGTTTGGGTTGTATTACCTATAGACCAGTTTAGGTTGTTTTACCTATAGACCAGTTTGGGTTGTTTTACCTATAGACCAGTTTGGGTTGTATTCAGACAACACAGGGCCCTGCTGGACCTTACCCAGACAACACACACTCCCGTTGGGCCTTACCCAGACAACACACACTCCCGTTGGGCCTTACCCAGACAACACACACTCTTGTTGGGCCTTACCCAGACAACACACACTCCCGTTGGGCCTTACCCAGACAACACACACTCCTGTTGGGCCTTACCCAGACAACACACACTCCTGTTGGGCCTTACCCAGACAACACACACTCTCGTTGGGCCTTACCCAGACAACACACACTCCTGGTGGGCCTTACCCAGACAACACACACTCCTGTTGGGCCTCACCCAGACAGTACAGGGACCTGTTGGACCTTACCCAGACAGTACAGGGACCGGTTGGACCTTACCCAGACAGTACAGGGCCCAGTTGGACCTTACCCAGACAACACTCCTGTTGGGCTGGATGTGGGGGCAGTGTGTGTGTAGGGTGGGCCTGCATGTAAGACTGGGAAGGTGTGTGGAGGGGTAGGGCAGCATTCTTAATAACCACAGCTATTACAGGACTGCATCTCCCCGACGGCCACACACACACACACACACACACACACACACACGAACACAAACAATTGGATGTTTCAGACACACACATACGGACCCAAGCGCATCCACATGCACGCACACGTACAAACACACAATATTGAGCTAAATGGTCCAGTCCAACAGCAATAGGGGACAGTGGGGTAAGTTGAGACAAATAGCTAGGAATAAATTGTGCGTGTGTGTGTGTGTGTGTGTGTGTGTGTGTGTGTGTGTGTGTGCGTGTGCATCTGTGTTTGACCACCTGTTTGTTATATCTTTAAAATCTCAGCTACTCCATTTCAGACATTCCTCTAGTGATTGCCTGGAGAACGATGGTATAGGATGCCATGGTCTGATACACTTTGCTGTTCGGCAAATTGGGAAAACAAAGACAAACATTCTCTATACATTAGAGAAGGCCGATGAAATTGGATTTCTCCTGCCTGAGGCAAGAATATGTGTGTGTTATTCTAAATGATGTGTTTGCATATGCTTCTGTACGTGTGCGTTAGCATTTGTAAGACTGCCTGCATGTGTGTATGCATCTTTGCTGCATGTGTGTGACTGTTTGCGTGAACGTATCTATGTCTCTAATCCCCTACACATGTGTCTATGTATCGTCCCCATCTCATATGTCTCTGTGTATATCCCTGGTCTACCCCAAGGCCAGAGAGTGGAGAGGAAAGGAGCAGAGGGCGAGGGAATGAGCCAGAGGGTGTCCAACCCACCCCAGCCCATCCAGGCTCTAGGGAAGTATTGTCTTACAGATAGCAGTGTTGGTCCCAGGCTGTCTTCTAGGGTTGTTTATCTAGGGATCAGCCAGGAAACACCAGGGGAACTTTCTCAGGCCCCCTGTCGCATTGCATTCTGGGTAGGGGTGGTAAGGTGGATGGGGGTTGTCCAGCATGTTTGGCCCCTTATTGTCCACTGATGGCTTCAATTCTGGACAGTCTTTAACTAACACCTTTTTCATAGCTCAGTCAGTAGAGCGGATGACTATAGGTGTAGTAACAGAGGTCTTTGGGTCACTGGTTCAACACCAGAAAAGTTTGTCCTCACGACAGGTATCACAGCCAGACATTTTGGTCAAGAGGAACATCTTTCAGCAGCACCTCTGAGCCTCAAAGAGGAGATATTTCTCTGCATCCAGAATCATGTGGATCATATGCAGCCCCCTCTCAACACTAATAGCACTTAGGTGGGGAGTGGGGGTTGTTCTCTGACCAGTTAGGCCCTCTGAATTCTGGACAAAGAAGCTACTCAGCTCACAAAGCGCTAAAATAGAGGACATGCAAACCTGATGACTCTAAGCACACAGTTACTACAAATAAATACATGTGTAGGACTGAAGGTGAAATAGCAGAGCTCCTTAGGTTGCTGGTTTGAATCTTACTCGGAGGAGCCAGTAATTTCGGAATTGGACACACAGGAACATAGGCCTTTTGTCAGTGGGATATGCTAAATTCCTGTATACTCTCTACTCCGTCCTCGCTCGGCTCCTTTTGAAAAAGGTCAAAGGTAATCGAGGAGAGGCGGCGAGGCGGCGAGGAGAGCGAACGTGGACAAAAATGCGCATTGTATGAAATGAGACTCCTTCTCCACTCATGTGTCATAAGACAAGTTATTTTGACAGGGTGGATCCTAAAAAAGGGTGATAAAAACCATTTAAGTTAGTTGTGCAAGACATTTTATAGATAAAAAGAGAATTAGCATATTGTTTATTTTTTACCTGTGCATGCTTTCCTCCTCTGACAAAACAAAAGTTGATTCAAAGGGGGTGTGGCAGACTTCAAAACTCTTCTGTGAAGGACTAGGCTACACACGACTGACTATCATTGATGAAAGGTGGATATTGAGAGGGGGAGGACACTCTTCTGTTCGCCCACTAACGAATTGACATCTCCTCGAGTCACGGAGGAGAGAGGGTGGAGGACGGAATTTCGCCCAAATGAGAAAAGGCCTGAGTCTGTCAGAACTACCTCTGAGCCTGAAGAGGACAAGGAGGATATATTTTCCTGGATCCAATGATTCGTTTTTTGGATAATGTGTAGTTTTGATTGGGCCTGAAAATACAAGACTTCTACCGACCATAGCCCACGAATGTTAAGTCCTGTTGGGGGGAGAAGACCCGTAGGGTACCGGACGAAAATCTAAACTACAGCCTCCTTTCAACCTAATCACACTACATTCAGGGAAGGGGTGATGTATGGGGGGGGGGGGGGGGGTTGACCCCTTATTGTCTCCTGACAATTGTTCCCAGTTCACACATATCATTGTTGACTATTGATTATTTCTGTTGACTGCCTCACAATCACCCCTTCGACAGCTCAGTTGATAGTGCAGATGTCTGTAGGTATAAAAGCAGAGGTTCTTAAGTTGCTGGTTCAAATCTAGCTCGAAGGAGACACCTTTTCCTGGATCCATTGTCTCATTTGTTGGAATTATATGTAAAGTTTTGAACGGGCCTGAAAATTCTAGCAAGACCAGACCAGAGCCCGACCATTAAAGGGGAAGTACAGTGTTTTACGACTTGATGTTAGATGGTTCCTCATCCTGAAAGAAGTCTATGGAACAGACTGTAACCCATGGTTCAGTTTTGGGAGGGACAGGGATGTTGTCTGGTCAGTTCGGCTCTGTTGTCCAGTACTGATTGTTTCACATTTCAGGTTTTACTTGTCACATGCACAAGTACAATGAAATGCTTAATCTGCAAGTCCTACCCAACAGTGCAGTATTCTAATTTCAGTATTATGACAATCATGGACGACAACGGAAAACCAGCCACATCGAGGACACCGACGTCTTGCTTCCGGGCAAGCTAAACATGTTCTTTGCCTGCTTTGAGGATAACACAGTGCTCGCCTTCTCCGTGGCCGACGTGAGTAAGACATTTAAACGAGTTAACCCTCGCAAGGCTGCTGGCCCAGACGGCCTCCCTAGCCGCGCCCTCAGAGCATGCGCAGACCAGCTGGCTGGTGTGTTTACGGACATATTCAATCTCTACCTATCCCAGTCTGCTGTGCCCACATGGTTCAAGATGGCCACCATTGTTCCTGTACCCAAGAATGCAAAGGTAACTGAACTAAATGACTATCACCCCGTAGCACTCACTTATGTCATCATGAAGTGCTTTGAAAGACTAGTCAAGGATCATATCACCTCCACCCTACCTGTTACCCTAGACACACTTCAATTTGCTTACCACCATAATAGGCCCACAGACGATGCAATTGCCATCACACTGCACACTGCCCTATCCCATCTGGACAAGAGGAATACCTATGTGAGAATGCTGTTCATTGACTACAGCTCAGCATTCAACACCATAGTACCCTCCAAGCTCATCATCAAGATGGAAGCCCTGGGTCTGAACTGACCCTGTGCAATTGGGTCCTAGACTTCCTGACGGGCCGCCCCCAGGTGGTGAAGGTAGGAAACAACACCTCCACTTCGCTGATCCTCAACACTTGAGCCCCACAAGGGTGCGTGCTCAGCCCCCTTCTGTACTCCCTGTTCATCCACGACTGCGTGGTCACACGCCTCCAACTCAATCATCAAGTTTGCAGACGACACAACAGTAGTAGGCTTGATTACCAATAACGACGAGCCAGCCTACAGGGAGGAGGTGAGGGCTCTGGGAGTGTGGTGCCTGGAAAACAACCTCTCACTCAACGTCAACAAAACAAGGGGATGATCGTGGACTTCAGGAAACAGCAGAGGGAGCACCCCCCTATCCACATTGACGGGACAGCAGAGGAGAAGGTGGAAAGTCTTAAGTTCCTCTGCATACAGGGTGGTGCGGTCTGCACAACACATCACTGGGGGCTAACTACCTGCCCTCCAGGACACCTACAGCACTCGATGTCACAGGAAGGTCAAAAAGATCATCAAGGACAACAACCACCCGAGTCATTGCCTGTTCACCCCGTCATCATCCAGAAAGCGAGGTCAGTACAGGTACATCAAAGCGGGGACAGAGAGACTGAAAAACAGCTTCTATCTCAAGGTCATCAGACTGTTAAATAGCCATCACTAGCAAAGAGAGGCTGCTGCCTATATACTCAGACTTGAAATCATTGGCCACTTCAATAAATGGAACACTAGTCACTTTAATAATGTCACTTTAATGCAGCCTTTAATGCAGCCCCCCGCACCTCTCTGATTCAGAGGGGTTGGATTAAATGTGGAAGACACATTTCAGTTGAATACATTCAGTTGGACTGAATAGGTATCCCTCTTTCCTTTCCCTAGATTTGTGTGAATTGGGTATATGTTGTGAAATTGTTAGATATTACTGGTTAGATAATGCTACACTGTCGGAACTAGAAGCACAAGCATTTCGCTACACCCGCAATAACATCTGCTAAACACGTGTATGTGAACAATACGATTTGATTTGATTGGCCCCTTCTTTTCCACTCACAGCTCGAAGAAAATATTGCTTACTGCACACAATATCATCACTTTGACTGTAGGTTGAATAACAGAAATACTTAAGTCGCTGGTTCAAATCCTGCTCGAAGTAGGGAACCTTTTCCACTTGGTTTTGGACTCCAGCCAATCACTGTAGAGTACCCTGTCAACCCCAAACGCACTGCTCTCGGACCAGCTTGGCCCCTCTGCTGTCTACAACCGAGTTTCATTCTGGACAAAGATAACACTCATGGGTGTAGAAACAGAGATCCTCAGGTTGCTGGATCAAATCTGGCTTCTCAAGCTTTTCAGAGATGTTTTCAAGGCCTCATGGTCGGAATCGCAGCCATTCACTTTTGATTTGGACCCATGAACATACTCTTTCACGTACGCCACTGAGCTTCTAGGCCTACATTATCAGTGGACTTTGTTTCTCACCTGCAGCCCTTCGCTAGGACTGTACAACTGTAGGGGTTGCCAGCAGCAACCTGCAGGTTGCTGGTTCAAATCTGGCCTCTAGAAGGGGACATGTTCAAGCATCCAATGGCTAAGTTGGGTGAATCATTTGATGCTTGAAATACCAGAGTCAGTGAGTTGATTTGGTCACATTGGCTAAATGACCTTTTTAACAATAGTCTCTCAGGCACAGAAAAACAAAACACACTGGAACAATGACTAATATACATGCCAAATAACTGTGGTATACTCAATTCACAATCGTCATAGCTACATTAAAGAATATTCTGCAGGAACTCCTACCGTCTTTCTATAAGCATCTCTCCACTGTGCTTTCATAGAGCAATAACACACAGACATATGGTGTGTGTGTGTGTCTCCATGCATTTCCCACCAGCCTCTCTAGGGGCCACAGGGAGAGAGCATTTAGGGCTACATCCATCACACACACACACACACGTCTTTTTAAGCACAAATATGATTTAAAAAAATGCAATACATTCCGGTAAGTGGCAACCATACAGCAACGTGTCATAACAGAGTTGACCAATCAAAGAGAAATGTATCCTCTTTATCTTCATTTAGCTGGGATTAAATCACAAAGAATTACTGCCTGTCTCTTGTGTCCAACAAATCTAAATGTATTTGTGAAAAAGAACAACTTGACATGGAAATTGCTATTGACATACGGTAAATAGATAAGACTGAAGTGTCTAACATGTTGCTGGATAGAAGACAGGGAAGTGGGGTGAGGAGAGGGGAGGGAAATAATTGAAAAAGATTGATGGGTCTGATATTCTCCCAACTGTGATTTATTGGTGCGACGCACAAGACATGTTGGAAAAGGGAGGTACATTTAGGCCACACCCTGCGACCCCTAATGACCCCTCGGGATTCCTCCATTTGGCCCGTGGCCTGGATGTCTCCCCACACTTCCTATGAGACAGCTATAAGTTCTGTCTAAACCACTAACCTTGTCAGAGCAGGGCAGATTTGTCTGTCTGTCTGTCTGTCTGTCTGTCTGTCTGTCTGTCTCTGTCTCTCTCTCTCTCTCCTCTCTTCTAATCAAATCAAATGTTATTAATCATATGCGCTGAATAAAACAGGTGTAGACCTAACAGGGAAATGCTTACTTACAAGCCCTTAACCAACAATGCAGTTTAAAAGATGCATACAAGAATAAGAAAGACAAGTAGTTAAAGGGCAGCAGTAAAATAACAATGGCGAGACTATATACAGGGGTATCGGTACAGAGTCAATGTGGAGACTATATACAGGGGTATCGGTACAGAGTCAATGTGGAGACTATATACAGGGGATATCGGTACAGAGTCAATGTGGAGACTATATACAGGGGTATCGGTACAGAGTCAATGTGGAGACTATATACAGGGGTATCGGTACAGAGTCAATGTGGAGACTATATACAGGGGTATCGGTACAGAGTCAATGTGGAGACTATATACAGGGATATCGGTACAGAGTCAATGGCGAGACTATATACAGGGGATATCGGTACAGAGTCAATGTGGAGACTATATACAGGGGTATCGGTACAGAGTCAATGTGGAGACTATATACAGGGGTATCGGTACAGAGTCAATGTGGAGACTATATACAGGGGTATCGGTACAGAGTCAATGTGGAGACTATGTACAGGGGTATCGGTACAGAGTCAATGTGGAGACTATATACAGGGGTATCGGTACAGAGTCAATGTGGAGACTATATACAGGGGATATCGGTACAGAGTCAATGTGGAGACTATATACAGGGGTATCGGTACAGAGTCAATGTGCGGGGGCACCGGTTAGTCGGGCTAATTGAGGTAATATGTACATGTAGGTAGAGTTATTAAAGTGACTATGCATAGATGATAACAGAGAGTAGCAGAGGCGTAAAAGAGGGGGAGGGACAATGCAAATAGTCTGGGTGCCATTTGATTAGATGTTCAGGCGTCTATGGCTTTGGGGAATTGGCGCAAATGACGGGGATTTGGGCCCGTTCCCGGGAAAGCAGTGTGTGGTTCACGTCGGGCTCGTCGGACTGGTTAAAGGGGAAAAAAAGCCTCTGCCGGTTCGTGGTGAGTAATCGCTGTTCTGATGTCCAGAAGTTATTTTTGATCATAAGAGACCATAGCAGCAACATTATATACAAAATAAGTAAAAAATTAAGTCACAAATAACGCTGTCTTTATCGGTCCTTGTCCTCCTTTCTTCCTCCTGCCGCTCTCTACTCCTGTCACTCTCTCTCCTATATACGTCCCTCTCTCTTTCCTCCAAGTTAAGTCAGTGCTAATTAAACAGAGAGAGACAGAGACACAACCAAAAAGAGACAGAGACAGACCGAGACTCTCATATATCACAGGGAACTGTCCTTCAGGCTCCAACTTGGTCGCAAGGTTAAGGAACACTGTTTTTCTTCACTCTAATCCTTGTTTACCATCATTAAATCACTCACATATGATTTAAATAAATAAATAAATTGCATTTAAAAAACAATTAAAAATACAGCTGTTCCTTTGGAGTTTGTTGACATGGAAAATCCTCCAATCCCATCGTTGTAAACACATTTGGAGAGTTAGGCCTAAACCCTAAATGTGGCAGAGGATCGCAGAGGATAGGATGAACTTAATGACAGAGAGAGAGAGAGAGAGAGAGAGAGAGAGACAGTGGGAAAAGACCAGAAAGAATTGAGTCCATCATGGCGCTGTGTGAGTGACCCAGAATCTGGAGGCAAACAAACACACAACCATAAAGAGGAAGTGAACAGTCACCCGTGCCCACCAATCAAATTTGAGTCATTGCTAATGCACCAAGTTCCATAGGCCTACTACATCATAATGTAGATTAAACAACATGATCATCCTAAGGGTCATTTACAGTGCCTTGCGAAAGTATTCGGCCCCCTTGAACTTTGCGACCTTTTGCCACATTTCAGGCTTCAAACATAAAGATATAAAACTGTATTTTTTGTGAAGAATCAACAACAAGTGGGACACAATCATGAAGTGGAACGACATTTATTGGATATTTCAAACTTTTTTAACAAATCAAAAACTGAAAAATTGGGCGTGCAAAATTATTCAGCCCCCTTAAGTTAATACTTTGTAGCGCCACCTTTTGCTGCGATTACAGCTGTAAGTCGCTTGGGGTATGTCTCTATTAGTTTTGCACATCGAGAGACTGACATTTTTTCCCATTCCTCCTTGCAAAATAGCTCGAGCTCAGTGAGGTTGGATGGAGAGCATTTGTGAACAGCCTTTCAAACACTGCTGATTGCAATTTCAGCTGAAAGGCTAAGCAGGTGTCTTGTTTTAGACTTGTTAGTGAACACACACACATATTACAGTATATATAGGTAGAGCTCAGAAAGACTCATTTTGGAAATGGAACAAGGAAGATGGGTTCGTGGAGGGAGAAGGGTGGCAGGGAGAGGGCGGATGCGTGGAGGAAGACAAAGAAGACAAAGAGCTGTTATTTCAGATGAAATAAGGGCTACACTTATAGACCATGTCGTGAACCATGGTCTCTCATTGAGAGAGGCAGGGTTGAGGGTGCAACCCAATCTGCAAAGATCCACAGTGGCATCTGTAATGCGAATTTTCCATCATGCAAACAGGTGAGAGTTACATCCTTACAGTAAATGAAAACATTACAGGAATCTATTTTGTATTGCAATTATAGAATATTTACACAGATGTATATTACAGTAAGTTTGACTGTAAAATATATTTTTACAACAGGACCCAAAGGCTGCCCCCAACAGGGGGAAGAGGAAAAATATTTTCAGATGCGCAGGAAAATGCTTTTGTTGACATGGTTGTTGTCAACAATGCAATAAAACTGCGGGTGATTCAAGATAGAGTGCTGGCTGATAATGATATATTTGAAAATGTTAATTCTGTCAGCACAACAACTATTGCTCGAGTCCTAAAGAAACATCAAGTTACAATGAAACAGTTATACACTGTACCGTTCGAGAGAAACAGTGAACGGGTAAAAGAGCAAAGATACCAATATGTCCAGGTAAGACGTCTGAGGTTACGTACACAGCTATACAAAATATTTACAGTAAAAAAAAACACTAGCATTTCTACAGTAAAACTGTGCACTTACTGTTTTTCAGAGAGTAATGGAGGTGGAAGCACTGGAAAGACCACATTCATTTGTATTTATCGATGAAGCTGGATTTAACCTTGCCAAAACACGGAGCGTTTTGTGGAGGTTCCAGGCCAAAGGGGGGGAAATATCACCATGTGTGCTGCAATGGCCAATGATGGTTTGCTTCTCAACACACCACTCATTGGCCCATACAACACAGAAAGGCTTATAGCTTTCCTAGAACAGCTCTATGCTCAGCTAGTGCCAGCAGAACAGGGGGAGCCAGTAAGAAACCCCCAAGTTTTTGTCATAGTTTGCGATAACGTTGCTTTTCACCACTCTGCAGCTGTCACAGATTGGTTTGCAGCACATCACAGATTTATGGTTTTGTACCTGCCTGCATATTCACTCTTCCTCAACCCAATAGAGGAGTTATTCTCTGCCTGGAGGTGGAAAGTGTTTGGTCACCACCCACATGACCAAATGTCTCTTTTGGAAGCCATGCGTGCCGGATGTGAGGACAAGAGTCCAGAGGACTGCCAGGGATGGATAAGGCACTCCAGAAGGTTCTTCCCCAGGTGCATGGCAAGAGAAAACATTAGATGTGATGTTGAAGAAAACCTTTGGCCTGATGCTAGAGAGAGGCAGGATTAGCCCCGTAATTATTTGTTTGAATTACAGTATGTACTTTTAGTTTCTACCTTTTTTTCTCATTACTGTAATTCCGTAAATTACTACAGACTATTGAAGCAAACTGCTCATTTTCATTTACCTTAAAGAATTATGTTCTAAAAAAATATATAAATCATGCGAAAGAATGTCACTATTTTCTTTGAAGAAAATATTACTTTGTATGAAGTCACTGAAATTGTTCAAACTGTAAAGATGAAAAGTTTGTATTTTCTGTATTGGTGTTTGTTGCTAGTGTTTTTACTCTCAGTGTGTTCTGAGTGACAGTGTGTGTTATCTCAGGGAGGGTTGTGCATAGTGTTTGGCTGCACTGAGCGTGTTTTGAGCCATGTGTTAAGAGTTGTGTTGCTTGGAATGAGTTTTGCAGGTGATGTGAACTGTTTAGCTCAGGTGACTGTTGGTAGTGCAGACTGTAGTTAGAGTTTTGCACATGTGACTCCAGTTGTGCCCACTGTCGTTTAGCAATCGAAAAAAACTGTAATTGCCTACCGTCTGTAAACTTTTAGTGTCTTAACATCTGTTCCACAGGTGCATGTTCATTAATTGTTTATGGTTAATTGAACAAGCATGGGAAACTGTTTAAACCCTTTACAATGAAGATCTGTAAAGTTATTTCGATTTTTGCTAATTATCTTTGAAAAACAGGGTCCTGAAAAAGGGATGTTTCTTTTTTTGCTGACTTTATTTGTGCCTATGGACATTTTCTGGGATACTTTATTTCAGCTCATGAAGCATGGGACCAACACTCTACATGTTGCGTTAATATTTTATTTGTGTGTGTGTGTGTGTGTGTGTGTGTGTGTGTGTGTGTGTGTGTGTGTGTGTGTGTGTGTGTGTGTGTGTGTGTGTGTGTGGAGGGTAGGTGTTAAAGGGATACATGACACACACACGTCCTCATATCCCCAGTCTTAATAAGATCGGGAGCATGCTAAAACTTAATCCATCCTGATGACCCATACAACCGTCAATGGCTGCCTTTCAGCCTCACTCACTCACACGTCCTGTATTGTTACTGGGTGAGCCGCACATACCCTTTACTAGATTCATAAAACCTTATAAGCACCTTACCGGACTCCTACCAAGACTTACACTACCGTTCAAAAGTTTGGAGTTACTTAGAAATGTCCTTGTTTTTTGTCCATTAAAATAACATCAGATTGACCAGAAATACAGTGTAGACATTGCTAATATTGTAAATGACTATTGTAGCTGGAAACGGCAGATTTTGTATGGAATATCTACATAGACGTACAGAGGCCATTATCAGCAACCATCACTCCTGTGTTCCAATGGCACGTTGTGTTAGCTAATCCAAGTTTATCATTTTAAAAGGCTAATTGATCATTAGAAAACCCTTTTGCAATTATGTTAGGACAGCTGAAAACTGTTGCAATAAAACTGTCCTTCTTTAGACTAGTTGAGTATCTAGAGCATCAGCATTTGTGGGTTCGATTACAGGCTCAAAATGGTCAGAAACTTTCTTCTGAAACTCGTCAGTCTATTCTACTTCTGAGAAATGAAGGCTATTCCATGCGAGAAATTGCCAAGGAACTGAAGATCTCGTACAATGCTGTGTACTACTCCCTTCATAGAACAGAGCAAACTGGCCCTAACCAGAATAGAAAGAGGTGTGGGAGGCCCCGGTGCACAACTGAGCAAGAAGACCAGTACATTAGAGTGTCTAGTTTGGGAAACAGACGACTAACAAGTCCTCAACTGGCAGCTTCATTAAATAATACCCGCAAAACACCAGTCTCAACGTCAAAAGTGAAGAGGCGACTCCGGGATGCTGGTCTTTTCTTTCAAAAACAAGGACATTTCTAAGTGACCTCAAACTTTTGTGAACGGTAGTGTATGCAAAACTTTCGGAATTGAAGCAAACGGAATGAAACTGGGAATGAACTACCTGAATCTGTGCAATTGAAACTCTATTTAGTTGCAAACTGTTTGGACTAATGACCATTGTTCTTTCTCTTCGCTAATGATGCGAGTGTGTTCAGTCTTCGGCAGTGGTGTAAAATACTTAAGTAAAAACTACTTAAGTAGTTTTATGGGGTATCTGTACTTTACTATTTATATTTTTGACTACTTTTACTTTTACTTCACTACATTCCTAAACAAAACTGGGTACTTTTTACTCCCTGACACCCAAAAATACTTGTTAGAAGGACAGGAAAATGGTCTAATTCACACACTTATCAAGAGAACGCTTATCATCCGAACACTTATCATCCGTACTGTCTCTGATCTGGCAAACTCACTATGCACATGCTTCGTTTGTAAATTATATCTTAGTTTTGGAGTGTGCCCCTGGCTATCCGTAAAAAAAAAAATACAAATAAAACGAGACTGTCTGGTTTGCTAAATATAAGGAATTTTAAATTACTTTTACGTTTACTTTTGATACATAAGTATATTTAAAAGCAAATAGTTTTAGACTTTTAATCAAGTAGTATTTTACTGGGTGACTTTCACTTGGGTCATTTTCTGTATCTTTACTTTTACTCAAGTTGGACAATTGGGTACTTCGCAAACCACTGGTGTTTAGTCTGTTGCGTGTAGAATATCCTAGCCTAGCATAGGCCCTGCTTTACTGTTTAAGTTGTGAGACATTGCAAGCCAAGAAATTGTGAGATACAATTTATAGATAGATAGTCCTAGTGCATGGTTCTGACTCTGTCTTCCTGTGGGCCGACCTGCCTATGCTGTGTCCCTCCCCTCTCTCTCTCAGTCCCTCGCTAGCTCGCTATGAAAGATGCAAGTTTTTGTGTTCTCGGAAGTTCGAAGGAATCCGAGGAATCCATTATTTTGGAGTCGACCCTCCACCATCATTGCTACTAACAGTTGGAAAAATGCTAAAGAAAGGCCAGAGACAGCAGCAAAGTCCTGTATGAAAATACTTTGAGAAGTTAAATGAGAAGGAAATGTAAACTTTGCGAGGTGGAATTGAGATACAGTAATGGTAGTACAGGTGCAATCATCCATCTGAAATGAATGTACTGTGAGACCCAAACTGTTGCATTGTGAATTCACGTGGAATGTTATGAATGTTCTTATTGTTTAAATGTTAAGAATTTGTTTTCATTTGTCACATCTCTAGTGTGTGTGAGGTAACCTTGATGCTATAGCGTGCGGCAGCATACAATGCAGACTCTGTGTAGAGACTGAAGCCCACTGAGAGAGAGGGAGGGAGGGAGAGAGCCCTGGTGTGTGTGCCAACCACTAAATCGCTTGGGATAACATCCCAGTGTAAAACCACAGCAACACAATAATACCTACATAGCACATGAGTCGTCAGAAATCATATCTACTGGTACGTCTACAGTACAGTATGAATCAAGAAATAAATATGTGAGGGAAACCAAGAGTGAACCTTACAGAAACCAAGAGTGAAACTTATTAACCTTACGGAAACCAAGAGTGAACCTTACGGAAACCAAGAGTGAACCTTACGGAAACCAAGAGTGAACCTTACAGAAACCCCTCATCTTCCTTTTTTGCTTTTCACTGCAAAATGTATAGAGGTGAATAGAGGAACACAATAAATGATGGAGTGATAGGGCTGATATTGATGCAGTGATAGGGCTGATATTGATGCAGTGATAGGGCTGATATTGATGGAGTGATAGGGCTGATATTGATGCAGTGATAGGGCTGATATTGATGGAGTGATAAGGCTGATATTGATGGAGTGATAGGGCTGATATTGATGCAGTGATAGGGCTGATATTGATGCAGTGATAGGGCTGATATTGATGGAGTGATAGGGCTGATATTGATGCAGTGATAGGGCTGATATTGATGGAGTGATAGGGCTGATATTGATGCAGTGATAGGGCTGATATTGATGGAGTGATAGGGCTGATATTGATGGAGTGATAGGGCTGATATTGATGGAGTGATAAGGCTGATATTGATGGAGTGATAAGGCTGATATTGAAGGAGTGATAAGGCTGATATTGATGGAGTGATAGGGCTGATATTGTAGGGTGAGAGAGGGGATGACGGGGGGGTTAAAAAGGTACCAGTGAAAGGTGACCCGGCCTGGTAGTTGTGAGGTTTGGGTCTTTATAGTTCTCCTTCACTGGCCACCAGTGTTCTATAAAGACATAGCACCGGGCAGGGTTACTGTTTCACACTCCCAGAGTCCCCAATGTAAGTGAGTGTGTGTGTCTGTGTGTGTGTGTGTGTGTTGTTTGTGTGTGTGTTGTTTGTGTGTATGTGGGTGTGTATGTGTGTGTGTGTGTGTGTTGTGCATGCGAGTCTGTGTACATGTGTATGTGTACACGTTCATATACAGTATGTGTGTACGTCTATGTGTGTGTATCTTGTGCGTGTGCATAGAGGACCCAACATCCCAATGTCATTGTCCCATTGGGGGTCACCACATTTCCACCCAACAGGTCCAGTGTGTATGGCTGGCTGGAGATCATTCAGACCTGGTCCAATTGTTCCTTAGCTGTGTGTGTGTTGCCTCATGAATACCAACCAGGCAGCCAGACCCCGGGCTTTGAGTCTGCATACTTGGACCGACTCGGCCTCCAAACCTGGCAACTCACCCACTCCACTCTGGGCCAATTAAGACAGAGGCAACCCAGCATGGAAGACTAACCCACTCAGGATCCAGCCCACTAGTCCATTTTCCCTGCCAGTTTCCTTCCTCTGCCAGTTCAGTCAAGATATCTATAGTTCATGTTCAGAACCAGACAGGGTTCTACTGCAACCCCAGACTCCCAATACCCCACATCACACCAGACTATGGCTATTGGCTAACAGCCTCCATACAAACTCAGTTAGACAGAGAGAGAGAGGGAGAGAGAGAGAGAAATAAAAAGTAAAAGAGAGAGAGAAGGAGAGGCTATTGGGAGTTACATTAGTTATAAAGGCCCAGTAAATACAGTAGCGTCAGCCAGTAAAAGTTACCAGTAAAGGTTGTTGGAGCAGCGTGTTATCCAGGTAGTCGTATTAGTTCTCGCCCTGAGGGTGCCGCCAGAGACAGGCTGGACATACGAATGGTCCTATAGAGAACAGGCTCAAAAAGCAATATCTATACAACTAGCGTATGTGGGAGGGAGAGAGCGACGTGGGATAATAATCCCCACAAATCAAATCAAATTGTATTAGTCACATGGGCTGAATATAACAGCTGTAGACCTTACAGTGAAATACCCCTAACCAACAAAGCAGTTAAACAAAAAAAATACAGATAAAAATAAGAAATAAAAGTAACAAGTAATTAAACAGCAGCAGTAAAATAACAATAGCGAGACTATATACAGGGGGATACCGGTGCAGAGTCAATGTGCGGGGTCACCGGTTAGTTGAGGTAATATGTACATGTAGGTAGAGTTATTAAAGTGGCTATGCATAGATGACAACAACAGAGAGTAGCAGCGGTGTAAAGGGGGGGGGGGGTGGCAATGCAAATAGTCTGGGTAGCCATTTGATTAGCTGTTCAGGAGTCTTATGGCTTCGGGGTAGAAGCTGTTTAGAAGCCTCTTAGACCTAGACTTGGTGCTCCAGTACCACTTGCCATGCGGTATCAGAGAGAACAGTCTATGACTAGGGTGGCTGGAGTCTTTGACAATGTTTAGGGCCTTCCTCTGACACCGCCTGGTATAGAGGTCCTGGATGGTAGGGAGCTTGGACCCAGTGATGTACTGGGCCGTTCGCACTACCCTCTGTGGTGCCTTGAGGTCGGAGGCCAAGCAGTTACCATACCAGGCAGTGATGAAGCCCGTCAAGATGCTCTTGATGGTGCAGCTGTAGAACCTTTGAGGATCTGAGGACCCATGCCAAATCTTTTCAGTCTCTTGAGGGGGAATAGGTTTTGTCATGCCCTCTTCACGACTGTCTTGGTGTGCTTGGACCATGTTAGTTTGTCGGTGATGTGGACACCAAGGAACTTGAGGCTCCAACCTGCTCCACTGAAGCCCCGTCGATGAGAATGGGGGCGTGCTCAGTCCTCTTTCTCCTGTAGTCCACAATCATCTCCTTTATCACACTATCCCCCCATGAGAATCCCCATACTTTAATGAATTCAGCTTCTCCATCCTGGAGCAGGAAATCAATCATTTCCAAGCCCAGGGACATGTACTAGTCTGTGGCAACCTAAATTCCAGAACTGTACAAGAACCTGACACCCTCAGCACACAGGGGGACAAACACCTACCTGGAGGTGACAGCATTTCCTCCCCCATACGCCGCCCTAGGCACAACTACAACAACATAAACAACAAAAACAGATCACAACTCCTGCAGCTCTGTCGCACACTGGGTATGTACATAGTCAATGGTAGACTTTGAGGGGACTCCTATGGTAGGTACACCTATAGCTCATCTCTTGGCAGTAGTACTGTAGACCACTTTATCACCGAACTCAACCCAGAGTCTCTCAGAGCGTTGTAGTGGTGTGGTGTCAGCCCACTGACACCACACCACTACCAGATCACAGCAAAATCACAGTCTACTTGAACAAACCACTACTCAATCATGAGGCATCAAAGCCAAAGGAACTGAATAATATTAAGAAACGCAATATATGGAAGTAAAGTAGTGTGGAAACCTACCAAAAAATTATTAGGCAACAACAAATTCAATCCCTTTTAGGCAATTTCCTGGACAAAACATTTCACTGTAAAAGGGACGGTGTAAAGTTGGCAGTAAAAAACCTTAACAGTATATTTGAACTCTCAGCTTCCCTGTCAAATCGAAACATTCCAAGCAGAAAACGAAAGAAAATTAACAACAATGACAAATGGTTTAATGAAGAATGCAAAAACCTAAAAAAGAAATTGAGAAACCTATCCAACCAAAAACATACAGACTCAGAAAACCTGAGCCAACGGATTCACTATAGTGAATCACTAAAACAATACAGAAATACACTACAGAAAAAGAAGGTCAGAAATCAGCTCAATGTAATTGAAGAATCCATAGACTCTAACCACTTCTGGGATAATTGAAAAACATACAACAACACAAAGAGTTATTTATCCAAAATGGAGATGTACGGGTAAACCACTTCACCAATCTTTTTGGCCCTATAACAAAGAACAAAGAACAAACAGCAAAAACATATACATGATCAAATACAAATCTTAGAATCAATCAATTATTAAAGACTACCAGAACGCACTGGATTCTCCAATTACCTTGAATGAGCTACAGGGCAAAATACAAACCCTCCAACCCAAAAAGGCGTGTGGTGTTGATGGTATCCTCAATGAAATTATAAAATATACAGACAACAAATTCCAATTGGCTATACTTAAACTCTTGAACATCATTCTTAGCTCTGGCATCTTCCCCAATATTTTTAACCAAGGTCTGTCTGATCACCCCAATCCACAAAAGTAGAGACAAATCTGACCCCAATAACTACCGTGGGATATGCGTCAACAGCAACCTTGGGTAAATCCTCTGCATTATCATTAACAGCAGACTCTTACATATCCTCAGTGAAAACAATTGACTGAGCAAAGGTTAAATTGGCTTTTTACCAAATGACTGTACGCAGACCCTGCACACCCTAATGGACAAACAAATTAACCAAAACAAAGGCAAAGTCTTCTCATGCTTTGTTGACTCCAACTCAATTTGATATGAAGGTCTGCTATACAAATTGATGGAAAGCGGAGTTGGGGGAAAAACATACAACATTTTCAAATCCATGTACACAAACAACAAGTGCGCGGTTAATATTGGCAAAAACACACATCTTTCCACAGGGCTGTGGGATGAGACAGGGATGCAGCTTAAGCTCCACCCTCTTCAACATATACAGTGGGGAGAACAAGTATTTGAAACACTGCCGATTTTGCAGGTTTTCCTACTTTTGCAGGTTTTCCTACTTACAAAGCATGTAGAGCTCATTTTTGTCATAGGTACACTTGAGAGAGACGGAATCTAAAACAAAAATCACATTGTATGATTTTTAAGTAATTAATTAGCATTTTATTGCATGACATAAGTATTTGATCACCTACCAACCAGTAAGAATTCCGGCTCTGACAGACCTGTTAGTTTTTCTTTAAGAAGCCCTCCTGATCTCCACTCATTACCTGTATTAACAACACCTGTTTGAACTCGTTACCTGTATAAAAGACACCTGTTCACACACTCAATCAAACAGACTCCAACCTCTCCACAATGGCCAAGAACAGAGAGCTGTGTAAGGACATCAGGGATAAAATTGTAGGCACTAGAACAGTCTGCAGCACCCGGCCTCACCCTACTAGAATCTGAAGTCAAATGTCTAATGTTTGCTGATGATCTGGGGCTTCTGTACCCAACCAGGGAGGGCCTACAGCAGCACCTAGATATTCTGCACAGATTCCATAAGACCTGGGCCCTGACAGTAAATATCATTAAGTTCCAAAAAAGGTCCAGTTACCTGGACCACAAATAAAAATGTAATCTAGACACCGTTGCCATAGATATATTATTTAAAAATATATATATATATTTTGGAGAAAATAATTCTTCACACTTTCAAACAGCCCATTTATATTTTCCAACGTTGCTATACATTTAGATGAGGTTTTTTTCTCGGCTGTGTCACCTCGTTTCACTGCCAAAAATATAATTAAACCATCTAGTGTTCAGCGAAACAACACAATGTCAAATACAGCTAGCATACAGGTAGCCTAGTCAAATAATTAACATCCAATCACATTAACTGTTACTCTCTCGCGGGAATTCCACTCTGTATGTTGCCAAATGTAGCTGCTGCTGTTAAAAAGTAAGGCCCGCGTCCATAGAGACACATACCAGCTCTACTGGTAGTACTGCTACTACCAGCAGTACTACACCTGCACCTGTCGACGACACAAGTTGTTCTGCTTCCACGAGCACATCCAATGCTAGCATCAGTAATTCTACATTTGTTGTTAGCCCAGCTAGCATGGACACTGACAGTTGTGAATCTGATGCAGCCGAAGAGCTACTGTCCCCTTACCCGGGAACGCACCGAAGAGACAGGGACTTTGGACCATCAAAGAGGCGCAAATATGATGAGAACTATATTGATTTGGGGTTCACTATTGGGAGTAGTGCCTTTCCTCAGCCACAGTGTGTTATATGTGCAAAAGTACTATCTCACAACTCGAAACCTTCACTCCTGCGCAGACATTTAGAAACAAAACATGTGTCACGGCTGTTGACGGATGAGGACCAAGGGGCAGCGTGGTGAGCGTACATTTTACTTTATTTAAGAATGATGCCGACAAAAACAATAAACCATACAAAACGACCGTGAAGCTACAGGCTATGTGTCATAAACAAAAGTCAACTTCCCACAAACACAGGTGGGAAAAAGGGTACCGAAGTATGGTTCCCAATCAGAGACAACTATAGACAGCTATCCCTGATTGAGAACCATACCTGGCCAACACATAGAAATAGAAAATCATAGAAACACAAAACATATAATGCCCACCCCAACTCACGCCCTGACCAAACCAAAATAGAGACATAAAAAGGATCTCTAAGGTCAGGGCGTGACAACATGCCAATTTGAAACATAGCCAAGTTTTTTGAGAGAGAATTAAGATGACTTTCGAGTAGTAAGACATGTATAAAAGCAACAGATACCATTAATAAGAAGGGGCTAGAAGCATCTTATATGGTAAGCCATCCCAAGCACGTACCAGACTTGTGGAGGTCTACTATTTTTTTTCTGAAGTCTTGGCTTATTTCTTTAGATTTTCCTCAGATGTCAAGCAAAGAGGCACTGAGTTTGAAGGTAGGCCTTGAAATACATCCACATGTAAACCTCAAATTGACTCAAATTATGTCAATTAGCCTATCAGAAGCTTGTACGGCATGACATCATTTTTCTGGAATTTTCCAAGTTGTTTAAAGGCACAGTCAACTTAGTGTATGTAAACTTCTGACCCACTGGAATTGTGATACAGTGAATTATAAGTAAATAATCCGTCTGTAAACATTTGTTGGAAAAATGACTTGTGTCATGCACAAAGTAAATATCCTAACCGACTTACCAAAACAAGAAATTTGTGGAGTGGTTGAAAAATAAGTGTGTGTAAACTTCCGGCGTCAACTGTATGTGAGAGTGGATTCTCGGCCCTCACTAGCATGAAAACTAAATACAGGCACAGACTGTGGGTGGAAAATGATTTAAGACTGAGACTCTCTCCAATACAACCCAACATTGCAGAGTTATGTAGTTATGTGCATCCTTTCAAGCACACCCTTCTCATTAACCTGTGGTGAGTTATTCACATTTTTTTATGAATAAATAACATTTTATATTTAAGATAGCTAAATAAAGAGCACAATTATTGATTATTATTATATTATTATTTGTGCCCTAGTCCTATGAGCTCTTTGTTACTTCCCACTGTTAGGTTCTAATTTTTCAGAGTAAATAACTCATGGACACTTCATTACAGCTGTAATTCAGACCAAGTCATGGCTTCCCCCGTGGTGGTATTAATTCCCCACTTTGGGTGGTCTCCTCCTTATCTCTAAACATTGTATCATTCTTGCAAAGCTGGGAACTAAGTGATATGAGACTTCAACGGTTTCTCCCCTTATCAGTACTGCCACATGAGATCGTGTTCCCTGCTCTCAGCCCCTCCCAAGCTTCATTATGGCACCCCTCATGTCTCCTTTGTAACTAATGTTCCTATACTCTGAGGATAAAACATTTCAAAGTTTACCCCAGAATCCACCACCACAAGCCGGGTTGTGACAAACACTCACACTCATTCTTATGTTTAATAAATGTATCGTATAGTGTGTGTGTGGCAGGCTTACAATGATGGCAAAAAACAACAATTGAGAGTCTGCTGACCCTGGTGCTAGAGGGGGTACGAAGCTGGAGGTTGAATGTTTGAAGGGGTATGGGACTATAAAAAGTTTGGGAACCACTGCCCTAGAGCACACAAAAAATGATACATACCATCTGGCCCACCATGTGACCGTGATGGCGCCGGAGGGGATGGCTGCCGTCTTGTCGGCTCTTCTATTCTATTTTGTTTGATTTTTTGCGTTGTTCGTAAATAGTTTTGTACATAATGTTGCTGCTACCATCTCTTATGACCGAAAGGAGCTTCTGGACATCAGAACTGCGATTACTCACCTCAGATTAGATGAAGAGTTTTTCTACAATGAGTCGGAATAGAGGGATATACTACAGACACCCGACCAGGCCCAGATCCCCGTAATTCGCTGGAGAAGGAAACGAGGAAAGATTTTCTTTTTTAGGTCTCTGTCTGTTCAGTGAGTTCTCATTGGGAAACGATATTTCTTAGGCACTTGTTTTCCTACCGCTTCCACTGGATGTCACCAGTCCTTGGAATTTGGTTGAGGTTATTCCTTTGTGCAATGAAGAAGTACGGCCATCTTGGAAAAAGGTAACGCTGTTGAGAGTGCGCAAGACTTGAAAAGTAGCATTAGTTTCCTCTCGTCCTCTATTGAAAACAGATAGACCCATCTTCAATTTGATCGATTATTAACGTTTAAAAATACCTAAAGTTGTATTACAAAAGTAGTTTGAAATGTTTTGGCAAAGTTTACAGGTAACTTTTGAGATATTTTGTTTTGACGTTGCGCAATTTGGAAGCTGTTTTTTTCTGGATCAAATGCGCCAAATGGACATTTTGGATATATATGGACGGAATTAATCGAAAGGACCAATTGTGATGTTTATTGGACATTGGAGTGCCAACAAAAGAAGCTCATCAAAGGTAAGGCATGTTTTATATTTTCTTTCTGCGTTTTGTGTAGCGCCTGCAGGATTGAAATATGCTACTCTCTTTGTTTACTGTTGTGCTATCATCAGATAATAGCTTCTTATGCTTTCGCCGAAAAGCCTTTTTAAAATCTGACATGTTGGCTGGATTCACAACGAGTGTAGCTTTAATATAGTATCTTACATGTGTGATTTAATGAAAATGTGATTTTAATTTGCAGCGCTGCATTTTCCCTGGCTTTTGGCCAAGTGGAAATACCTTAAGAAGTTAATGCAAGGAAACTTCAATCAGTTTTACCTCATTTCTATTAGCATAGAATGAGCAACCTGAGGGAAAAAATTCTAGACCACCTTTACTCCACACACAGAAACACGTACAAAGATCTCCCTCGCCCTCCATTTGGCAAATCTGACCATAATTCTATCCACCTGATTCCTACATACAAGCAACAATTAAAGCAGGAAGCACGAGTGACTCGGTCTATAAAAAAGTGGTCAGATGAAGTAGATGTTAAACTACAGGACTATTTTGATAGCACAGACTGGAAAATGTTCCGGGATTCTTCCGATGGCAGTGAAGAGTACACCACATCAGTCACTAGCTTCATCGATAAGTGCATCAATGACGTCGTCCCCACAGTGACTGTACGTACATACCCCAACCAGAAGCCATGGATTACAAACAACATTTGCACTGAGCTAAAGGGTAGAGCTGCCGCTCTCAAGGAGCGGGACTCTAACCCGGAAGCTTATAAGAAATCACGCTATGCCCTCCGATGAACCATCAAACAGGCAAAGCATCAATACATGACTAAGATCGAATCGTACTACACCGGCTCTGACGCTCGTCGGATGTGGCAAGGCTTGCAAACTATTACAGACTACAAAGGAAAGCACAACCGAGAGCTGCCCAGTGACACGAGCCTACCAGACGAGCTAAATAACTTCTGTGCTCACTTCAAGTAACACTGAAACATGCATGAGAGCATCAGCTGTTCCGGATGACTGTGTGATCACGCTCTCCGCAGCCGATGTGAGTAAGACCTTTAAACACGTCAACATTCACAAGGCCGCAGGACCAGACGGATTACCAGGACATGTACTCCAGGCATGAGCTGACCAACTGGCAAGTGTCCTCACTGACATTTTCAACCTCTCCCTGTCTGAGTCTGTAATAACAACATGTTTCAAGCAGACCACCATAGTCGCTGTGCCCAAGAACACTAAGGTAACCTGCCTAAATGACTACCGACACGTAGCACTCATGTCTGCAGCCATGAAATGCTTTGAAAGGCTGGTCATGGCTCACATCAACACCATTATCCCAGAAACCCTAGACCCACTCTAATTTGAATACCGCACCAATAGATCCACAGATGATGCAATCTCTACTCCACACTGCACTTTCACACCTGGACAAAAGGAACACCTATGTGAGAAATCTATTACTTGACTACATACAGCTCAGCGTTCAACACCATAGTGCTCTCAAAGCTCATCACTAAGCTAAGGACCCTGGGACTAAACATCTCCCTCTGCAACTGGATCCTGGACTTCCTGACGGGTCGCCCCCAGGTGGTAAGGTAACAACCCATCTATCACGCTGATCTTCAACACGGAGGCCCCTCAGGGTTGCATGCTCAGTCCCCTCCTGTACTCCCTGTTCATTCATGATTACACGACCAGGCACAACTCCAACACCATCATTAAGTTTGCTGATGACACAACCGTGGTAGGCCTAATCACCAACAACGATGAGACAGCCTATAGGGAGGAGGTCAGAGACCTGACCGTGTGGTGCCAGGACAACAACCTATCCCTCGCCGTGATTAAGACAAAGGAGATGATTGTGGACTACAGGAGAAGGAGGACCGAGAAAGCCCCCAATCTCAAAGACAACAGGGCTGTAGTGGAGCAGGTTGATTACATGGTCCAAGCACACCAAGACAGTCGTGAAGAGGGCACGATAAAACCTATTCCCCCTCAGGAGACTGAAAAGATTTGGCATGGGTCCTCGGATCCTCAAAATGTTTTACAGCTGCACCATCAAGAGCATCCTGACAGGTTGCATCACTGCCTGGTATGGCAACTGCTCGGCCTCCGACCGCAAGTCACTACAGAGGGTAGTGAGTACGGCCCAGTACATCACCGGGGCCAAGCTTCCTGCCATCCAGGACCTCTATACCAGGCGGTGTCAGAGGAAGGCCCAAAAAATTGTCAAAGACTCCAGCCACCCTAGTCATTGACTGTTCTCTCTGCTACCGCACGGCAAGCGGTACCGGAGCGCCAAGATTAGGTCCAAGTGGCTTCTACACAGCTTCTACCCCCAAGCCATAAGACTCCTGAACAGCTAATGAAATAGCTACCCAGACTATTTGCATTGCCCCCCCCTCTTCTGTGCTGCTGCTACTCTCTGTTATTGTCGACACCGGTGCCCCTGCACACTGACTCTGTACCGGTACCCCCTGTAAATTGCCCCGCTATTTTTATTTACTACTGCTCTTTAATTATTTTATTTAAAAAAAGAAAAATGTTTTTTTATTACTTAAAAAAATATTATTTTTTGGTACTTTCTTTAAACTGCATTGATGGTTAAGGGATTGTAAGTAAGAATTTCGCTGTAAGGTATACCTGTTGTATTCGGCGCATGTGACAAATAACATTGGATTTGATTTGATCGCAGCCTAAACATCAGCGCCACAGGTAACTTCCACAAAGCTGTGAACAAGCTGAGAGACAAGGCAAGAAGGGCCTTTTATGGTATCAAAAGGAAGATAAAATCTGACATACCAATTAGGATCTGGCTTAAAATACTAGAATCATAGAACCCATTGCCCTTTATGGTGGTGAGGTCTGGGGTCCGCTCACCAACCAAGAATTCACAAAATGGGACAAACACCAAATTGAGACTCTGCATGCAGAATTCTGCAAAAATATCCTCAGTGTACAATGTAAAACACCAAATAATGCATGCAAAGCAGAATTAGGTCGATACCCTCTTATCATCAACATCTAGAAAAGAGCTGTTAAATTCATCAACCACCGACAAGGAAGTGATTCCCAAACCTTCCATAACAAAGCCATCACCTACAGAGAGATGAACCTGGAGAAGAGTCACCTAAGCAAGCTGGTCCTGGGGCTCTGTTAACAAACAAAAACAGACCCCACAGAGCCCCAGGACAGCAACACAATTAGACCCAATCAAATTGGGAGAAAACAAAAAGATAATTACTTGACACATTGGAAAGAATTAACAAAAAAAGAGCAAGCGGTAATTCTATTTAGCCCTAAATAGAAAGTACAGAGTGGCAGAATACCTGACGACAGTGGCAGAATACCTGTCCACTGTGACTGAACCAAACTTAAGGAAAGCTTTGACTATGTATAGACTCAGTGAGCATAGCCTTGCTATTGAGAAAGGCCGCAGTAGGCAGACATGGCTCTCAAGAGAAGACAGGCTATTTGCACACTGCCCACAAAATGAGGTGGAAACTGAGCAGCACTTCCTAACCTCCTGCTCAATGTATGACTGTATTAGAGACACATATTTCCCTCAGATTATACAGACCCACAAATAATTTGAAAATGAACCCATTTTGATAAACTCCCATACCTATTAGGTGAAATATCAGCGTGCCATCACAGCAGCAAGATTTGTGACCTGTTGCCACCAGAAAAGGGCAACCAGTGAAGAACAAACATCATTGTAAATACAATCCATATTTACGTTTATTTATTTTACCTTTTGTACTTTAACTATTTGCACATTGTTACAACACTATATATACATAATATGACATTTGAAATGTAACTATTCCTTTGAAACTTGAGTGTAATGTTTACTGTTCATTTTTTATTGTTAATATTTCACTTGCTTTGGCAATATAAACATATGTTTCCCATGCCAATAAAGCCCTTTAAATTAAATTAAACTGAATTGAGAGAGAGAGAGAGAGAGAGAGAGAGAGAGAGAGAGAGAGAGAGAGAGAGACTAAAGGGCTTAGCATCACCCTCAACGATGATGCTATCCTAAAACCACTCAGATAACACGACAGAGAATGTGTGTGTGTGTGTGTGTGTGTGTGTGTGTGTGTGTGTGTGTCTATCTACTCTTTCTCCTCACCGTAGTGGTCAGTGTTGGCCCGTGGAGCTGTGCATGGAGTATAGCCTCGTTCACGTGCCCCCTGACCCCCAGCAGGGCCAGCTCCAGGCTGTGTTGTCCAGCCACCGCGTGGGTCAGCTCCTCGAGTGCCGCCACATACCTCCGCCACGGCCCATCCAGCTCGGCCACGCTCGCCAAGCAACCGCGCATCACGTTCAAGCAGTAGCCCATGCACGGCTTGATCAGCGTCAGCCCGCGACAGTGCGAGCAGTACTGCATCTTGGTCAAGCCCCGTAAACACTCTTTGGTGAGGGAAACGTGTTCTGTGGCGTTCATGACCTCAGTGCCTTCGGCGAGGGCGAGGGATAGGGCTCGCCCGGCGCCCAGGGCGCGCCTGAGTTCTTGGGCAAGCGTATCGGGATGAGGGCCAAACGGGTTGACGTCTTGCCGGGTCGCGCGGAGACACTCGCCCCTCTTGCCCGCCGCACCCATGCCGGGGTTGACCAAGCGTACATAGACGAGTGGGAAGAGGTTGTCGTAGAAACGTGTGATTGCGGCCTCGAGGGAGAGGTTGTGTCCACGGATGTAAAGGGAGAGGGAAGAGAAGAGGACATTGACATGAGGGAGGGCCTCGCGGGAGAGGGGCGAGTAGGTGTCCTCTAGCAGGGATGAGAGGTGGCCCTGGGAGAAGGAGAGCAGGTACTGGAAGGTGTCTGGAGGGAGGGTAGGGGAGAGGGGGTGGGAGAGAGAAAGAGGACAGGACGTGGTTACATTTAGATTAATAAAATAAGGCAGTATAGTATATACCAGTGGTGTAAAGTACTTCAGTAAAAATACTTTAATGTCCTACTTAAGTAATTTGGGGTATCTGTACTTTACAATTATTATTCATATTTTTGACTACTTTTACTTCACTACATTCCTAAAGAAAATAATGTACTTTTTACTCCATACATTTTCCCTGGCACCCAAAAGTACTCGTTACATTTTGAATGCTTAGCAGGACAGAAAATGGTCCAATTCACACACTTATCAAGAGGTCATCCCTACTGCCTCTGATCTGGTGGACTCACAAAACATAAATGCTTCATTTGTAAATGATGTCTGAGTGTTAGAGTGTGCCTCCGGCTATCCATAATTTTAAAAAACATGAAAATTGTTCCTACTGGTTTGCTTAAAATGTCATGAGAAATTATTCATACTTTTACTTTTGATACTTAAGTATATTTATAACCAAACTTATAACCAAACTTTATAACCAAACTTTTACTCAAGTAGTATTGTACTGGGTGACTTTCACTTTTAACTGAGTCATTTTCTATTAAGGTATCTTTACATTTAGAATGACAATTGGGTACTTTTTCGACAACTGGTATATACTTAATTATAAACTGGGTGGTTCGAGCCCTGAATGCTGATTGGCTGACAGCTGTGGTATATCAGATCGTTTACCACGGGTATGACAAAACATTTCTTGTTACTGTTCTAATTACATTGGTAACCAGCTTATAATAGCAATAAGGCACCTCTGGGGTTTATGATATATGGCCAATATACCACAGCTAAGGGCTGTATCCAGGCACTCTGCATTGCGCCGTGCTACGAACAGCCCTTAGCCGTGGTATATTGGCTATATACCACACCTCCTTGCTTAAATGCACCATGAGCATCTCTTTGTACGACTTTAACTTAAACAATCTAACAGTAACACACATCCTGATTCCTGCAGAAGAGAGGTCAGAGAGGACACCCTCTCACCCTCCCATCCTCCTTCCCATCTGAGCTTGGCTAGTGGGTATTAGTCACTTAGCTTTGGGTGGAAGGGGAAGAAGGTGTAGTGTTCACTACATCCCATGCAGTAAAGTGGCTGGATATCTGTGTGTATGAAGTCGTGTGTGTGTGTGTGTGTCTTGAGGAGACAGTAGCTGAGCTGGGTCTTGGCTGGGTACTAAAAACTGCACCCTGACATGAAGTCACTGCAGTCAGTCAGTCAGCTATGGCATGATGGTAAGAATAGAGCTAAATTCTATCATAGCTGTCTGGCACACAGCATACACTGCTCTGACATACACGGGGAGAGGATGCTACTTTAGACTCTAGATACACCAGGTGAGTCACAGCAAGTCATTGAAATTGAGTCAGCCACACCATATCAAAGATCCTAGATGATCAAGAACAGAGGGGCACAGTGTGGCCTGTCGTGACATGGTATTTGCACATGCTCCAACATCAGAGGTGCCATGAGCTACTGCCATACCATACCAACAGCCTGTCTAGTCAGCTCAGTTGGCAGTGCCCCTCACTCCTCTCTCCCCCTCACTTCTCTTCCCTCATCCTTTCCTCTCTCCCTGTGTGGGGACACAGTGCTCTCCTCAGCCCTGCTGCCTCTTTCTCTCACTCTCTCCCCCCATCTCTCCAGGTCTCTCTCTGGGTTCTGATGTCATCCCTATGGCATGCCAGCAGATGGAAGAGCAGCAGCAACTGTAGAACAACTGAGACAGAAGACACGGTGCCATCCCAAATGTTCCTTGTTTTACTATCTTTGTGAGGACTTCTGGTCCCAAAAAGGATAGTAAAACCATAAACACACACACACACACGCAAAATATCACATATGGATGCTAAACACACAAGGACACGTAATAATATTCTAGAATAGATAATGTGGAGTTACTGGATACATACTCAACACACAAAGTATCGTGGGCGAACTCTGACAACTCAATATCTTATAACACACACAGTATCGTGGGCGCACTCTGACAACTCAATATCTTATAACACACACAGTATCGTGGGCGAACTCTGACAACTCAATATCTTATAACACACACAGTATCGTGGGCGAACTCTGACAACTCAATATCTTACAACACACACAGTATCGTGGGCGCACTCTGACAACTCAATATCTTATAACACACACAGTATCGTGGGCGCACTGACAACTCAATATCTTATAACACACAGTATCGTGGGCGAACTCTGACAACTCAATATCTTACAACACACACAGTATCGTGGGCGCACTCTGACAACTCAATATCTTATAACACACAGTATCGTGGGCGCACTCTGACAACTCAATATCTTATAACACACAGTATCGTGGGCGCACTCTGACAACTCAATATCTTATAACACACACAGTACCGTGGGCGCACTCTGACAACTCAATATCTTACAACACACACAGTATCGTGGGCGAACTCTGACAACTCAATATCTTACAACACACACAGTATCGTGGGCGCACTCTGACAACTCAATATCTTATAACACACAGTATCGTGGGCGCACTCTGACAACTCAATATCTTATAACACACAGTATCGTGGGTGCACTCTGAAACCTCAATATCTTATAACACACAGTATCGTGGGCGCACTCTGACAACTCAATATCTTATAACACACAGTATTCTGGTGGATGGTACTTTTATTATCACTTCTGTACTATTTTCACCAGTATGTGGTATACTTTGACAACTCTTAGTACAAAACTCCAAACAGATCATCCAAAAGGCTGTTTTTTTCAAAACTTTAATCACATTTTCTGTTGACTAAGTACAACACATACAGTGCCTTGCGAAAGTATTCGGCCCCCTTGAACTTTGCGACCTTTTGCCACATTTCAGGCTTCAAACATAAAGATATAAAACTGTATTTTTTTGTGAAGAATCAACAACAAGTGGGACACAATCATGAAGTGGAACGACATTTATTGGATATTTCAAACTTTTTTAACAAATCAAAAACTGAAAGATTGGGCGTGCAAAATTATTCAGCCCCCTTAAGTTAATACTTTGTAGCGCCACCTTTTGCTGCGATTACAGCTGTAAGTCGCTTGGGGTATGTCTCTATCAGTTTTGCACATCGAGAGACTGACATTTTTTCCCATTCCTCCTTGCAAAACAGCTCGAGCTCAGTGAGGTTGGATGGAGAGCATTTGTGAACAGCAGTTTTCAGTTCTTTCCACAGATTCTCGATTGGATTCAGGTCTGGACTTTGACTTGGCCATTCTAACACCTGGATATGTTTATTTTTGAACCATTCCATTGTGGATTTTGCTTTATGTTTTGGATCATTGTCTTGTTGGAAGACAAATCTCCGTCCCAGTCTCAGGTCTTTTGCAGACTCCATCAGGTTTTCTTCCAGAATGGTCCTGTATTTGGCTCCATCCATCTTCCCATCAATTTTAACCATCTTCCCTGTCCCTGCTGAAGAAAAGCAGGCCCAAATCATGATGCTGCCACCACCATGTTTGACAGTGGGGATGGTGTGTTGCTTTTACGCCAAACATAACGTTTTGCATTGTTGCCAAAAAGTTCAATTTTGGTTTCATCTGACCAGAGCACCTTCTTCCACATGTTTGGTGTGTCTCCCAGGTGGCTTGTGGCAAACTTTAACCAACACTTTTTATGGATATTTTAAGAAATGGCTTTCTTCTTGCCACTCTTCCATAAAGGCCAGATTTGTGCAATATACGACTGATTGTTGTCCTATGGACAGAGTCTCCCACCTCAGCTGTAGATCTCTGCAGTTCATCCAGAGTGATCATGGGCCTCTTGGCTGCATCTCTGATCAGTCTTCTCCTTGTATGAGCTGAAAGTTTAGAGGGACGGCCAGGTCTTGGTAGATTTGCAGTGGTCTGATACTCCTTCCATTTCAATATTATCGCTTGCACAGTGCTCCTTGGGATGTTTAAAGCTTGGGAAATCTTTTTGTATCCAAATCCTGCTTTAAACTTCTTCACAACAGTATCTCGGACCTGCCTGGTGTGTTCCTTGTTCTTCATGATGCTCTCTGCGCTTTTAACGGACCTCTGAGACTATCACAGTGCAGGTGCATTTATACGGAGACTTGATTACACACAGGTGGATTGTATTTATCATCATTAGTCATTTAGGTCAACATTGGATCATTCAGAGATCCTCACTGAACTTCTGGAGAGAGTTTGCTGCACTGAAAGTAAAGGGGCTGAATAATTTTGCACGCCCAATTTTTCAGTTTTTGATTTGTTAAAAAAGTTTGAAATATCCAATAAATTTCGTTCCACTTCATGATTGTGTCCCACTTGTTGTTGATTCTTCACAAAAAAATACAGTTTTATATCTTTATGTGTGAAGCCTGAAATGTGGCAAAAGGTCGCAAAGTTCAAGGGGGCCGAATACTTTCGCAAGGCACTGTAATCACCAAACCTAATCGGTGTATCATCTAGAAATAACTTTCATATAAAGTAATTGCCTTTCACAATGCAAAGCTCACAATACTTTTGATATTATTATTTTCTCATTTGTTTAAATGCATTTCACCATCACTTAATCCAATTTAGCTTAATGGTTAATCACTTAACCGTTTGGTAGACCTGTAGATTTGAATACTATACATGAATTTTAAGACCTACAGAAATAACAGAAATAAAAAGTGTTTTTAAAGTAGAAACATCTAAATTTGTCACGTTCGTCATATACATAATGAGCGGACCAAGGCGCAGCGTGAGTAGAGTTCCACATATTTATTAAAGTTAACCTTCAAAAGAACAACAAAGAATACATGAACGTGCAGTTCGTAGCGCACATAGCACATAGCACATAGCACATAGCACTAAAGCAAAACAAAACAATATCCCACGAACGCAGGTGGGAGAAGGACCACACTAAGTATGATCCCCAATTAGAGGCAACGATCATCAGCTGCCTCCAATTGGAAACCATACTCACACCAACATAGAAATTCAAGACTAGAACACCCCCTAGTCACACTCTGACCTATTGCACCATAGAGAACCCCAAGGGCTCTCTATGGTCAGGGCGTGACAAAATTACATGTATGATACATGATAACCATACATAATGAATATTCATTATTGCTAATTGATTTCACTTAGTGGTAACCACAATTGGTCACCATATAAAAGGGGGTTACAGTATTCTTACAGTAGGATCTACTGACAGTATGCTCGGTTCTACCCTCAGAATTGACAGAAGACCTTATGGTCTTCTGTCTGGCTGTCATGCCCTGACGTTAGTATTCTTAGTTTTCTTTATTATTTTGGTTAGCTCAGGGTGTGACATGGGTGATATATGTGTTTTTTTCTCATTCTAGGGTGTTTGTACTGTCTAGGGGGTTTTGTAGATTTATGGGGTTGTTTTCATCTAGGTGTTTATGTTGGTCTATGGTTGCCTAGATTGGTTCTCAATTAGAGGCAGGTGTTTATCGTTGTCTCTGATTGGGAACCATATTTAGGCAGCCATCTTCTTTGGGTGGGTTATTTTCTATGTCAGCACATTGTTTATATAGCGGTCACGGTCGGCTTATTTGGTTTGTTGTTTTTGTTTAAGTGTTCTTCATTAAATAAAGAATGTATTCTAACCACACTGCGCTTTGGTCCACTCTATACGACAATCTGTGTGGCTGTGTTCTGTCTGACCAGCAGGAGTGGGCAGTGGTGGAAAAGGTGAGGGCCAGGAATGACATACGGCTGTCTGAAATAAAGCAGGCCATTAAGGAGAACGATGACACCTTTGCCAATGTGGCATCCATCAGTCTACCAACTGATGAAGCAGGCTTCAACCTGGCCAAAACTTTTCTCCGTGGGTGAAACCTCATTGGCCAACGGGTGACCGTCCAAGTGCCTGGACAACGTGGGGGAAACATCTCCATGTGCGCAGCGATCTCTAAAGATGGTGTGGTAGGACGTAGGCCATTACTTGGATTGTGTTTCTCAATGAAATTGAGCAGACCTGTCAAGGTGAAGGGGTCACCTATGTCATTGTGTGGGACAATGTCAGGTTGCACAGGTTCAATGCAGACCAATGTCAAGCTTGGATTCGCCATGTCAAAAGGTGTTTCTCGCGGCACATAAACAATGAGGTCATTCCCTATGATGTAGATTACACCATTTGTGAATTGATCGCCCCCCATCTAGCTTCAGAGTTTGTTCTGTTAGGCGACCTAAACTGGGATATGCTTAACACCCCGCCAGTCCTACAATCTAAGCTAGATGCCCTCAATCTCACACAAATCATCAAGGAACCCACCAGGTACAACCCTAACTCTGTAAACAAGGGCACCCTCATAGACGTCATCCTGACCAACTGGACCTCCAAATACACCTCCGCTGTCTTCAACCAGGATCTCAGCGATCACTGCCTCATTGCCTGTATCCGCTACGGAGCCGCAGTCAAACGACCACCCCTCATCACTGTCAAACGCTCCCTAAAACACTTCTGTGAGCAGGCCTTTCTAATCGACCTGGCCCGGGTATCCTGGAAGGACATTGACCTCATCCCGTCAGTTGAGGATGCCTGGTCATTCTTTAAAAGTAACTTCCTCACCATTTTAGATAAGCATGCTCCGCTCAAGAAATGCAGAACTAAGAACAGATACAGCCCTTGGTTCACCCCAGACCTGACTGCCCTCGACCAGCACAAAAACATCCTGTGGCGGACTGCAATAGCATCGAATAGTCCCCGTGATATGCAACTGTTCAGGGAAGTCCGGAACCAATACACGCAGTCAGTCAGGAAAGCTAAGGCCAGCTTCTTCAGGCAGAAGTTTGCATCCTGTAGCTCCAACTCCAAAAAGTTCTGGGACACTGTGAAGTCCATGGAGAACAAGAGCACCTCCTCCCAGCTGCCCACTGCACTGAGGCTAGGTAACACGGTCACCACCGATAAATCCATGATTATCGAAAACTTCAATAAGCATTTCTCAACGGCTGGCCATGCCTTCCGCCTGGCTACTTCAACCTCGGCCAACAGCTCCGCCCCCCCCCCCCCCGCAGCTCCTCGCCCAAGCCTCTCCAGGTTCTCCTTTACCCAAATCCAGATAGCAGATGTTCTGAAAGAGCTGCAAAACCTGGACCCGTACAAATCAGCTGGGCTTGACAATCTGGACCCTCTATTTCTGAAACTATCCGCCACCATTGTCGCAACCCCTATTACCAGCCTGTTCAACCTCTCTTTCATATCGTCTGAGATCCCCAAGGATTGGAAAGCTGCCGCAGTCATACCCCTCTTCAAAGGTGGAGACACCCTGGACCCAAACTGTTACAGACCTATATCCATCCTGCCCTGCCTATCTAAGGTCTTCGAAAGCCAAGTCAACAAACAGGTCACTGACCATCTCGAATCCCACCGTACCTTCTCCGCTGTGCAATCTGGTTTCCGAGCCGGTCACGGGTGCACCTCAGTCACACTCAAGGTACTAAACGACATCATAACCGCCATTGATAAAAGACAGTACTGTGCAGCCGTCTTCATTGACCTTGCCAAGGCTTTCGACTCTGTCAATCACCATATTCTTATCGGCAGACTCAGTAGCCTCGGTTTTTCGGATGACTGCCTTGCCTGGTTCACCAATTACTTTGCAGACAGAGTTCAGTGTGTCAAATCGGAGGGCATGCTGTCCGGTCCTCTGGCAGTCTCTATGGGGGTACCACAGGGTTCAATTCTCGGGCCGACTCTTTTCTCTGTATATATCAATGATTTTGCTCTTGCTGCGGGCGATTCCCTGATCCACCTCTACGCAGACGACACCATTCTATATACTTTCGGCCCGTCATTGGGCACTGTGCTATCTAACCTTCAAACAAGCTTCAATGCCATACAACACTCCTTCCGTGGCCTCCAACTGCTCTTAAACGCTAGTAAAACCAAATGCATGCTTTTCAACCGATCGCTGCCTGCACCCGCATGCCCGACTAGCATCACCACCCTGGATGGTTCCGACCTAGAATATGTGGACATCTATAAGTACCTAGGTGTCTGGCTAGACTGCAAACTCTCCTTCCAGACTCATCAAACATCTCAAATCGAAAATCAAATCAAGAGTCGGCTTTCTATTCTACAACAAAGCCTCCTTCACTCACGCCGCCAAGCTTACCCTAGTAAAACTGACTATCCTACCGATCCTCGACTTCGGCGATGTCATCTACAAAATGGCTTCCAACACTCTACTCAGCAAACTGGATGCAGTCTATCACAGTGCCATCCGTTTTGTCACTAAAGCACCTTATACCACCCACCACTGCGACTTGTATGCTCTAGTCGGCTGGCCCTCGCTACATATTCGTCGCCAGACCCACTGGCTCCAGGTCATCTACAAGTCCATGCTAGGTAAAGCTCCGCCTTATCTCAGCTCACTGGTCACGATGGCAACACCCATCCGTAGCACGCGCTCCAGCAGGTGTATCTCACTGATCATCCCTAAAGCCAACACCTCATTTGGCCGCCTTTCGTTCCAGTACTCTGCTGCCTGTGACTGGAACGAATTGCAAAAATCGCTGAAGTTGGAGACTTTTATCTCCCTCACCAACTTCAAACATCAGCTATCTGAGCAGCTAACCGATCGCTGCAGCTGTACGTAGTCTATTGGTAAATAGCCCACCCATTTTCACCTACCTCATCCCCATACTGTTTTTATTTATTTACTTTTCTGCTCTTTTGCACACCAATATCTCTACCTGTACATGACCATCTGATCATTTATCACTCCAGTGTTAATCTGCAAAATTGTAATTATTCGCCTACCTCCTCATGCCTTTTGCACACATTGTATATAGACTCCCCCTTTGTTTTCTACTGTGTTATTGACTTGTTAATTGTTTACTCCATGTGTAACTCTGTGTTGTCTGCTCACACTGCTATGCTTTATCTTGGCCAGGTCGCAGTTGCAAATGAGAACTTGTTCTCAACTAGCCTACCTGGTTAAATAAAGGTGAAATAAAAATAAAATAAAAAACAATGTATGGCCAGATGCTCAAGACAGGCTTGATTCAAATGAATGCATGCTAAACGTTATGTGTTATTTTCATTCATTTAATTTGTTTCATTTAACTTCTTACGTTTGATTACAGACAGTACACCTATATTGCAATTATACCTGAAAAATGTATGTTTTTTTGCATTAATAATTGTAGAGGATGTCTTCATTGAGCACACCTTTGATTACACATTGGATAGATATTATGGAAATTGTAGATTTTCTGTCAATTTTGTTGGGAAATATAAGTGTATTGTCTAATGTGAAATGTAATTTACAGCACTGTAGCATATGACTTTCAGCACTTCTAAGGGTGATTTGAAACACGTACAGTGCCTTACGAAAGTATTCGGCCCCCTTGAACTTTGCAACCTTTTTGCGACCTTTAATTTTGCACGCCCAATTTTTCAGTTTTTGATTTGTTAAAAAAGTTTGAAATATCCAATAAATGTCGTTCCACTTCATGATTGTGTCCCACTTGTTGTTGATTCTTCACCAAAAAATACAGTTTTATATCTTTATGTTTGAAGCCTGAAATGTGGCAAAAGGTCGCAAAGTTCAAGGGGGCCAAATATTTTCGCAAGGCACTGTATCTTGCATTGTTTGCTACTGGATTAACTGGTAGTTAAAATGACTAAATTGAAAATATATAATTACATATCGTGTTATTAAACCAATGTTCTCATTACATTTCACACTAAACATATTTTGAATCAATGGTTGTGTGGTGAGAGATGTTTACAATCCAAATGAATGCACCATAACAGGTTTTGAATGAAAGTGTGACCAGTTTGGAGTTTTGTACTAAGAGTTGTGAAAATGTATCACATACTTGTGAAAATAGTACCAAAGCGATTTAAACAAAAACTGCTGTGCTGTGTAAGGGATAGGGACACCCTCCCAGGGACTCCCCAATCTAAACCACCAGCAAGGTTCGTACAAACAGTGGCAAGTCCAATTCAAGGACTTTCAAGTACTTTTTCAAGCACTAATATTTATTTTCAAGAACCATTGTTTCTAGTAGCCATGAGATTTTTTATTTTTTTGTGGCAGTATATCGCCACAACTTCATCACAAAAAATAACTTAGATGAAAAAACTAACAAATTCTTATTTACAATGACAGCCTAGGAACACTAGGTTAACTGATTTTTGCCTTGTCAGCTCGGATGTCAGCTCGGGGATTCGATCCTTTCAGTTATTGGTCCAACCCGCTAATCACCAGGCAACTAATTTACCATCACTACCTTCCATGTTCTACTCAATGTTTTTCACTACTTATTTACTACATACTGTACATGAATGTTAAGTCAGTACTGATGTTGACTGATTTCCTTATATGATCTGTAACTCAGTAAAATCTTAAACTGTTGCATGTTGCGTATATATTTTTGTTCTCTATCTTCGTGTCCTTCATTGCAGCCTGACTCACCACTGTCTGTCTCACTACTCTCTGTAAAGAAAATATTTTGTTATGAGAAATTATAGTAGCCCATATTTTGATTATAGCTAGCTTAATTTCAGTCAACTGCTCCTGCTGAGATAAGTCTCCATTCATCGTTAGCTTTTAACTTCATCCTTCTAGCCATAGCTAGCTACCTGGCTAACAGCAGAGCCCTTGAGCTACCTAGCTAGACATTGACTGAAATATCAGCAACTATTTACCAGTTGTACACTAATTCTCTGAGAGTAATTTTTTTTTTATAACCTTTATTTAGCTATGCAAGTCAGTTAATAACAAATTCTTATTTACAAAAGACAAAAGGCCTCCTGCGGGGGCAGTAGCTGGGATTTTTAAAAAGTATATATATATATATATATATATATATAAAACACACATCACAAGAGACAACACAACACTACATAAAGAGAGACCTAAGACAACAACATAGCAAGGCAGCAACACATGACAACACAGCATGGCAGCAACACAACATGACAACAACATGGTAGCAACACAACATGGTAGCAGCACAAAACATGGTACAAATATTATTGGGTACAGACAACAGCACAAAGGGCAAGAAGGTAAAGACAACATTACATCACGCGAAGCAGGCACAACTGTCAGTAAGAGTGTTAGGGGAATGTCTGACATGGCTCAGTTTTCTGTAGGACAGAGTGGTGAATAAATGCCCTGCTAACAAGGCAAATCCTGGGGAGCAGGCCAACATAACGAGCATACATGAATCATTAGATTAGAACTCATATCAAGAAGCCTTTGAGCGTTTATCAACTCTGGGAGCGCAATAATAAGCTCGTAAATGATAATTAACAAAATACAAATGTGAGTAACCGCTATTTCACAAATAAAAAGGTGTATAAACAGCGTTTAAGTGTGTTTACCCTCCACTAATCCCTGGTTGGGTATGGCAAAACCCATTCATGAACATCAATATCCTGCTAGGCAGGTTTGAATCTACATTTGCCTGGCATTTTGGCTATCGATGTGACGTTTGGCAGCGCCTAATCAGTCAGGCAGTGTGGGTGGAATGAGGGTGCTCGTCTGCCAAAAAGAGCGTGAAAACTTGGTCGTCTGCCTCGAAATTACCAATACCCTTTCCTAATATTTTTCATATGAACATATTTTATCATTTTTTGTTCTCTCTTTTTAATTAAAGTACTTTTGAAGTACCAACTTGAGAAAATGTCTGATTTCAAGCTATTCCAGTACTTGAATTTCAGAGTGCCAAATTCAAGTAATTTAAGCACCTCAAGCGAACCTTGTCACCAGGTGTAGTTTGTAATGTTCCACCACAACGCATAATCACTATAGCAGCTCCTGAAATCACACATACACGTAGCCATGCATACAGTCACCTATACATGCATGTGCACACACACACACAACCAGCCACAGTGAGGTGATCAGATAGAGAGATGAGGTCATGTGAATGAGACAGACAGACAGACAGGACAGACAGGTCCTGACCTTAGTTCCTTTTGTATGTTTCTATTTTAGGTTGGTCAAGGCGTGAGTTGGGGTGGGCATTCTGTGTTTTGTTCTTGTGTTTATATTTCTATGTGTTTGGCCTGGTATGGTTCCTAATCAGAGGCAGCTGTCAATCGTTGTCTCTGATTGAGAACCATACTTAGGTAGCCTGTTTTCCCACTCTTGTGTGTGGGTGGTTATTTTCCGTTTCAGTGTTTTCACCATGATTCGGTTTTCCTTTATTCGCTTGTTTTCTGTGTTCATTAAATAAATATGACGAACACTTACCACGCTGCATATTGGTCCGATATTTCCTACTCCTCCTCAGAAGAGGAAGACGACAACTGTTACAGACAGACAGACAGACAGGGCTGTGTGTCTCTGTATCGATCATAAAGATTAATAAAGTTAATCAAAGGTTAAAAAAAAAACTACTGATAATAGATGGGTGAAATGCAGTTTAGGCCTAAATGTCCTTTAGAAACTATACTAAAAACAATAAGTAGCATTGCCAAGAGAAGTCAAACAGTATGTTGTTGGGATCCTAATTTAAGAGAGGATAGGCCAGCTGCAAAGTCAAAATTGGCTATATTGTAAAAATGTAATCTTAATCTTAATTTAAGATTACAGTTGGGCATTAAATGTAGCAGTGTGGGGTTAATGTTAGGGTTAGGCATAACATCAGATTTGATGACTTTGTGGCTGTGGCAGTTATTGACCAGGGCTGTATCCAGAACAAGATTCATGACGAAAACACTTACCTGCTGGAATAATAGGAACATGTTAGCTCACAAAGCCATGATGTGCAAGCTTTCGTTGTAAACCCAGCATTAATACCCTTGACTCGGCTAATCAAGGTCTTCACGTTTAGTTCAATTGAGAGTGTTAGTGCTGGGTTAAACTGAAAGCCTGCACCCTGCTAGCACCATGACATGGCAAACAGGTCAGAGTTCTAGCAACATGACCTGGTAAGAACTGACCTATCACTAGCAGATCACTAGAAAGTAGCAAAAAGGTGAAATTACGATCACTCTCCAGTGATACACAAACGGATCTCCTCCCTTTTCATTGTTAGGCCTACATTCACTTTGTGATGACATCTTGTGTTCTATTAGATTAGTGCTGATTGTTTCCATTCTGTCCACCTCCAGGGGAGTGCCACCACACTGGGCACAGACGTCAGTTCAACATCATCATCATTTTGATTTACAATTGGTTGAGTTGTCATCTAACGTGAATTCAATATGAAATCAACAACAAAATATTCTGATTTGGGGTAAAAGTTGGGTGAAAGAAAGACGAAATCCGTTGATGGCTTTTTGCATATATTGCACAGTTTTCCACATTGAGTCAAAGACAGTCCTTTGATTTATATTTTTTAAATGACTTGGAAACAACGTTGATTCAACCAGTTTTTGCCCAGGACTTGCCTAGGACAAGACTAGACAGACCAGAGACAGGAACAACTACTGCTGGGCTAACGCTACATCTGGCTTCAATAGGCCCCCGGGTCCTGGACCGGTCTCTGTGTCCCCAAAGCTGTTAGCCTAAACACTTTCCTCTCAAACACTGCTCTGTCAACCTCTCAGTACTACTCTGATGAACTCCAGACGCATACTAGGCCTACTCTCTTTACTTGATTTGGTTCACTCTTTTGATCATAACATTTCCCAGAGACAGCCATGTATGCATTAATGCATCCATTTTAAAAACAAACAATATGACTTTGTTTTTACCAATCTAACTACAACACAATGGTAATAATTTCATTTGAATGGTAAATCTCTTCCTTAACTGAGTAAATAAAGATGGCATAGGCCTACTCACAATGCAGGTGAATGCATATCCAACAGGAAGTGTGTGCCTGTATTGAGTTATTGAGCTTGTAGCTGATTAATGGTGCTGCAGATGACAAACGTTTTGCCTTCCATTTGGGACCTACTGATCAACAGCATTTGCATAGAAGCATCACTCCAACATGTCACGCCTGTATGGAAGGACATCCTATAGGCAATGCTGTTAGTTTGAGAATATAAAATATCATTCAATGCAAATCTGTCCAACATAATGTCAAGATGTGTGTTCACAGATGCTTATAGAACTAGTATTTATCATTTTCTGTGACCTGGATTTTTTTTACATTTTCAGCAGTCAGGACGGGGGCGGCTTTGGAACACTACTGGCTGTAAGTAAACGAGTGATGCGTGTTTGGAACACTAATGGCTGTAAGAAGAGAGAAGAGACAACCAAGTTTCTAGTGACAGCATCAGCGCGTGCTCTGGAAAGACAGCAGTAGGGTGCAAAGGCAGTTTGCTAGTTACAGCAGTGCGTCCCTGAACGATAACGAAGAGGTAGGTGAGAAGCCTGAATACGGAGACGGGGGGCAAGAAGGCAATGAAGCGTACTTCATGAGCTGTAACCAAAAAAACTGGTATTTGGAAAGTTTGAGGGGAGGGAGAAAGTGTGGTGGAACTAGTATTGTTAAGCATCTTGCTTGCTGAATTACATGTTTTACCTAGTGAATGTTATTTTTGCACACATGTAGCCTTGTGCATTTGATTAATGTCTACTATAGTGGCCACCAATAGCATAATGAATACTCAGGGAGAACAAGGTGTAGATTCACGTGCAGAGCATGGCAGATGTTTATTAAGCCAGGAATCGAGGTCAGGCAGTCAAACAATACTTCACAACCATACAAAACAGAAAGAAATTAACTAAATAGGGGGCTGATGACACTAGGTGAGAAATCAATAAACAAAAATGAAAGACAGGGCTACGTTCCAGAACAAAGAAAAACAAGGTTGACTAAGAAAAGAAAATCAGAATCTTACAGTATGTTCTGAGTCGAGGCTGATGTTTAGTGGGTCTGTTCAGCGTGCGACCCAGAGGTCTGGGAGCGGGATGATCCGGACAGTCCACTAGGTAGTGGATGAGACCTCTTGGAATCAAGGATGGCCCATATGGCGTAGGCAGGTTCCCCTCTGAAGTCCAATGGTGGGGGCACTGCGGGTAGAGACTGGAGGACGAGGAGGACCGGTTTTAAAACACATGGAAGGACAAGATTTTATACTGATGGGGGTAACTGGAGGTGGTAAGTGACAGGGTTATCTTGAAGGGACCAATGAAGCGTGAACATAACTTTTTGCAGGGGAAGCGGAGCCGTATGTCTCTGGTATAGAGAGCCACACACACACTGTCCGGGGCGAAAGAGTGGCGTAGGTAGGCAAGGCATTTCTGGTATTAGAGGCTTCCTGCAGAGGCGGTCTCCCATACCCACTCCCAGGGAAACATGAACACGGACACTGAAACGGAGTAAGGCGGAGGGATGAATGCATGAGTGAATTCTGAGCGTATTCGGCCCAGGCCATATACCGACTAATCGTGTGTAGAGACAGAACATTGTTGGCGGGGATACTTCCCTATTTCTTGGTACAGGCAGTCTGCCCGTTGGTGGTACCTGGAGGAGAGGTTGACCCCCAACAGGTCACAGAAGGCTCGCCACACCCGGCAGACAAACTGGGGCCCGCGGTCAGAGATGATGTCCTCCGGAATCCCATACAGATGGAACACCTGCTGGAACACTCCGCCAAGTCCAAGTCCATGGCGTTTGGTAGATGAGGAAACATTCACATTTTTGAAAAACCGTCTACTATGACAAGGATGTTGGTGTTAGAGGATGCAGGAAGGTCTGTGATGAAGTCAATAGCTATGTGGGACCAGGGTCTGTGAGGGATTGGCAAAGGTTTAGTTTCCCGGAAAGGAGATAAGGGCTTTTGGTTTGGGCGTAGACTGCACAGGAGAATACGTAATCCCTTACGTCAGAAGACAGTGAGGACCACCAGAACTTCCGGGCTAGAAGTTCTGTGGTTTGTGTAATGCCCGGACCCCAAGGATGCGTGACACCATTGCATCAGTTGGGGGTCTAACAGCTGCTGGTACGTAACTCCTCCCAGCTGGTGTCTCAGGAGGAGCCGGGTTTGAGATTAGGGCTTCTTGTATGGCAGAGTGAACTTCCCACTGTACCGGTCCCATAATGCAAGAGGAAGGAAGAATGGGTGTCGGGTCTGAGTTACTGGTCAGAAGGTCAAACTGGCGAGAGAGCGTCAGCTTTTATGTTTTTCTTTCCAGGGATGTTTGTAACATGAAAATGGAAGCATGTGGAGAGCCCAGCGTGCTTGTCTGGAGTTTAACCTCTTGGCCCCTCTGATATATTCCAGATTATGATGATCTGGTAGGATGAGAAAGGGATGTTGTGCGCCCTCCAACCAGTGGCGCCACTCCTCGAGGGCCAGCTTGATGGCGAGGAGTTCTGTTCAACATCGTAATTCCTCTCAGCGGGGGATAACTTCCTGGAGAAGGCACAGCGATGCAATTTGGGAGGTGTTCCCACCCGCTGAGAGTATGGCTCTTACTTCAGAGGCATCCACCTCCAGGGTGAAAGGAAGGGTCAGATCAGGTTGGCCAAGGACAGGAGCTGAGATGAGGAGTTTCAAGTTGTTGAACGCAGTCAGGGCTGTATCAGTCCATTGAAGGGTCCGGGTCTTTTGGCTGGTAAGGGCAGTTAGGGGAGCGGCAGTAGAACTGAAGTTCCGAATGAAACGGCAATAGAAGTTGGAGAACCCAATGAAACAATGGAGTTCCTTAACGGTGGTGTGTTTGGGCCAGTTACTGACGGCGGTGACTTTGTTCTCATCCATGCTGACCCCTACAGGTGTCAGTATGAAACAGAGGAACTATCGAGGTTACATGAAAGGTGCTCTTTTCAGTCTTCACATAAAGGTTATGTCAAGGAGCTGTTGAAGATCCTTTTGCACATACTGTATGTGTTCCTTCAGGGAGTAAATCAGGATGTCATCATTGATCATATCCTGGGAAACATCGTTGATAAAGGATTGGAAGGCGGCGGGGGCGTTCGTAAGGCATGACCAGGTATTCGTGATGCCCTCGAGCGGTGATAAAGGCAGTCTTCGATTCATCGCCTTCACGTACACGAACAAGGTTATATGCACGTTGCATTTAGTATAGATGTTGCAGTGGTCCACTTGTTCAAGGGTCGCTGGGATCAGAGGAAGAGGGAAAAAGTTAATGACCGTGACGTTATTCAGGGAACGATAATCAATACATGGACAGAGACCACCGTCCTTTTTTCCAATGAAGAAGAAGCTGGACGCAGCCGGAGAAGAAGGACGAATTAAATTGTTTGAGTGATTCATCAATGTAGTTCTCCATTGCGTCATTTTCCAGGATAGATAGGGGGTAAACACAGCCCTTCAGTGGGGAAACTCCAGGGAGTAAGTAAATCGCACAGTCTCCTGGGCGATGTGGTGGCAGAGTAGAAGCCTTGATTTTTCTGTACTGGGCGTATTCAGATGCTATGGTGGGTGGAACTGCTAAGGCAGAGTCCTCAAAGGTGGTGGCTCTGCAGGGTAGGCTGAGACAACTAGAGAAGCAGAAAGACCAGAACAGTAGTTCACCTTGTTGCCACGAGATGGCAGGGTCCTGATGACAAAGCCAGGGGTGTCCGAGGAGGAGTGGCTGTTTGGGGGATGAGAGTTCCATGAGTTGAATGGTTTTGGTGTTTAAGACTCCAATCTGGAGGGTGCATGATGTCAGGTGCATGATGAATCCCGTGACCAATGGCTGCCTGTCCATGGTGTTAATCCTTAAGGGAGGGTGACATATGTTAGATCAATATCAAGCTCTTGTACTAGCTGGTGAGCAATAAAATGACCTGCTGCTGCCGAATTTATCAAGCCTTCTACGTACTTGGTAACCCCCTTCACGGTTATCATTACTGGGATGGAGAATTGCTTCTGGGAGATATTTAGAAATAAGGACACCCCTATCTGCATGGCAGCGGAGGGACCCTTATCTCTCTGTGGGGGGGGGGGGGGGGGGGGGGGGGGGCGAACAGGGCAATGGCTGAGTAGATCTTTCCCTCCACAGTATAGGCAGAGCCCTTCTTGGATCCGCTTTTGACATTCGATACACAGTAGACAGCAAGTAAAACAGCCTCATTCCATCCACTCCCTGCAGCCATGGTGCGAAACGAGGGCATACTCGGCAGCTGAATTGCATCCTTGTTGAAGTTCTATGTGGAGGTCTCCTATAGGACGACCGGAGGGAGAGTGATCAAACACCTCTTTGAAGAGGGTGTGGAAATGGGTCACGGATCCAAGTTCTGTGCTGTTGGCAGTCCATATGGCGGTGGCCCAATCCAGGGCTTTGTCTGTGAGTAGAGACAACAAAGATCCACCCTGCTCTTGTCAGTGGTGAAGTTAGTGGGGATGTGCTCAATGTATTCACTGCATTGCGTCAGAAATCCCTGACATTTCCCAGGTGAACCGTCATGTTTTCCAGGCATGGATATGAACGAAGGAGAGCTATGGGTTACGATACCTGACATTGGAGGAGTAGGGATAGGCTGGTGGAGAAGATGGCAGATTTCCTCCATGAGCTCCTCTTGCTGGGTTTGGCACCACTGTATCTCTGCTGAATCCATTCCGTTTTTAGGTGAGGTATTCTGTAATGAATATTCAGGGAGAACAAGGTGTAGATTCACACGCAGAGCACGGCAGGTGTTTATTAAGCCTTCGCAGAAGGCAGGAATCGAGGTCACAGGCAATGGTCAAACACAATACCTCAACCATACAAACAGAAAGAACTGAACTAAATAAGGAGCTGATGAGACCAGGTGAGAAACTAACACAGGTGAAATCAATGAACAAAAATGAAAGATATGGCTATGTTCCAGAACACAAAGAAACAAAGCTACGTTCAAGAACACAAAGAAAAAGCAAAACCTTACAAATGGAGCAAAAATATAATGCCTGTGTTTCATTCTATTTCTACTTTAAGATTTTGTTTTAGATGTTTTAGAAAATGTTAGCAATATTTAGATGTATGTGGTCACAAGCATTATATTATACAGGCTGTCATGGCTAACTGCAATATTAGTGTATTGTTTTTTCTTAAGAGTGTCATTTGCAGTAAGGGCTAGGCAACAAACATTGGATTGCTTTCTTTACATGTTTTAGCTGCGAGTTCGGTTCACATTAACCACTCTTTATTTTACACAGAGACTGATCATCTAGATCATATTCTTTGTTGTTTAATTAATTAAAACCTGCATTTCCCCCTGGCAGGGATTTTTTTGCATGTGTCACCTTTTGGGCGCTCACCATTTTGCATCCCTGATTTTGGTAACTATGTCAATTCCTCCATCTGTCAATACTGAACCTTTCTGTTGGAGAATGAGCTAGCTTGCTGCTGATTTTCCCAGCTAGACATTCCTCAGCATTGTTCAGTGGCTCAGGCGGTGAGTTGTGGCTGGCATAGTAGTAGTTTTGCTATGTAGAGGGACTACCTGCAAAGCCACTAGAGAAGGGCCGATATATTGGCCTTGTCTAGGCTTATAGACGCCCGATATATTGGCTCAGATGCTTATCAGTCGTTCTTGTTACGCACACCTCTGTGAAGAGGGAACGCAACACCCTGCTACAACTCAACTCCCCGTGAAGTGAAAGATGTATGGGACTGTAGGTGAGAGTAAGGATGACAAGTCAGAGAGAGTGGTACTGTTTACAAGGAATTTATTCCGTGACACGGTAATATGGGGAAAGGGGGCTGAACGGAACCAAAGAAAAGAAAGTAAATCTCAAAGCCCCCTCTCCTACCTTAGCTGCCTACCCACTACTTACCTAATTTAGCACCACCTGGTGCCCTAACCAAAATACAGGGGGTGGTCCGCCCAGGTCTTAACTAGTGTGCCTAGACAGTGAATATACTACGGGTGGGTATATGTATGCCCGCGGGCCTCTTGCCTAAGCACTCCCTAGGTCCCTTCCCCCTGGGAACAAATGAAACAGAATTTTAAACAATTTCACAAACAAAGGACATAAAATAAGCTCTCTGATAATGCAACAAACACAGTACATATCAACTGCCTGTATCCCTCTCAGAAACAACAAACATAATATGACCCTCAGCCATCAGCCTCCTCGCTCAGCCATGATCTCTCTAAATCACAATCGATCTTTCTGCAATCTCCTCCCAGCAATGATCTCTCTTCTGAACAGAACACTGGCTTTTATATAGCTTCAGAAGGAATGGGTAATTGGAGACAGCTGTGTCTTGACGAGGGGACGGGGTCACCTCTCCAATTAGCCATGGAGTCGACCAATCAGCTGCTTGGGGAGAATTCAGGAAGCCGTCTCCTGAAACACACTCAAATACACAAGCTATAACACAGAAACTGGGGAACGTAACAGTTCTCTATCTTTCTGTCTCTCTTTATCTCCCTGTCTGTCTGTCTTACGCTCTCTGTTTCGACTTACTTCCTCCCTGTCTCTCTTTCTCTTTTAATGGACTTGTCTTTTGTCTTTGTGTTAAAACTTTGATCCTTAAGGATGTTTCCTCCATCTCCTGGAGCAGGGCAACATAGTTTGACAAACGATAAAACCCAACGCCAGTGGGATCTCCACCAAGTGGTCACCACGGTCCCATCATGGTCAACTCATGTGTTGACTACTCTGTCTGACGGCTGTGTCTGCCGTTCTTGCACACAAACGTCCCTCCTTGGGTGGCAATCGTTATGTTGTCACTGTCTGTCACCGCAAAGCACTCCTTGGATATTATGGATTTTTATGTGAGTTCATGATTAGACATAATCAGTGACTTTTCAAAAAGTCTTGCAGATTCTTGGACACAGCATGACTCTAGCTAAATTATGTAAATTGAATAAAATTGACTGAACTGGGCATATGTTTTCTGCTACTGTGTACCACAGAACACAAGCGGAGCTCCACAGTTTACAGTAAAAGGGCTGGATCCAAAACGTGGCATAAGCACGTTATTAAACAAGCGTTAAAGGGGTGGTTTAGCCCCATATAAAGGGGCAGTTTGACAGTGAGTTAAAGGGGTGGTTTAGCCCCATATAAAGGGGCAGTTTGACAGTGAGTTAAAGGGGTGGTTTAGCCCCATATAAAGGGGCAGTTTGACAGTGAGTTAAAGGGGTGGTTTAGCCCCATATAAAGGGGCAGTTTGACAGTGAGTTAAAGGGGTGGTTTAGCCCCATATAAAGGGGCAGTTTGACAGTGAGTTAAAGGGGTAGTTTAGCCCCATATAAAGGGGCAGTTTGACAGTGAGTTAAAGGGGTGGTTTAGCCCCATATAAAGGGGCAGTTCGACAGTGAGTTAAAGGGGTGGTTTAGCCCCATATAAAGGGGCAGTTTGACAGTGAGTTAAAGGGGTGGTTTAGCCCCATATAAAGGGGCAGTTTGACAGTGAGTTAAATGGGTGGTTTAGCCCCATATAAAGGGGCAGTTTGACAGTGAGTTAAAGGGGTGGTTTAGCCCCATATAAAGGGGCAGTTTGACAGTGAGTTAAAGGGGTGGTTTAGCCCCATATAAAGGGGCAGTTTGACAGTGAGTTAAAGGGGTGGTTTAGCCCCATATAAAGGGGCAGTTTGACAGTGAGTTAAAGGGGTGGTTTAGCCCCATATAAAGGGGCAGTTTGACAGTGAGTTAAAGGGGTGGTTTAGCCCCATATAAAGGGGCAGTTTGACAGTGAGTTAAAGGGGTGGTTTAGCCCCATATAAAGGGGCAGTTTGACAGTGAGTTAAAGGGGTAGTTTAGCCCTATATAAAGGGGCAGTTTGACAGTGAGTTAAAGGGGTGGTTTAGCCCCATATAAAGGGGCAGTTTGACAGTGAGTTAAAGGGGTGGTTTAGCCCCATATAAAGGGGCAGTTCAACGGTGATTTAAAGGGGTGGTTTAGCCCTATATAAAGGGGCAGTTCGACAGTGAGTTAAAGGGGTGGTTTAGCCCCATATAAAGGGGCAGTTTGACAGTGAGTTAAAGGGGTAGTTTAGCCCCATATAAAGGGGCAGTTTGACAGTGAGTTAAAGGGGTGGTTTAGCCCCATATAAAGGGGCAGTTCGACAGTGAGTTAAAGGGGTGGTTTAGCCCCATATAAAGGGGCAGTTTGACAGTGAGTTAAAGGGGTGGTTTAGCCCCATATAAAGGGGCAGTTTGACAGTGAGTTAAAGGGGTAGTTTAGCCCCATATAAAGGGGCAGTTTGACAGTGAGTTAAAGGGGTGGTTCCAAGTTGAGTGCATAATGGCGGAGACTGCCACCACCATCACCACCGTAGCCCAAACAGAGTTCATATTTACGTAGTTGTAATGACACATTATACGGCCTCTTACACCAGCTTTGGCCTCGCCAAGCCTCTTAGAAACAACTTCATTTTAATGACTGCTAGAGTTATTTCCTACTTTCTATTCTGCCCGGTGACCGAGGGCTTTTTCTGAGGTAATTACGCCTAAAGTGTCGTGGCTAGTACAGTTTTGCCACAATAACAAATGGGTAAAAATAACCACAGTCCGTGGCAGTGAGTTCTATGGGTTTTGACCACAACTATGGCGTCCCTCCCCCAGTGTGGCGTAGCGCTCCTAGCCACTTCCCCAACGGGAGCAGGCCTTTCTGGGGGACAGGGAGGGGAGAGAGGGGGAGATCCAGGGCCAAACCTCCATGATATGGGTGCCAGCCCAACCCTCAGCCGAGACACGTGGCACCACAGGGGGTGAGATCTATGGGTGTGGGTAGCTGTGTGTGGGTGGCAAAGGGGGGCTCATGAATGGATGGATGTGTGTTTAGGGGCAGCTTCTCTTCCCGTCGCTGTGTGCAAAGCAGTGTGGTGTGTGTCTGCATGCTCTCTCCATGTGTGCACGTGATAGTACATGTAAGCCTGCATGCTCTCTCCATGTGTGCACGTGATAGTACATGTAAGCCTGCATGCTCTCTCCATGTGTGCACGTGATAGTACATGTAAGCCTGCATGCTCTCTCCATGTGTGCACGTGATAGTACATGTAAGCCTGCATGCTCTCTCCATGTGTGCACGTGATAGTACATGTAAGTCTGCATGCTCTCTCCATGTGTGCACGTGATAGTACATGTAAGCCTGCATGCTCTCTCCATGTGTGCACGTGATAGTACATGTAAGCCTGCATGCTCTCTCCATGTGTGCACGTGATAGTACATGTAAGCCTGCATGCTCTCTCCATGTGTGCACGTGATAGTACATGTAAGTCTGCATGCTCTCTCCATGTGTGCACGTGATAGTACATGTAAGCCTGCATGCTCTCTCCATGTGTGCACGTGCTAGTACATGTAAGCCTGCATGCTCTCTCCATGTGTGCACGTGCTAGTACATGTAAGCCTGCATGCCTGAGTGTGTGTGTGTGAGTCGGGGGTTGTAATAGTGTGATAATGAGGAAGGAGACACTAGTCTGTGGTCCATTTTCATTCCCAGCACTCAGTCTATCTAGGTGTGCATCCTCAATGGTACCCTATTCCCTATATTGTCCACCACCCTATAGGCCCTGGCCAATAGAAGTGTACTAAATAGGGAATAGGGTTCGATTTGCTACTCAGCCCATGTCTATCTGATAGCCTGTCCTGACATCCCACAACCTACAGCAAAAGCATTTTAATCCCGACTAAGGCTAGGGTTTCATACAGTTCACCAGACAGATATGCTAGTGGGACATATGTGTGGATTAAATAACCTTTTTAAATTAGTGAAAAAATACATATGTCCACCCCCCTTCACCTCCCCTTTAAAAGCATGGGTAACTGGAGATAGAAGCGCGCCTGTCAATCCCGCCACCACGGACCTTCTAGTGAAGCGTTTAAAGGTAGTGGATAAAAATAGGTCAATAGATGAATATGTCACAGTTAGGGAGATAACAAAACAACATGATGATGATGATGATTTTTTAAAAACAAACACATACAAGCGCGCGCGCACACACACACACACACTCCTTCAACACCCCCCCCCCCCCCCCCCCCCCTGTCAGTGTGTTAACAGGTGGGAGAATGGGGGAGGGAGCGATGGGAAGGAAGAGGGGTAGATGTGTTCTCTACCCTTCCATCAGCATGCCCAGTAATTAAGATGACAGCCCAGCTAGATCAAACCTCTCCAACGAAAACAATTCCAGATGCCGGGGGGGTAGTGGTGCGCTGGCCTGGGGTGAGAGGAGGGTAGAAACATGATCGAAGGGCTAGAGGTTATAAGGGGGAGGGACATGGGTATGGATGGGGAAGGGGGTGAATGGGGCATTCCCCTGAGGGAGAGACCACTGTGAGGGTCATCTGTAACGTATGACAAGATGACAGGTACCACTGTCAGGGTCATGGCTTCAGCCTCATGGTATGATTGGCATCACAAGGTCAACGTGGCCTCCATTACTGTTCCCTTTATTGGCTTATGATGGATCCTAGTACATCTCTGGTAGGGTGGTGTCACTCTGCTCACAGGGTAGAATCTGAACTAGAAGCAGACTAGCAAGAAACAACTTCAGGCAACCTGGACAAACTCTATATACTGTATATCAGTGAAAATAAATACCTCTAGAAATCAAGCCATTAAGAACTCATTGAAGAATGTAAGGTAGCACAATACTGTAACTATATTGAAGCCTGTAAGGACTACGTCATAACTCTGTCGCTGTAGGACGGAACACTTTGTGACAAACAGCCTGGTCTCATTCATATCCTAAGTGTAAGATAGCTAGCTAGAAGCCTGTCTGGCTCTGTATGACATTAGCAAGGAGTGGAAACTGCTAATCCAGGGAGTGCCAGCATCAAAGCAGGGTGTGTGTGTGTGTGTGTGTGTGTGTGTGTGTGTGTGTGTGTGTGTGTGTGTGTGTGTGTGTGTGTGTGTGTGTGTTTGAGAGACAAAAGTGAAAAAAAAGGGAGGCGAGAGCGAGAAAAATCACCTTTAAACACTACAGAGCTGTGCAGAGTGGTCCAATGACCCAGCAGGATCAGTAACACAGAACAGAACCAGTCCAGTGGAGGGGTTTGAAGTAGGGAAAGTCCGTTACTTATTTATAATGAAAGGAAAGTGATGAAGCCTTTCCACTCTTTCATACAGGTGTGTCATATTTTTACATTTTTCAACGTAATTATGACCATGACTCCAAAGGTGTTTCCCTTTATTCAACGCAACGATGTTGATTAGGCTGCTATAGATGAAACAAACAGTTCAGGACAGTAGGCTGCTATAGATGAAACAAACAGTTCAGGACAGTATGCTGCTATAGATGAAACAAACAGTTCAGGACAGTATGCTGCTATAGATGAAACAAACAGTTCAGGACAGTATGCTGCTATTGATGAAACAAACAGTTCAGGACAGTATGCTGCTATAGATGAAACAAACAGTTCAGGACAGTATGCTGCTATAGATGAAACAAACAGTTCAGGACAGTATGCTGCTATAGATGAAACAAACAGTTCAGGACAGTATGCTGCTATAGATGAAACAAACAGTTCAGGACAGTATGCTGCTATAGATGAAACAAACAGTTCAGGACAGTATGCTGCTATAGATGAAACAAACAGTTCAGGACAGTATGCTGCTATAGATGAAACAAACAGTTCAGGACAGTATGCTGCTATAGATGAAACAAACAGTTCAGGACAGTATGCTGCTATAGATGAAACAAACAGTTCAGGACAGTATGCTGCTATAGATGAAACAAACAGTTCAGGACAGTATGCTGCTATAGATGAAACAAACAGTTCAGGACAGTATGCTGCTATAGATGAAACAAACAGTTCAGGACAGTATGCTGCTATAGATGAAACAAACATTTCAGGACAGTATGCTGCTATAGATGAAACAAACAGTTCAGGACAGTATGCTGCTATAGATGAAACAAACAGTTCAGGACAGTATGCTGCTATAGATGAAACAAACAGTTCAGGACAGTATGCTGCTATAGATGAAACAAACAGTTCAGGACAGTATGCTGCTATAGATGAAACAAACAGTTCAGGACAGTATGCTGCTATAGATGAAACAAACATTTCAGGACAGTATGCTGCTATAGATGAAACAAACAGTTCAGGACAGTATGCTGCTATAGATGAAACAAACAGTTCAGGAAAGTATGCTGCTATAGATGAAACAAACAGTTCAGGACAGTAGGCTGCTATAGATGAAACAAACAGTTCAGGACAGTATGCTGCTATAGATGAAACAAACAGTTCAGGACAGTATGCTGCTATTGATGAAACAAACAGTTCAGGACAGTATGCTGCTATAGATGAAACAAACAGTTCAGGACAGTATGCTGCTATTGATGAAACAAACAGTTCAGGACAGTATGCTGCTATAGATGAAACAAACAGTTCAGGACAGTATGCTGCTATAGATGAAACAAACAGTTCAGGACAGTATGCTGCTATAGATGAAACAAACAGTTCAGGACAGTATGCTGCTATAGATGAAACAAACAGTTCAGGACAGTATGCTGCTATAGATGAAACAAACAGTTCAGGACAGTATGCTGCTATAGATGAAACAAACAGTTCAGGACAGTATGCTGCTATAGATGAAACAAACAGTTCAGGACAGTATGCTGCTATAGATGAAACAAACAGTTCAGGACAGTATGCTGCTATTGATGAAACAAACAGTTCAGGACAGTATGCTGCTATAGATGAAACAAACAGTTCAGGACAGTATGCTGCTATAGATGAAACAAACAGTTCAGGACAGTATGCTGCTATAGATGAAACAAACAGTTCAGGATAGTATGCTGCTATAGATGAAACAAACAGTTCAGGACAGTATGCTGCTATTGATGAAACAAACAGTTCAGGACAGTATGCTGCTATAGATGAAACAAACAGTTCAGGACAGTATGCTGCTATAGATGAAACAAACAGTTCAGGACAGTATGCTGCTATAGATGAAACAAACAGTTCAGGACAGTATGCTGCTATAGATGAAACAAACAGTTCAGGACAGTATGCTGCTATAGATGAAACAAACAGTTCAGGACAGTATGCTGCTATAGATGAAACAAACAGTTCAGGACAGTATGCTGCTATAGATGAAACAAACAGTTCAGGACAGTATGCTGCTATAGATGAAACAAACAGTTCAGGACAGTATGCTGCTGTAGATGAAACAAACAGTTCAGGACAGTATGCTGCTATAGATGAAACAAACAGTTCAGGACAGTATGCTGCTATAGATGAAACAAACAGTTCAGGACAGTATGCTGCTATAGATGAAACAAACAGTTCAGGACAGTATGCTGCTATTGATGAAACAAACAGTTCAGGACAGTATGCTGCTATAGATGAAACAAACAGTTCAGGACAGTATGCTGCTATAGATGAAACAAACAGTTCAGGACAGTATGCTGCTATAGATGAAACAAACAGTTCAGGACAGTATGCTGCTATAGATGAAACAAACAGTTCAGGACAGTATGCTGCTATAGATGAAACAAACAGTTCAGGACAGTATGCTGCTATAGATGAAACAAACAGTTCAGGACAGTATGCTGCTATAGATGAAACAAACAGTTCAGGACAGTATGCTGCTATAGATGAAACAAACAGTTCAGGACAGTATGCTGCTATAGATGAAACAAACAGTTCAGGACAGTATGCTGCTATAGATTAAACAAACAGTTCAGGACAGTATGCTGCTATAGATGAAACAAACAGTTCAGGACAGTATGCTGCTATTGATGAAACAAACAGTTCAGGACAGTATGCTGCTATAGATGAAACAAACAGTTCAGGACAGTATGCTGCTATAGATGAAACAAACAGTTCAGGACAGTATGCTGCTATAGATGAAACAAACAGTTCAGGACAGTATGCTGCTATAGATGAAACAAACAGTTCAGGACAGTATGCTGCTATAGATGAAACAAACAGTTCAGGACAGTATGCTGCTATTGATGAAACAAACAGTTCAGGACAGTATGCTGCTATAGATGAAACAAACAGTTCAGGACAGTATGCTGCTATAGATGAAACAAACAGTTCAGGACAGTATGCTGCTATAGCTGAAACAAACAGTTCAGGACAGTATGCTGCTATAGATGAAACAAACAGTTCAGGACAGTATGCTGCTATAGATGAAACAAACAGTTCAGGACAGTATGCTGCTATAGATGAAACAAACAGTTCAGGACAGTATGCTGCTATAGATGAAACAAACAGTTCAGGACAGTATGCTGCTATAGATGAAACAAACAGTTCAGGACAGTATGCTGCTATAGATGAAACAAACAGTTCAGGACAGTATGCTGCTATAGATGAAACAAACAGTTCAGGACAGTATGCTGCTATAGATGAAACAAACAGTTCAGGACAGTATGCTGCTATAGATGAAACAAACAGTTCAGGACAGTATGCTGCTATAGATGAAACAAACAGTTCAGGATAGTATGCTGCTATAGATGAAACAAACAGTTCAGGACAGTATGCTGCTATAGATGAAACAAACAGTTCAGGACAGTATGCTGCTATAGATGAAACAAACAGTTCAGGACAGTATGCTGCTATTGATGAAACAAACAGTTCAGGACAGTATGCTGCTATAGATGAAACAAACAGTTCAGGACAGTATGCTGCTATAGATGAAACAAACAGTTCAGGACAGTATGCTGCTATAGATGAAACAAACAGTTCAGGACAGTATGCTGCTATAGATGAAACAAACAGTTCAGGACAGTATGCTGCTATAGATGAAACAAACAGTTCAGGACAGTATGCTGCTATAGATGAAACAAACAGTTCAGGACAGTATGCTGCTATAGATGAAACAAACAGTTCAGGACAGTATGCTGCTATAGATGAAACAAACAGTTCAGGACAGTATGCTGCTATAGATGAAACAAACAGTTCAGGACAGTATGCTGCTATAGATGAAACAAACAGTTCAGGACAGTATGCTGCTATAGATGAAACAAACAGTAAAGGACAGTATGCTGCTATAGATGAAACAAACAGTTCAGGACAGTATGCTGCTATAGATGAAACAAACAGTTCAGGACAGTATGCTGCTATTGATGAAACAAACAGTTCAGGACAGTATGCTGCTATAGATGAAACAAACAGTTCAGGACAGTATGCTGCTATAGATGAAACAAACAGTTCAGGACAGTATGCTGCTATAGATGAAACAAACAGTTCAGGACAGTATGCTGCTATAGATGAAACAAACAGTTCAGGACAGTATGCTGCTATAGATGAAACAAACAGTTCAGGACAGTATGCTGCTATAGATGAAACAAACAGTTCAGGACAGTATGCTGCTATAGATGAAACAAACAGTTCAGGACAGTATGCTGCTATAGATGAAACAAACAGTTCAGGACAGTATGCTGCTATAGATGAAACAAACAGTTCAGGACAGTATGCTGCTATAGATGAAACAAACAGTTCAGGACAGTATGCTGCTATAGATGAAACAAACAGTTCAGGACAGTATGCTGCTATAGATGAAACAAACAGTTCAGGACAGTATGCTGCTATAGATGAAACAAACAGTTCAGGACAGTATGCTGCTATTGATGAAACAAACAGTTCAGGACAGTATGCTGCTATAGATGAAACAAACAGTTCAGGACAGTATGCTGCTATAGATGAAACAAACAGTTCAGGACAGTATGCTGCTATAGATGAAACAAACAGTTCAGGACAGTATGCTGCTATAGATGAAACAAACAGTTCAGGACAGTATGCTGCTATAGATGAAACAAACAGTTCAGGACAGTATGCTGCTATAGATGAAACAAACAGTTCAGGACAGTATGCTGCTATAGATGAAACAAACAGTTCAGGACAGTATGCTGCTATAGATGAAACAAACAGTTCAGGACAGTATGCTGCTATTGATGAAACAAACAGTTCAGGACAGTATGCTGCTATAGATGAAACAAACAGTTCAGGACAGTATGCTGCTATAGATGAAACAAACAGTTCAGGACAGTATGCTGCTATAGATGAAACAAACAGTTCAGGACAGTATGCTGCTATAGATGAAACAAACAGTTCAGGACAGTATGCTGCTATAGATGAAACAAACAGTTCAGGACAGTATGCTGCTATTGATGAAACAAACAGTTCAGGACAGTATGCTGCTATAGATGAAACAAACAGTTCAGGACAGTATGCTGCTATAGATGAAACAAACAGTTCAGGACAGTATGCTGCTATAGATGAAACAAACAGTTCAGGACAGTATGCTGCTATAGATGAAACAAACAGTTCAGGACAGTATGCTGCTATAGATGAAACAAACAGTTCAGGACAGTATGCTGCTATAGATGAAACAAACAGTTCAGGACAGTATGCTGCTATAGATGAAACAAACAGTTCAGGACAGTATGCTGCTATAGATGAAACAAACAGTTCAGGACAGTATACTGCTATAGATGAAACAAACAGTTCAGGACAGTATGCTGCTATAGATGAAACAAACAGTTCAGGACAGTATGCTGCTATAGCTGAAACAAACAGTTCAGGACAGTATGCTGCTATAGATGAAACAAACAGTTCAGGACAGTATGCTGCTATAGATGAAACAAACAGTTCAGGACAGTATGCTGCTATTGATGAAACAAACAGTTCAGGACAGTATGCTGCTATAGATGAAACAAACAGTTCAGGACAGTATGCTGCTATAGATGAAACAAACAGTTCAGGACAGTATGCTGCTATAGATGAAACAAACAGTTCAGGACAGTATGCTGCTATAGATGAAACAAACAGTTCAGGACAGTATGCTGCTATAGATGAAACAAACAGTTCAGGACAGTATGCTGCTATAGATGAAACAAACAGTTCAGGACAGTATGCTGCTATAGATGAAACAAACAGTTCAGGACAGTATGTTGCTATAGATGAAACAAACAGTTCAGGACAGTATGCTGCTGTAGATGAAACAAACAGTTCAGGACAGTATGCTGCTATAGATGAAACAAACAGTTCAGGACAGTATGCTGCTATAGATGAAACAAACAGTTCAGGACAGTATGCTGCTATTGATGAAACAAACAGTTCAGGACAGTATGCTGCTATAGATGAAACAAACAGTTCAGGACAGTATGCTGCTATAGATGAAACAAACAGTTCAGGACAGTATGCTGCTATAGATGAAACAAACAGTTCAGGACAGTATGCTGCTATAGATGAAACAAACAGTTCAGGACAGTATGCTGCTATAGATGAAACAAACAGTTCAGGACAGTATGCTGCTATAGATGAAACAAACAGTTCAGGACAGTATGCTGCTATAGATGAAACAAACAGTTCAGGACAGTATGCTGCTATAGATGAAACAAACAGTTCAGGACAGTATGCTGCTATAGATGAAACAAACAGTTCAGGACAGTATGCTGCTATAGATGAAACAAACAGTTCAGGACAGTATGCTGCTATAGCTGAAACAAACAGTTCAGGACAGTATGCTGCTATAGATGAAACAAACAGTTCAGGACAGTATGCTGCTATAGATGAAACAAACAGTTCAGGACAGTATGCTGCTATTGATGAAACAAACAGTTCAGGACAGTATGCTGCTATAGATGAAACAAACAGTTCAGGACAGTATGCTGCTATAGATGAAACAAACAGTTCAGGACAGTATGCTGCTATAGATGAAACAAACAGTTCAGGACAGTATGCTGCTATAGATGAAACAAACAGTTCAGGACAGTATGCTGCTATAGATGAAACAAACAGTTCAGGACAGTATGCTGCTATAGATGAAACAAACAGTTCAGGACAGTATGCTGCTATAGATGAAACAAACAGTTCAGGACAGTATGCTGCTATAGATGAAACAAACAGTTCAGGACAGTATGCTGCTATTGATGAAACAAACAGTTCAGGACAGTATGCTGCTATAGATGAAACAAACAGTTCAGGACAGTATGCTGCTATAGATGAAACAAACAGTTCAGGACAGTATGCTGCTATAGATGAAACAAACAGTTCAGGACAGTATGCTGCTATAGATGAAACAAACAGTTCAGGACAGTATGCTGCTATAGATGAAACAAACAGTTCAGGACAGTATGCTGCTATTGATGAAACAAACAGTTCAGGACAGTATGCTGCTATAGATGAAACAAACAGTTCAGGACAGTATGCTGCTATAGATGAAACAAACAGTTCAGGACAGTATGCTGCTATAGATGAAACAAACAGTTCAGGACAGTATGCTGCTATAGATGAAACAAACAGTTCAGGACAGTATGCTGCTATAGATGAAACAAACAGTTCAGGACAGTATGCTGCTATAGATGAAACAAACAGTTCAGGACAGTATGCTGCTATAGATGAAACAAACAGTTCAGGACAGTATGCTGCTATAGATGAAACAAACAGTTCAGGACAGTATGCTGCTATAGATGAAACAAACAGTTCAGGACAGTATGCTGCTATAGATGAAACAAACAGTTCAGGACAGTATGCTGCTATAGCTGAAACAAACAGTTCAGGACAGTATGCTGCTATAGATGAAACAAACAGTTCAGGACAGTATGCTGCTATAGATGAAACAAACAGTTCAGGACAGTATGCTGCTATTGATGAAACAAACAGTTCAGGACAGTATGCTGCTATAGATGAAACAAACAGTTCAGGACAGTATGCTGCTATAGATGAAACAAACAGTTCAGGACAGTATGCTGCTATAGATGAAACAAACAGTTCAGGACAGTATGCTGCTATAGATGAAACAAACAGTTCAGGACAGTATGCTGCTATAGATGAAACAAACAGTTCAGGACAGTATGCTGCTATAGATGAAACAAACAGTTCAGGACAGTATGCTGCTATAGATGAAACAAACAGTTCAGGACAGTATGCTGCTATAGATGAAACAAACAGTTCAGGACAGTATGCTGCTGTAGATGAAACAAACAGTTCAGGACAGTATGCTGCTATAGATGAAACAAACAGTTCAGGACAGTATGCTGCTATAGATGAAACAAACAGTTCAGGACAGTATGCTGCTATTGATGAAACAAACAGTTCAGGACAGTATGCTGCTATAGATGAAACAAACAGTTCAGGACAGTATGCTGCTATAGATGAAACAAACAGTTCAGGACAGTATGCTGCTATAGATGAAACAAACAGTTCAGGACAGTATGCTGCTATAGATGAAACAAACAGTTCAGGACAGTATGCTGCTATAGATGAAACAAACAGTTCAGGACAGTATGCTGCTATAGATGAAACAAACAGTTCAGGACAGTATGCTGCTATAGATGAAACAAACAGTTCAGGACAGTATGCTGCTATAGATGAAACAAACAGTTCAGGACAGTATGCTGCTATAGATGAAACAAACAGTTCAGGACAGTATGCTGCTATAGATGAAACAAACAGTTCAGGACAGTATGCTGCTATAGATGAAACAAACAGTTCAGGACAGTATGCTGCTATAGATGAAACAAACAGTTCAGGATAATATGCTGCTATAGATGAAACAAACAGTTCAGGACAGTATGCTGCTATAGATGAAACAAACAGTTCAGGACAGTATGCTGCTATAGATGAAACAAACAGTTCAGGACAGTATGCTGCTATTGATGAAACAAACAGTTCAGGACAGTATGCTGCTATAGATGAAACAAACAGTTCAGGACAGTATGCTGCTATAGATGAAACAAACAGTTCAGGACAGTATGCTGCTATAGATGAAACAAACAGTTCAGGACAGTATGCTGCTATAGATGAAACAAACAGTTCAGGACAGTATGCTGCTATAGATGAAACAAACAGTTCAGGACAGTATGCTGCTATAGATGAAACAAACAGTTCAGGACAGTATGCTGCTATAGATGAAACAAACAGTTCAGGACAGTATGCTGCTATTGATGAAACAAACAGTTCAGGACAGTATGCTGCTATAGATGAAACAAACAGTTCAGGACAGTATGCTGCTATAGATGAAACAAACAGTTCAGGACAGTATGCTGCTATAGATGAAACAAACAGTTCAGGACAGTATGCTGCTATAGATGAAACAAACAGTTCAGGACAGTATGCTGCTATAGATGAAACAAACAGTTCAGGACAGTATGCTGCTATAGATGAAACAAACAGTTCAGGATAGTATGCTGCTATAGATGAAACAAACAGTTCAGGACAGTATGCTGCTATAGATGAAACAAACAGTTCAGGACAGTATGCTGCTATAGATGAAACAAACAGTTCAGGACAGTATGCTGCTATTGATGAAACAAACAGTTCAGGACAGTATGCTGCTATAGATGAAACAAACAGTTCAGGACAGTATGCTGCTATAGATGAAACAAACAGTTCAGGACAGTATGCTGCTATAGATGAAACAAACAGTTCAGGACAGTATGCTGCTATAGATGAAACAAACAGTTCAGGACAGTATGCTGCTATAGATGAAACAAACAGTTCAGGACAGTATGCTGCTATAGATGAAACAAACAGTTCAGGACAGTATGCTGCTATAGATGAAACAAACAGTTCAGGACAGTATGCTGCTATAGATGAAACAAACAGTTCAGGACAGTATGCTGCTATTGATGAAACAAACAGTTCAGGACAGTATGCTGCTATAGATGAAACAAACAGTTCAGGACAGTATGCTGCTATAGATGAAACAAACAGTTCAGGACAGTATGCTGCTATAGATGAAACAAACAGTTCAGGACAGTATGCTGCTATAGATGAAACAAACAGTTCAGGACAGTATGCTGCTATAGATGAAACAAACAGTTCAGGACAGTATGCTGCTATAGATGAAACAAACAGTTCAGGACAGTATGCTGCTATAGATGAAACAAACAGTTCAGGACAGTATGCTGCTATTGATGAAACAAACAGTTCAGGACAGTATGCTGCTATAGATGAAACAAACAGTTCAGGACAGTATGCTCCATACAAGTCTACACTCTCCAAAGTCATTACGGGGTTAAGTTGAATTTATCTGTCCGCCTGCTCATATGACCAGAGCAGAGAGAGGAGAGAGGGAGTATGAGTGGGAAGAGAGAGAGAGAGAGAGATCATTATCAGGGCTCTTGTCCAGGACAAGTAAAATAAATTGTCGAACAAGAAGAATATAAGTTGTCAGAACGGACAAGTAAAAAAAAATTGGATCAGAGAGACCAAAATTTGAATAATATAAAAAATATATTTTTCCTGTACATAAATAAAAAAGCCTACATGTGCATATTGGCTACAGCCTGGTGTCCAAACCGATTCTGACATGAGGGAGGTGCCAGAAAATGTAGCCAAACTTTTAGCAGACACACTTATCCAGAGCGACTTACAGGAACAATTAAGGCTTTGGAGTAAATGTGGAGATTTCTTACATGTGAAACTGCAAATTTGATTTTCCCTTTCACATTTGTAATTGTGAAAAACAATCAAAAAGTCAAATTTGCTGTTTTATATGTGAAAAACTTTTTTCACATATGAAACTGCAAATTAAATGTGAAATTGAAGCTCAACATTTGAAAACATTTCCAAAATGCGATTTCACATGTGAATTTCTTTTTGTTTTTTTGTAAGGGCACACACACTGTGAGAATGCACTGTGTGAAGGTCACTTGAACAAGACTCGAGAGACAGAGGCACTTCCTCTCACCTTCTAGAGAACTGCCTCTGAACAACTCTCTCCACTGACATCCACTATTGGCCAGCCATCTCTCCATCATTCTCTTATTTTCTCATTCTTTCATTCTTTACTGACTTCCGCTGTTGGCCAGCTACCTCTGTCCCTCTCAAACTTCCTCTCTGACAATCTCTCTCAATCCTTTTTTTGTTTCTGTATGGCCAGCTCTCCATCTCTCCCTATTTCGCTCCAATTCTCTACCCTTTCTCGATCTCGCTCTCTCTCTCTCTTTTTTCTCTCTCATTCTCTCTATCAGTGTTCCAAGTATAGTATTTCTTCCAGTCTATGTATATGGAGCTGTTAATGAGCAAATAACTTATTGCAAACATCACACAGCTTCTGTGGGAGACCCAAGTTGTTCTTTCCATGTAAGTCTTTCCAGGTTCACAGTCTCAAGTGAGAGATTTGGGGACATTTAATGTGGTGATAATTGTCTCTGGGCCCAAACATCAGTCTAGACATTGATTGATCATCTATGGGACTGAGTTGCGTGTGACCCCTGACTCGACTACAACACACACAAACACACACACGTCCAGATGACACCTCTCCCTGACCATTCTTTATAACCCCCGAGTCACACAAACTTCTTTGTGACCTGTTTCTCCTCTCCTGTCCTCTCCTCCACTCCCCTCCTCCCTTCTTCTCCACGCCCCTCCTCCCCTCTCCTGTCCTCTCCTCCACTCCACTCCCCTCTCTTGTCCTCTCCTTCACTCCCCTCCCTTCCTCCCCTCTCATGTCCTCTCCTCCACTCCCCTCCCCTCCTCCCCTCTCCTGTCCTCTCCTCCACTCCCCTCTCCTGTCCTCTCCTCCACTCCCCTCCTCTGTCCTCTCCTCCACTCCCCTCCTCCCCTCTCCTGTCCTATACTCCCCTCCCCTCCCCTCTCCTGTCCTCTCCTCCACTCTCCTCCTCCCCTCTCCTGTCCTCTCCTCCACTCTCCTCCTCCCCTCCCCTCCTCTCCTGTCCCCTCCTCCACTCCCCTCCCCCCTCCTGTCCTCTCCTCCACTCCCCTCCTCCCCTTTCCTGTCCTCTCCTCCACTCCCCTCCCCCCTCTCCTGTCCTCTACTCCCCTCCCCTCTCTTCTCCTCTCCTCTCCTCTACTCCCCTCCACTCCCCTCCCTACTCCTTTCTTCTCCTCCCCTCTCCTGTCCTGTCCTCTACTACCCTCCCCTCGCCTCACCTTCCCTTTCCTCACCTCTCCCTGGATCCTGACAGACAGGACAGGAAACACAGGGACTAGTGGCAATAACTGGGAATAAATTATGGCACCACAGTCCTGTCCTTCAGGACACAGGTAGAGAACTGGTCCCAGATCTGTTTGTGCTTTCTTTCCATAGGCGTGACATTGACCATAGGAGTTGGCAAGAGCATAGATCTGGGACCAGGGTCCAGGAAGAGGCCTGGCCAGACCAATTAACAACAGGATGAATCTCATCAAAGGGACGGACAGATTGTGCTTCAAGAAAAGCCAGAAAGGTTTGGACACCAGATGAGAGGAGAGGGTGTAGAGATGAGAGGAGGGGGGAAAGTGGGGGATGAGAGGAGGGGACTGGGAGGAGGAGGATCAGACAGGTATGTGACTTTTTGCTGATTCATCAGGAAATTCCTTGTGATCATTATCTGTTTATTAGATCCTTGTAATTGTGAAATTGGAGGTGAGGATTCTGACTAATGAGGGGGTACACACTTAGAAAAAAGGGTTTCAAAAGGCTGTCCCCATAGCAGTAACTATTTTGGATCCAGGTAGAACCCTTTTGGGTTTAATGTAAAACCCTCTGTGGAAAGAATTCTACATGGAACCAAAAAGGGTTCCTCAAAGGGTTCACCTATGGGGACAGCCGAAGGACTCTTTCAGGTTCTAGATAGCACCTTTCCTAACCAAGAGAGAGGGTGTGGGGGGCAGAGGGTGTGTCTCTGGGGGGGGGGGGGGGGGGGGGGGGGGGTTACCACATAGCACTGACATCAGCAACAGTACATTACAATGCACACATACACGTGAACACACACACACACACAATGATGCACTCACCTTCACCCACATCACCACTCCTTCTCTCACTACCTAACTCGTCCCCATATACTACAATAAGCACCCTCTCCCTCTTTCATTATTTGTATCTCTCTCTCTCTCTCTCTCTCTCTCTCTCTCTCTCTCTCTCCCTTCCATAGAAGCCCTAACTTCCTCATTTGCTGAGTTTTCACACATTCTCAGTGTGGTGAGAGAGGGGGATGAAAAGGACAGATACTGTAATTGCGAAGGGCTTTACTGTTATTTTATGACTGAGAGGCTTTGAGCTTTTTCTCTCCTCTTTCACTCCCTTTGTTCTTTCACTACGTTCTCTAGGGGGACTGAGTCTTCCCTCTCTCTTTGGGGAAGGGATCCTTCCAGGGGGGGGGAAACTCGTCAGACACCACTCCCCCACTCCACTCATACACACACACGCACCCACACGCACACACACAGAGACACACAAACACTTTGTCTCCCACATGTCCTCCAATATGATTGAATGGGACATGATGTATTGGAGATGGAAATCTTTGCTCATTTAAACATAACATGTCCTCATGGTGTAGACTAGTACAAATGTCTCCATGATGTTCTCTGGAGTCATTACTACGACCCCTCAAAACATCTGCACACAGAGACAGAAATAAGGAGAGAGAGAGAGAGAGAGTAACTTCCACAAAGCTGTAAACGAGATGAGAGGCCAGAAGGGCCTTCTACGCAATAAAATTCGACATCCCAATTAGAATCTGTCAGCAAAAAAATAAAACTAGCCCTACTGCTTCTTGACACACTGCTTGCTTAACCCGGAAACCAGCCGCACCAATGTATCAGAGGAAACAACGTCCAACTGGCGACCAGAGTCAGCTTGCAGGTATCTGGCCCGCCACAAGGAGTCGATAGTGCACAATGAAATCCCGGCCGGCCAAACGCTCCCCTAACCCGGACGACGCTGGGACAATTGTGCGCCGTCTGGGTCTCCCGGTCACGGCTGACTGTGACAGCTTCGGATATAACCCGGGGCTGTAGTGACGCCTCAAGCACTGCGATGCAGTTCCTTAGACCACTGCGCTATTCGGGACGCGCTGACTGAAAATACTCAGTTATAGAACCCATTGCCCTTTATGGTTGTGAGGTCTGGGGTCCGCTCACAAACCAAGAATTCTCAAAATGTTGCCACAAGAAAAGGGCAAACAGTGAAGAACAAACATAACTGTAAAAACAACCCATATTTATGTTTATTTATTTTCCCTTTTGTACTTTAACTATTTGCACATCATTATAACACTACAAAGTCATAATATGACTATTCCTTTGAAACTTGTGATTGTAATGTTTACTGTTAAGTTTGTATTGTTTATTTCACTTTTGTTTATTATCTATTTCACATGCTTTGGCAATGTAACCATATGTTTCCCAAAAAGCCCTTGAATTGAATTTAATTGAATTGAGAGAGAGAGAGAAAGAGAGAGAGGGGGGGGGGAGAGAAAGTGGGTAGGTAGAGAGAGATCAAATGGAAGGAAAAGTAAGAGAAAAAGAGATTGCCGTCAAGATAACAATTATTTTATGAGATGGTTGGCTCAGAAAGACAAGACAGAACAAAGAGCCTATGAAGACACACACACTTTCGCCATTGTTTACAATATAATAGTCAAACTTCTATTATCAACTCCAAGTCATAAAATATGTGTTTGTTCCTATGCCACTGAGAGCCATCGAGGTAGATCATAATTGAGCCTGTGGGAAATATAGAAGCACACACACACCAGCACACTCACACCCAAGCGCACACACACACACAAACACACACAAAACAATACTAATGGAATTTCCCCTTGTCTTAATACTGGATGGTGAAAGAAGGTTCATAAACAGGAGATTGAGGAGAGCTTTAAATGGGGAGAGCTTTTGTCTGTCTGCCTGTCTCTGCAGACTAGTGCCTAGGAAAGACGATGGGAAAGAGAGGGAGTGGGAGAAAGAAAGAGAGAGAGAGAGACAGAGACAGAGGCAGAGAAAGAGAGACGGAAAGAGAGAGAGAGGTACCACAGCGTTACAAACTCCATTGAGGATACAGACACACATGCTCCTCATAGAGAGACAGAGTGTGACACAGAGACAGTCAAACAGAAACCTCCTGAGGGAATGACAGACAGACACGAGTTGAACTGAACAGTGACTGAACCCCCCTGCGTAGGAGTCCAGGAAGACAGGCGTTCACAGGAGGAAGGCCTACAGTGGTTCTTCCTTTGTAAGTTAAGTCATACTGCACCATAGCTTGTGGGGTGCTGCGAAATGGTATGGCACGTTGGAGTGCACGAGGTCATAGTATTTTACTGTCAGCCATTGTTACCATTAATGCTAGTTGGACCACCAGAGGGCATCTTTGAGAAGTTAAGTTATTGAAATGACATGGAGCTGTAGGCCTAAGAGTCCTGTTAACTGTAGCTGTTTTAGCTTAACTTACTTATTGGCATAAAGGCCTACTTCAATATGCACCACAGAGTATAAACCACAATGTGTCGGCTAAAGCGATTGAATTCACGAATGCATTTTACTGCCTTTAATATTGGCTGTACTAGACTTTCAAACCTTTTTTTGTTAGAACAGTCTATATGAGATTGATTTGAATTAGTTTGTAAATTATTTTTGTATTTGTTGTGTTGTTAGAAATTTAGCTTGATTAAATAATTTAATATTATGGTGTTTCTATTCCAAGAAAAACTCAAATACATTTTACAGTAGCCTATGTAGGCCTCAGTGTTTTAGTTAGGAAAATATGGCGCTGTACAACGTTACCGGTTGGGAGTAGGCCTAGGCTACTAAACAACTGCGAGTGAAGAGCAAAATAATCCTAACATTTCCACACCCTAATTGTAGGCTAACCAATACCCAAATGGAGATTCAGTGAAAATAAAAATCTGATTGATTTATCAACCCATGTTTGGACAATACCATTTGGGGCGGCAGGTAGTGGTTAGAGCGTTGGGCCACTAACCGAAAGGTTGCTAGATTGAATCCCAGAGCAGACATCTAAGGTAAACAGGTCTGTCATTCTGCCCCTGAACAAGGCAGTTTACCCACCGTTCCTAGGCCATCATTGTCAATAAGAATTTGTTATAAACTGACTAGCCTAGTTAAATAAAGGTTATAAAAATCAAGACTAGTCCCCATGCTTGTCTCAGAGTAGGGCAATGTGGTGCTGAAATTGTTGACCAGACACGGGTAGGCTATTGCTTCAAATCCTGTTATAACAATTGGATGTTTGGGTGTTTCTGTCACGCCCTGGCCATAGAGAGGCTTTTATTCTCTATTTTGGTTAGGCCAGGGTGTGACTAGGGTGGGCATTCTAGTTTCTTTATTTCTATGTTTTCGATTTCTTTGCTTTTTGCCGAGTGTGGTTCCCAATCAGAGGCAGCTGTTTATCGTTGTCTCTGATTGGGTCTGCAGAACGTGACGTTCGTTATTATTTTGTTGTTTTTGTTTGGTGTTCTGAGTAATTAAAGTATCATGAACATTTACCACGCTGCACCTTGGTCTCCTTCCGACGACAAACGTCACAGTTTCAGTAAGCAACCATTTGTTGCCTTCAATTGCATTATCCTACTACATTCCAATATTTATGTAATTCAGTGATATTAATTCCCATAGTAATTCGTTATGGATCCCTCCAGATGTGGCTAGAAAACAGTGCATGTGGTGGGCTATGCAAAGAATGGGTGAAGTGACATGCCTCGCAAACATCCATTAATACATTTAAAGCCCCTAAACTCAGCAAGAGTCTATTGTCCTGCTAATAGCCCATCAATCTTTTGTATTCCATTTGATTGGAAAGGCTGGGTCCTCAGATCCTCAAAAGGTTTTACAGCTGCCTGGTATGGCAACTGCTCGGTCTCCGACTGCAAAGCACTTCAGAAGGTAGTGCGTACAGCCCAGTACATAACCGGGGACAAGCTTCCTGCCATCCAGGACCTCTGTACCAGGCGGTGTCAGGGGAAGGGCCTAAAAATTGTCAAAGACTCCAGCCACCCTAGTCATAGACTGTTCTTCAGTCGAGAAACTTGAAGCTTTTCATCTTCTCTACTGCGGTACCGTCGATGTGGATAGGGGTGTGCTCTCTCTGCTGTTTCCTGAAGTAGCGGAGGCTTTATGGCTTCACCATCAATTTAGCAATTTAGCACTTGTGTATATTCAGTCAACACATAAATAAAAATATATACATTTTTACATTTATCTAGGCAAGTCAGTTAAAAACAAATTCTTATTTACAATAACGGCCTACACCGTCAACTGCTGGGGCAATTGTGCGTCATCCTATGGGACTCCTAATTACAGTTGGGTGTGATACAGCCTGGATTTGAACCAGACCAGAGAATTAATCAGACCAGATAATCATGTTTCTAATGGTCTGAGTGTGTTAAGGTGACTTTTGCCAAACTCAAGCGAGCTGTCATATGCCTTTAACTGAGGAGTGGCTTCCATCTGGCCACTCTGCCATAAAGGCCTGATTGATGGAGTGCGGCAGAGATGATGGTCCTTCAGGAAGGTTCTCCCATCTCCACAGAGGAACTAGATCTCTGTCAGAGTGACCATTGGAATCTTGGTCACTTCCCTGACCATTCTCCCCCGATTACTCAGTTTGACCGTGCGGTCCAACTCTAGGAAGAGTCTTGTTGGACTCCAATCAAGTTGTAGAAACATCTCAAGGATGATCAATGGAAACAGGATGCACCTGAGCTCAATTTCGAATCTCATAGCAAACTGTCTGAATACTTATGTATATAAGGTATTTCTGTTTTATATTTGTTATTAATTTGCAAAAATGTCTAAAAACCTGTTTTTGCTTTGTCATTATGGGGTATTGTGTGTAGATTGCTGAGGGGAACAAAAATATTTAATGTATTTTAGAATAAGGCTGTAACGCAACAATATGTGGAAGAAGTTGCAATATATTGCTTTAAGTAATCAAACGTTTTACATGTCTAACCCAATATTATAGACCAGATTTGCACTAATGAAAAATGCATCAACCCCTACTAGTACAGCACCGTCAGAAAGTATTCAGACCCCCCTGAATACTTTCTGAAGGTGCTGTACTGTACTTTTTGTTGATCTCCTAGAGATGAACATACTTTGGTGTGAAAAGTGAAAATCAATCCCAGAACAACAGCAAAGGACCTTGTGAAGATGCTGAAGGAAGCAGGTACAAAGTATCTATATCCACAGAAAAACGAGTCCTATATCGACATAACCTGAAAGTCTGCTCAGCAAGGAAGAAGCCTCTGCTCCAAAACCACCATAGAAAAGCCAGAGTATGGTTTGCAACTGCACATGGAGACAAATATCGTACTTTATAGAGAACTGTCCTCTGGTCTGATCAAACAAAAATAGAACTGTTTGGCCATAATAACCATTGTTATGTATAGAGAAAAAAGGGGGAGGCTTGCAAGCCGAAGAACACCATCACAACCGTGAGGCACGGGGGTGGCAGCATCATGTTGTGGGGGTGCTTTGCTGCAGGAGGGACTGGTGCACTTCACAAAATAGATGGCATCATGAGGGATGGAAAATTATGTAGATATATTGATGCAACATCTCAAGACATCAGTCAGGAAGTTAAAGCCTGGTCGCAAAGGGGTCTTCCAAATAGACAATGACACCAAGAATACTTCCAAAGTTCTGGCAAAATGGCTTAAGGACAACAAAGTCAATGTATTGGTGTGGCCATCACAAAGCCCTGATCTCAATCCTATAGAACATTTGTGGGCAGAACTGAAAAGGCGTGTGCGAGCAAGGAGGCCTACAAACCTGACTCAGTTACACCAGCTCTGTCAGGAGGAATTGGCCGAAATTCACCCAACTTATTGTGGGAAGCTTGTGGAAGGCTACTCAAAACGTTTGACCAAAGTTAAACAATTTAAAGGCAATGCTACCAAATACTAATTGAGAGTATGTAAACTTCTGACCCACTGGGAATGTGATGAAATAAATAAAAGCTTAAATAAATAATTATCTCTACTATTATTCTGACATTTCACATTCTTAAAATAGTGGTGATCCTAACTGACCTAAGACAGGGAATTTTTACAAGGATTAAATGTCAGGAATTGTGAAAAACCAAGTTTAAATGTATTTCCTATGGTGTATGTAAACTTCCGACTTCAACTGTATGTTCTCAATTCATGGCATGGTTTCTTTTTAGCCAAATGTTGAATAGACATGCAGACAAATTAATGAATGCAGGAAAAGAGGAATAATAGCCTACTGTCTATAGTCATAAAAACAGGCTAAATAAATTGATGTTATTTTGTTGGGTAACGGATCGGCTCTCGGAACTCATTAAGCGGTGGCTTCAATCTTCAATCTTCAATATAATCATTAATAGGACTTAGGCCTGCAGTAAATTAAATTAGACTACCAGGTTCATTTTTCATTAGGTTATAATAATCCATGCCTTTTGGGAATGTTATAAAGTCCAAAACTTATGGGTGGAGTAAGAAATTTGTCTGTCAGAAGTATTACAATGGAAATTAACTTTTAATCCGTCTGTCTGCATATTTCAAGACATGGCATATGAGGGTGCAGTGAGATACCCAATGGGTTGGACTTTCTTGTCAATCATCTTGAAAAAAAAAATCAACCAATGTCAGCCTTTATTTAAATGCTTTTTTATCCAAATGTTGAAAGTGTGTGTGGGCGACGGAGAGAAACAAAATGGTGCAGTTTGAGGCCGTATGGCGGAGAGTGATGCGGGCGCAGGAAATGGGGGTCTGAGCAGGTGAGTCTGGGCAGGTGTGATGTTGTTGTAATTTGTATATGTATGTTTTGTATTGTCTAAAAAGATCCAATCAAATCTTACAAAAAAATTCTATAAGGAAAAATTACAAGCTTGCACCGCGCATTTGGTTACTCATTATGAATAGGATTTTATTTATTTATTTAGTTTACATTCTTCATTGTAACCACAATGCCACAAATAATTGAACACACACACAACATGAGCAGATTAACTTGTCAAAACATTTCTTATTAAAAACTATGTTGGTACTTATTTATTTTGATCCAATGCCATGAATGAGTGAGTCTCTCAGCTTAATGCTAACAAATATAGCTTTATGCTGCAAAATATGGGAAACCTTTTTCCCCTCCCTATCCTCGCTGGACTCTCATTCAGTTTCTTCTTCACATCAGCAAAGATGGACCTGTTTCAGAAACTCACTTTATATAGAGGGGCTATCACTGTCACACCCTGACCTTAGATATCTCTGTTTTTCTATATATTTTGGTTAGGTCAGGGTGTGACTAGGGTGGGTACTCTAGTTTTTGTATGTCTAGTGGTTTTTGTATGTCTATGTTGGCCTGATATGGTTCCCAATCAGAGACAGATGTTTATCGTTGTCAGCATCTCAAACAGCAAACACAGGCAATGGAAGGCAGGCCTCATCAGCATCTCAAACACAGGCAATGGAAGGCAGGCCTCATCAGCATCTCAAACACTGGCAACGGAAGGCAGGCCTCATCAGCATCTCAAACACAGGCAACGGAAGGCAGGCCTCATCAGCATCTCAAACACAGGCAATGGAAGGCAGGCCTCATCAGCATCTCAAACACAGGCAATGGAAGGCAGGCCTCATCAGCATCTCAAACACAGGCAACGGAAGGCAGGCCTCATCAGCATCTCAAACACACAATCCTAGTCATTTACATATTAGATCTCCCCTCTTTATACATTTAAAGGATATTTTCATCTCTGTCACATGAAACTGCTTGCTTGTGCTGTGCGCTTTTGACAATGGTTTATGGAACGTTATGGAATGTTAATTTGTGGTAGCCTACTGCCTTGGCACATTGCTGATCTTATAATGTGAAATAATAATAGTTAATCAACATTTTAGGCTAAAGATTATTTTGAACTTTTTTATGTAACACAGGCCTACTGGTTGTATGAACTTGGGATCTATCGTCCCACACCTGTCCCAGAGTCTGTTTGGAATAGGCTATTTCTTTCTCGGCAAGCCGACCAATAGAATAGGTCAACTTTTCTACTATGGGGGATAGTAGATTAACATAAGATAGTCATTTTGTTGTTTGTTAGTCATCTTGTTGGCTGACAGTTATTCTAACAAGTTGAAAATGGGCATCAGAACTCAGTGTGAAGGACAGCACATCGTTGCATCCTTGACTTGTATGTTCTATTAATATGAACTATCATCATCTAAATGTGATTGTGTCATTCTGAGCACCCTGGGTAGACAACCTGATCAGGTTACGCACCCAATGCATATGGATCCGGTAAAGTTTTCAAATGTCCGGTAAATGGAAATGCTGCCAGTCAAATGTCCGGTAAATGGAAATGCTGCCAGTCAAATGTCCGGTAAATGGAAATGCTGCCAGTCAAATGTTCGGTAAATGGAAATGCTGCCAGTCAAATGTCCGGTAAATGGAAATGCTGCCAGTCAAATGTCCGGTAAATGGAAATGCTGCCAGTCAAATGTCCGGTAAATGGAAATGCTGCCAGTCAAATGTTCGGTAAATGGAAATGCTGCCAGTCAAATGTCCGGTAAATGGAAATGCTGCCAGTCAAATGTCCGGTAAATGGAAATGCTGCCAGTCAAATGTCCGGTAAATGGAAATGCTGCCAGTCAAATGTCCGGTAAATGGAAATGCTGCCAGTCAAATGTTCGGTAAATGGAAATGCTGCCAGTCAAATGTCCGGTAAATGGAAATGCTGCCAGTCAAATGTCCGGTAAATGGAAATGCTGCCAGTCAAATGTCCGGTAAATGGAAATGCTGCCAGTCAAATGTTCGGTAAATGGAAATGCTGCCAGTCAAATGTTCGGTAAATGGAAATGCTGCCAGTCAAATGTCCGGTAAATGGAAATGCTGCCAGTCAAATGTCCGGTCCCACATTTTCCTAATGGAAACACTGACACACGCACACACACATACCCATAAATAACTTGAATAAACAGACTAATCAATCAACACCTGAAAATGTCATGCCAATACACTTCCGCTAATGATAATTTCACCTGTGTGTTAGATGTATCCATGGTGATGATGGAGTGTGTCAACAACACACACACTCCTCAACTCAACTCATTGGTTGACATGAGATGCGTCCCAAATGGCACCCTTTTCCCTATATAGTGCAATACTTTTGTCCAGGGCCCTGGTCAGAGGTAGTGCATAATATAGGGAATAGGGTGCCATTTGCAACACAGCTATGGAATTTAGCTGAGTGTCCAGTCCCCATGCCCCTGGCCACTGATACAGGGTCAGCTATGTTGCATCAACTGCATGGATAAGGTTAGGGTCTGGGCTAGGGTAATCTGATCACTCACACTCAATCATCATAGACATAGTCAGTCACACACGCGCGCACACACACACACACTCTTGCATACTCAAACATACAAAATCATGCATATATAAACACACATGCACATACACACACACAAACACACACACACACAGTCTTGCCAACCCTACCAGAGTTGACATAGAGTAAACAAGTGGTTAGTGTGTCTGGACTGGACTGTAATCACTGATGGACTCACAGTGGATTCCCTCCTCTGTCTGGAATGGTGGCTGAAACTCCTTGACCCTCCTGAAACCAGTGTACACTCTTACATAGATACACACGTAGGCCTGTTCTATGATTGTCTGGTCCATCTGCTCCAGCCTGGCTCAGCCAATGAAAGGCTTGAGATTAGCCCAGATCTGATTGGCTGGAGCACTCTGACAAGTCAGGCTGGTCCTCTGTCTACCAAAGCCCCTTCTGGTCTAATCTGGTCTGGCTCAGACTCAGACTAGACTGGAGCGAAACCCCGTTCCCTTTAGTCCCAACACTCATTATCAATTAGGCTTTTACGTAGGAATGCTGACAACTCCTGACTCCCCTGGTCTTAGTGCGACCTTTCCCTGTGTGTGTAAGTATCTGACCCCTAGCCTCCTAAACATTGATCCCTAGTTAGTGTGACCCATCTCTGTGAAATGTATTTGAGCTGTCTGTCTGACGTTGAAGATGATGTCAGAAGGCAGAATAACATCAGTGATGTTCAACCTAGTCAGTGGAGCCAAGCAGTGTGTTTACTAGTCATACACAGAGAAAGAACTTCACTAAGATAAGTTGGCCTGATCAGCCCGCCTCCTCTGACCAGAACATTCAGACTGCCCTGGCCCAGCAGAGAGAGGTTTAACCACAGAGTTTCTAAACCTAGAGGCCCAACTTCGCCATACTTTCCGAAAACGCTTGACGAAGCAGATTCGACAGACCAGACCGGGGTTTGGGAAGTCAATGTGGGAAGTGAAAAATTCTTCCTTAGTTGTTAATTTTCGCAATTTCTAAAAGGACAACCTAGATTCGAGCCAATGTGACATGAACAATGAGTCAAGGGAGAATGAGAAAGAGTGAGGGAGAGAGAGAGAAAGTGCGAGCAACAAAGAGGGAGAGAGAGTGAGTGAGAGAGAGTGAGTGAGAGAGGCAGGGAGAGAGAGAGTGCGAGCGAGCGACAAAGAGAGGAAGGGAGAGAGACTGCGAGAATAAGACAGACACAGAGCGGCATCCAAAAGCCAGCTCCCTCAGTGATTAGCCTGGTCCTGGCTACAGTACAGTACCAAGGGAAGGACATGTGAGTGAGAAGAAGACAGGGAATATAAACAGAGGCCACACCCTGGAGGCCTGGAGGAGTGAGGTGATCAAATAAACACTCCAGCAGAGTAGGATACCCCACTGAGGCTGAGGCAGGCAGGCTGGGGAGATGCTCTGGCACTGAGGGAGTGTGTGTGTGTGTGTGTGTGGGGGGGGGGGGGGGGGGGGGATCTGGAACTGGATGAGATGATGAGAGTGGGGAACAACTCTAAATGCACAACATACCATCTCAGAAACAGAGAGGTGAGGTGAGACATTATTATTAATGGTGTAATCTATTCTGATACAGGAGGGTCATAGGTACACAACACACAAGTCTCTTCAATCAGTCTGAAACACGCACACACACTCCACCTATTGGGCACACTGGTTGAATCAACATTGTTTCCACATCATTTCCAGAAAATGATGTTGACCCAATGTGGAATAGACATTGAATTGACGTCTGTGCCCAGTGGGCACTTAGAAAGTGACCAATCTCCCCACCCCAAGCATGTCTCCGCTCCACCGTTATGACAAGTGACTTCATCTGATATTTAAACACCTCGCTAACAGTCGCTCCCCTACTTGACTTTCTCCACAGCAACGCACATCAAATCTCCACACAGCATGCCAACGGGACTAGTTGTCCTTAGATGTCCCTGAGAACCAAGTCAACTGACATCACCCCCTTCATCATCATGGCTTCTTTAGTTGTTCCATCGTTGATTAAGTCTATTTCTGTTGAGACATGAGCAGTTGAGCACCTGACCTAACTTCAGAAGGCTCCAGACATGAGGTAAGCAGGAAGTTATGTTCATAATGACAAATTAATCCATCCACTAGCTAGATCAGTGGTTCCCAAACTTTTTATAGTCCCGTACCCCTTCAGACATTCAACCTCCAGCTGCATACCCCCTCTAGCACCAGGGTCAGCACACTCTCAACTGTTGTTTTTTGCCATCATTGCAAGCCTGCCACACACACCACTATACGATAAAAAAATTCACAGAACCTGTCATGTATTGTCATGTTGTGTCTTGTTTCTGTCCTTTCCCTTCACCCTGTCTCCCTCTGCTGGTCGTTATTAGGTTACCTTTTCTCCCCCTCTTTCCCCCAGCTGTTCCTTGTCTCCTCCTAACTACCTCGTCACCCCTTTTCCCACCTGTTCCCTTTTTCCCTCTGATTAGTCCTCTATATCTCTCTCTGTTTTTGTTTCTGTCTTTGTCGGATTCTTGTTTGTGTTATTCATGCCTGAACCAGACTCTCGTCATGTTTGCTGCAACCTTGTCCTGTCCTGTCGGAATCTGCCGGTCCATCTGAGCCTACGTATGTTTTGTTATTAAAGAAGCTCTGTTTACGTTAATTCGCTTTTGGGTCCTCATTCACGCACCGTAACAGAAGAATCCGACCAAGAATGGACCCAGCGACTTCGGATCCTCTCCACTCAGCCGTCGAGATCCAGGGAGCGATGCTAGGCAGACACGAGCAGGAATTGTCTGCTGCTCGACATGCCGTTGAGACCCTGGCCACCCAAGTCTCCAACCTCACAGAACAGGTTCACCATCTCCGCCTCGATCCACCGGCCACTTCCAGGGCTTTCGAATCTCCGGAGCCCAGAATCAATAACCCGCGTTACTCTGGGGAGCCCACTGAATGCCGCTCGTTCCTCACCCAGTGTGATATTGTGTTTTCTCTCCAGCCCAACACTTACTCCAGGAGCACTGCTCGTATCGCCTACGTCATATCTCTCCTTACTGGACGGGCTCGTGAGTGGGGCACGGCAATCTGGGAGGCAAGGGCTGAGTGTACTAACCAGTATCAGGACTTTAAGGAGGAGATGATACGGGTTTTTGATCGATCTGTTTTTGGGGAGGAGGCTTCCAGGGCCCTGTCTTCCCTATGTCAAGGTAATCGATCCATAACAGACTACTCTATTGAGTTTCGCACTCTTGCTGCCTCCAGTGGCTGGAACGAGCCGGCTTTGCTCGCTCGTTTTCTGGAGGGTCTCCGCGCAGAGGTAAAGGATGAGATTCTCTCCCGGGAGGTTCCTTCCAGCGTGGATTCCTTGATTGAACTCGCTATTCGCATTGAGCGACGGGTTGATCTTCGTCACCGAGCTCGTGGAAAGGAGCTCGCGTTCTCCGTTGCCCCCCTCTCCGCATCACTACCATCTTCCTCTGCCGGCTCGGGTGCTGAGCCTATGCAGCTGGGAGGTATCCGCATCTCGACTAAAGAGAGGGAACGGAGAATCACCAACCGCCTCTGTCTCTATTGCGGTTCCGCTGGTCATTTTGTCACTTCATGTCCAGTAAAAGCCAGAGCTCATCAGTAAGCGGAGGGCTACTGGTGAGCGCTACTACTCCTGTCTCTCCTTCAAGATCCTGCACTACCTTGTCAGTCCATCTACGCTGGACCGGTTCGTCAGCTTCCTGCAGTGCCTTAATAGACTCTGGGGCGGAGGGCTGTTTTATGGACGAGACCTGGGCTCGGGAACATGACATTCCTCTCAGACAGTTAAGGGAGCCCACGGCCTTGTTCGCCTTGGATGGTAGTCCTCTCCCCAGGATTCAGCGTGAGACGCTACCTTTAACCCTCACTGTCTCTGGTAATCATAGCGAAACCATTTCTTTTTTAATTTTTCGTTCACCTTTTACACCTGTTGTTTTGGGCCATCCCTGGCTAGTTTGTCATAATCCTTCTATTAATTGGTCTAGTAATTCTATCCTCTCCTGGAACGTCTCTTGTCATGTGAAATGTTTAATGTCTGCTATCCCTCCTGTTTCCTCTGTCTCTTCTTCACAGGAGGAGCCTGGTGATTTGACAGGGGTGCCGGAGGAATATCACGATCTGCGCACGGTGTTCAGTCGGTCCAGGGCCACCTCTCTTCCTCCACACCGGTCGTATGATTGTAGTATTGATCTCCTTCCGGGAACCACTCCCCCCCCGGGGTAGACTATACTCTCTGTCGGCTCCCGAACGTAAGGCTCTCGAAGATTATTTGTCTGTAGCTCTTGCCGCCGGTACCATAGTCCCCTCCTCCTCTCCCGCCGGAGCGGGGGTTTTTTTTGTTAAGAAGAAGGACGGGTCCCTGCGCCCCTGCATAGATTATCGAGGGTTGAATGACATAACAGTGAAGAATCGTTATCCGCTTCCTCTTATGTCTTCAGCCTTCGAGATCCTGCAGGGAGCCAGGTTTTTCACTAAGTTGGACCTTCGTAACGCTTACCATCTCGTGCGCATCAGGGAGGGGGACGAGTGGAAGACGGCGTTTAACACTCCGTTAGGGCACTTTGAATACCGGGTTCTTCCTTTCGGCCTCGCTAACGCTCCAGCTGTCTTTCAGGCATTAGTCAATGATGTCCTGAGAGACATGCTGAACATCTTTGTTTTCGTTTACCTTGACGATATCCTGATTTTTTCACCGTCACTCCAGATTCATGTTCAGCACGTTCGACGTGTCCTCCAGCGCCTTTTAGAGAATTGTCTTTTTGTGAAGGCTGAGAAGTGCACTTTTCATGCCTCCTCCGTCACATTTCTCAGTTCTGTTATTTCCGCTGAGGCATTAAGATGGATCCCGCTAAGGTCCAGGCCGCTTCCCATTCCCTCTCGACCGTGGTCTCACATCGCCTTAGATTTTGTCACCGGACTGCCTTCGTCAGCGGGGAAGACTGTTATTCTTACGGTTGTCGACAGGTTCTCTAAGGCGGCTCATTTTATTCCCCTTGCTAAGCTTCCTTCTGCTAAAGAGACGGCACAAATCATCATCGAGAATGTTTTCAGAATTCATGGCCTTCCGTCAGACGTCGTTTCGGACAGAGGTCCGCAATTCACGTCTCAATTTTGGAGGGAGTTTTGCCGTTTGATTGGGGCTTCCGTCAGTCTCTCTTCCGGCTTTCACCCCCAGTCTAACGGTCAAGCAGAACGGGCCAATCAGACTATTGGTCGCATCTTACGCAGTCTTTCTTTTCGCAACCCTGCGTCTTGGTCAGAACAGCTCCCCTGGGCAGAATACGCCCACAACTCGCTTCCTTCGTCTGCGACCGGGCTATCTCCTTTTCAGAGTAGCCTCGGGTACCAGCCTCCGCTGTTCTCATCTCAGTTTGCCGAGTCCAGCGTCCCCTCCGCTCAGGCTTTTGTCCAACAATGCGAGCGCACCTGGAAGAGGGTCAGGTCTGCACTTTGCCGTTATAGGGCGCAGACTGTGAGGGCTGCTAATAAGCGTAGAACTAAGAGTCCTAGATATTGTCGCGGTCAGAGAGTTTGGCTCTCCACTCAGAACCTTCCCCTTAAGACCGCTTCTCGCAAGTTGACCCCGCGGTTCATTGGTCCGTTCCGTATTTCCCAGATCATTAATCCTGTCGCAGTTCGACTTCTTCTTCCGCGATATCTTCGTCGCGTCCACCCGGTCTTCCATGTCTCCTGTGTTAAGCCCGTTCTTCGCGCCCCCGCTCGTCTTCCCCCCCCCCCCCCCATCCTTGTCGAGGGCGCACCCATCTACAGGGTCCGTAGGATTTTGGACATGCGTCCTCGGGGCCGTGGTCATCAGTACCTAGTAGATTGGGAGGGGTACGGTCCTGAGGAGAGGAGTTGGGTTCCCTCTCGGGACGTGCTGGACCGTGCGCTGATCAATGATTTCCTCCGTTGCCGCCAGGTTTCCTCCTCGAGTGCGCCAGGAGGCGCTCGGTGAGTGGGGGGGTACTGTCATGTATTGTCATGTTGTGTCTTGTTTCTGTCCTTTCCCTTCACCCTGTCTCCCTCTGCTGGTCGTTATTAGGTTACCTTTTCTCCCCCTCTTTCCCCCAGCTGTTCCTTGTCTCCTCCTAACTACCTCGTCACCCCTTTTCCCACCTGTTCCCTTTTTCCCTCTGATTAGTCCTCTATATCTCTCTCTGTTTTTGTTTCTGTCTTTGTCGGATTCTTGTTTGTGTTATTCATGCCTGAACCAGACTATCGTCATGTTTGCTGCAACCTTGTCCTGTCCTGTCGGAATCTGCCGGTCCATCTGAGCCTACGTATGTTTTGTTATTAAAGAAGCTCTGTTTACGTTAATTCGCTTTTGGGTCCTCATTCACGCACCGTAACAGAACCGTGCTTCTTCATCTGCATTGCTTGCTGTTTGGGGTTTTAGGCTGTGTTTCTGTACAGTACTTTGTGACATCGGCTGATGTAAGAAGGGCTTTATAAATACATTTGATTGATTGATTAAACATAAGATTGAGTGCGAGTTTTTGTCACCACCCGGCTCGTGGGAAGTGACAAAGAGCTCTTATAGGACCAGGGCACAAATAATAATATAATCAATAATTTTGCTCTTTATTTACTCATCTTACATATAAAACCTTATTTGTTCATCGAAAATGTTGAATAACTCACCACAGGTTAATGAGAAGGGTGTGCTTGAAAGGATGCACATAACTGCAATGTAGGATTGTTTTGGAGTCTGTCTTAAATCATTTTCCACACACAGACTGTGCCTGTATTTAGTTTTCATGCGAGTGAGGGCCGAGAATCCACTCTCACATAGGTATGTGGTAGCAAAGGGCATCAGTGTCTTAACAGCGCGATTTGCCAAGGCAGGATACTCTTAGCGCAGCCCTATCCAGAAATCTGGCAGTGGCCTCTGATTAAATTCAATTTTCACAGAACCGCTAGTTGCAATTTCAATGTTGTTCTCTTGTTCAAATATCTGGAGGCAGGGCGTGAAAGGGATAACGAATCCAGTTGTTTCTGTCACCCGTCTTGTTCTGAGAAATGCCTAGAAGGCCAGCATCCCGGGGTCACCTCTTCACTGTTGATATTGAGACTGGTGTTTTGCGGGTACTATTTAATGAAGCTGCCAGTTGAGGACTTGTGAGGCATCTGTTTCTCAAACTAGACACTGTAATGTACGTGTCTTCTTGCTCAGTTGTGCACCGGGGCCTCCCACTCCTCTTTCTAATCTGGTTAGAGACAATTAGCACTGTTCTGTGAAGGGAGTAGTACACAGCTTTGTACGAGATCTTCAGTTTCTTGGCAATTTCTCGCATGGAATTGCCTTCATTTCTCAGAACAAGAATAGACTGACGAGTTTCAGAAGAAAGTACTTTGTTTCTGCCCATTTTGAGCCTGTAATCGAACCCACAAATGTTGATGCTCCAGATACTCAACTAGGCTAAAAGAAGGCCAATTGTATTGCTTCTTTAATCAGAACAACCGTTTTCAGCTGTCCTAACATAATTGGAAAAGGGGTTTCTAATGATCAATTAGCCTTCTAAAATGATAAGCTTGGATTAGCTAACACAACGTGCCATTGGAACACAGGAGTGATGGATGCTTATAATGGGCCTCTGTACACCTATGCAGATATTCCATGAAAATCAGCCGTTTCCAGCGACAACAGTCATTTACAACATTAACAATGTCTACACTGTATTTCTGATCAATTTGAGGCTATTTTAATGGACAATTTTTTTTGTTGCCTTTCTTTCAAAAATAAGGACATTTCTAAGTGACACCAAACTTTTGAACGATAGTGTATGTTTCGGGGGGCTAGGGTCAGTCTGTTATATCTGGAGTAATTATCCTGTCTTATCCGGTGTCCTGTGTGAATTTAAGTATGCTCCCTCTAATTCTCTCTCTTTTTCTCTCTCTCTCTCTCTCTCAGAGGACCTGAGCCCTAGGACCATGCCTCAGGACTACCTGGCCTGATGACCACCTGGTCATGCTGCTGTTCCAGTTTGAACTGTTCTGCCTGCGGCTATGGAACCCTGACCTGTTCACTAGACGTGCTACCTTGTCCCGGACCTGCTGTTTTGGACTCTCTTTCTACCGCACCTGCTGTCTCTGTCTCTAACGTTCGGGCCTTTCTAGGGAGTTTTTCCTAGCCACCGTGCTTCTACATCTGCATTGCTTGCTGTTTGGGGTTATAGGCTGGGTTTCTGTACAGCACTTTGTGACATCGGCTGATGTAAGAAGGGCTTTATAAATAAATTGGATTGATTGATTGATTATTAGTGCAGAAAATACACAAAAGTTCAGGGGCCTTGCTTTAATACATTTAACCATTTTCACTGTAGTGTCCAAAATGTCTTTCAAGCTGTCAGGCATTCCCTTGGCAGCAAGAGCCTCTCGTGGATGCTGCAGTGTACCCAAGTGGCGTCGGGAGTTACCACTCCACTATGTCTCCCTGTCATGGCTTTTGCACCATCAGTACAGATACCAACATGAGCAGCAGCTACGTTTGGCTACATACGGACCGTTAGTGGAATTCCAGCGAGAGAGTATCGGTTAATGTAATTGGATGTTAATTATTTGACTAGGCTACCTGTATTTGACACTGTGTTGTTATTTCGCTGAACGATGGTTTCATTTTATTTTTGGCAGTGAAACGAGGCGACTCAGGCGAGACAAAAACCTCACCCAAATATAAATGGACTGTTAGAAAATGTGAAGGACAAAAATGTTATAAAAAAAAATAAAACTATAAAACTGACAAACTATTTTACCTTTATTTACCCAGGCAAGTCAGTTAAGAACAAATTCTTATTTTCAATGACGGCCTAGGAACAGTGGGTTAACTGCCTGTTCAGGGGCAGAACAACAGATTTGTACCTTGTCAGCTCAGGGGTTCGAACTTGCAACCTTCCGGTTACTAGTCCAACGCTCTAACCCTGCCGCTCCATGGCTGGAATTGAGGAGAAATACAGTATATATCATGAATGCACATTTCCATATTGCAGTTCAACAACCATTTGTATCCAAACAACAATCATAAAACAAAACTGTCCAGCAAAATGCCTATGCACACAGTACATTGTCGTATAAAACAAATTGCATGGCTCACAAATTCCTTCAACAGCAAAAACATTCAGAACCTCTCACCAGCAGACTCTGTGGGATAGCGCTGGAGGTTGGGAGAAAAAATCTGTCCGCTTAGAAAATGTGGGAATTTTAAATGACATTGCAATTACCAGTCACCCTGATCGGGGGAAGACAAGGCAGGGGGAGCTTGGCCGGTGCCTGGCCTCGCTTGGCCCAGTAAAAGCCCCTCTGGCAACCGAACCAGCCGGAGCTGGACCATTCAGATCTGCCAACCATCCATCCACTGCTGCCCTCAGATAGAAAGAGCCAAGCAGGCAGAAAGTGGCACAGCGGACAGACTTCTGCCCATAAACTATAGCAGGCAAGAGGCTCCGAGTTGGGCCTGTGTGCAGTGCAGTCTATACTCTCGCAAGTCTTCATGCTCCCTCTGCCTCTCCACAATACAGCTAACTGCCAACAATACATACCCCCCACCCATTCCAGAGCTACTCTCTACACTCCATACTCACTCCACAACCCAGCTACTGCCAACCCTCCCTACCTACCCTCCCTAGTCTACCCTCTCCACAACCCAGCTACTGCCAACCCTCCCTAGTCTACCCTCTCCACAACCCAGCTACTGCCATCCCTCCCTACCTACCCTCCCTAGTCTACCCTCTCCACAACCCAGCTACTGCCAACCCTCCCTAGTCTACCCTCTCCACAACCCAACTACTGCCAACCCTCCCTACCTACCCTCCCTAGTCTACCCTCTCCACAACCCAGCTACTGCCAACCCTCCCTACCTACCCTCCCTAGTCTACCCTCTCCACAACCCAGCTACTGCCAACCCTCCCTACCTACCCTCCCTAGTCTACCCTCTCCACAACCCAGCTACTGCCAACCCTCCCTACCTACCCTCCCTAGTCTACCCTCTCCACAACCCAGCTACTGCCAACCCTCCCTACCTACCCTCCCTAGTCTACCCTCTCCACAACCCAGCTACTGCCAACCCTCCCTACCTACCCTCCCTAGTCTACCCTCTCCACAACCCAGCTACTGCCAAAACCACTGAGGGGAACAGAAGATAGCTGTGCCCTCGTGACCAATAAAAAGCTATCAGAGGAAGAGTCCTGAACTAGAGATAGAGCCAGAGGATTGGAATAAAAACAAGTTGATGAATTCCTATACTTTTCTTCCTTCCAAATAACTAGCAAAACAAATAAACGTGTTTGGTTTTCCACTGTTTTAGTTGGTGGTAAATAAGGACAAGTTCAACTGTATGTCAGCAAAGATCTACGTTCACAGGCCTCACTCAAGTACTATGAAGTGGCGTCCTCTCATATGTTCCATTCCCTTTCTTGTGGATCAGGACATTGGCCCAAAAGTACCTGTTTTCAAAACAGAGAGTTCCTTTATCTCCATGTTTTTGGTTGATATCCCTCACCTGTCCTACTATCACTATTCACTACAAGTCCTTCCCATCCCATCGCACCTCTCCCCTGGCCTTCTTCTTACCCTGGAAGGCGGTAGCGTGGCCGGAGATGAGGTACTTCAGCTCGAAGCTGTAGGAGCGGACATTCTGGAGGGTCTCTCGTCTCACCGCCACCTGGTAGCTCTCCTCCATCTTGCGGGTGCAGCAGGACGGGCCCTGGTGCTTACACACCAACAGCTCCACATCTGATGGGACAGAGGGAGAGGGAGACAGAACAGGATTAGGCGTATATTTTATTCATTTATTTATTTTATTTCAGTGTCATACACCAATTGGTGCCCAGCCTGTATGGGCTTATAAGAAACAATTTCTTTAAGTATATGTAGACAAAACACAAATATATATATGTACGTCGGGGGTGCCTTCGAAAAGTATTCAGACCCCTTGACTTTTCCCACATTTTGTTACATTACACCCTTATTCTAAAATATATTAAATTACATTTTTCCCTCATCAATCTACACATAATACCCCATAATGACAAAGAAAAAACAGGTTTTTAGAAGTTGTTGCTATTTTATGTTTTAGAAAAAATAAATTGCTATGAGACTTGAAATTGAGCTCAGGTGCATCCTGTTTCCATTGATAATCCTTGAGATGTTTCTACAACTTGATTGGAGTCCACCTGAGGTAAATTAAATTAATCAATTGAATGACCAATCGGTCATGATTTGGATTTGGAGCAAAAACCAAGACATGAGGTCAAAGGAATTGTCCGTAGAGCTCCGAGACAGGATTGTGTCAAGGCACAGATCTGGGGAAGGGTACCAAAACATTTCTGCAGCATTGAAGGTCCCCAAGAACACAGTTGTCTCCATCATTCTTAAATGGATGAAGTTTGGAACAACCATGACTCCCTAGAGCTGGCCGACCGGCCAAACTGAGTAATCGGGGGAGAAGGGCCTTGGTCAGGGAGGTGACAAAGAACCCGATGGTCAATCTGACAGAGCTCCTCTGTGGAGATGGGAGAACCTTCCAGAAGGACAACCATCTCTGCAGTACTCCATCAATCAGGCCTTTATGGTAGAGTGGCCAGATGGAAGCCACTCCTTAGTAAAAGGCACATGACAGCCCGCTTTGAGTTTTCCAAAAGGCACCTAAACACTTTCAGACCATGATAAACAACATTCTCTGGTCTGACCAAGATTGAACTCTTTGGCCTGAATGCCAAGCGTCACATCTCGAGGAAACCTGGCTACATCCTGACGGTGAAGCATGGTGGTGGCAGCATCGTGCTGTGGGGATGTCTTTCAGCAGCAGGGACTGGGAAACTAGTCAGGATCGAGGGAAAGACGAACGGAGCAAAGTACAGAGAGATCCTTGATGAAAACCTGCTCCAGAGAGCTCAGGACCTCAGACTGGGGCGAAGGTTCACCTTCCAACAGGACAACGACCCTAAGCACACAGCCAAGACAATACAGGTGTGGCTTCGGGACATATCTTTGAATGTCCTTAAGTGGCCCAGCCAGAGCCCGGACTTGAATCTGATCTACATCTCTGGTGAGACCTGGAAATAGCTGTGCAGCAACGCTCCCAATCCAACCTGACAGAGCTTAAGCCGATCTGCAGAGAAGAATGGGAGAAACTCCCCAAATACAGGTGTGCCAAGCTTGTAGCGTTATACCCAAGAAGACTCAAGGCTGTAATCACTGCCAAAGGTGCTTCAACAAAGTACTGAGTAAAGGGTCTGAATACTTATGTAAATGTGATATTTCTAAAAACCTGTTTTCGCTTTGTCATTATGGGGTATTGTGTGTAGGTTGATGAGGGGGAAAAAACAATGTAATCAATTTTAGAATAAAGCCATAACCTAACAAAATGTGGAAAAAGTCAAGGTGTCTGAATACTTTCCGAAGGCACTGTATCTGTTTTACCGTTTAGAAATGAATACACTTTATGTATCTAGTTCCCCCATTTGAAGGTGTCATAAGTATAAGGACAAATGAATTTATAGTGTGTTACATTTAAGAAAAAGTTTTGGTCCCATATTCCTAGCACACAATGACTCCACTGACTTGCCTTGTTAAATAAAGGTAGAATCAAAAATATATAAATCAATACATCATGCTTTCGACTCCACAAACTCGTTGGATACATTTGCAGGTTGTTTTGGTTGTGTTTCGGATATTGTTGTGCACAATTATGTCTGCATTTAACCGCATTTCTGTGATTCAGACGGGTTGGGATAAATGCGGGAGACATATTTCAGTTAAATGCATCCAGTTGTGCAACTGACTAGGTATCCTCGTTTCTCTTTCCAAATAGAAATGAATGGTAAATAATGTATTGTGTCATTTTGGAGTCACTTTTATTGTAAATAAGAATAGAATATGTTTCTGAACACTTTTACATTCATGTGGGTGCGACCATGATTGCAGATAATCATGAATTAATTGTGAAAATGTTACAGAGGCATAAATATTGTACCCCCCAAAAATGCTAACTTTCCCTGTTACCAGCAATGGTGAAAGGTTAGCATGCTTTGGGGGCATCATTGTGCATCTGTAACTTTCTCACTCATTATTACTCACAATTCATTCATGACTATCTGTAAATATTCACGTAGAAGTGTTCAGAAACATATTATATTATTATTTAAAAAGAGGAGAAAACAAGACAAAGTACATACAATCATATAAGATGTCATACTGTACATGCTTAGCTTACTGCTAAAAATACAAGCTCTGCCTGGAGTATAAATAGTATTGGTGAATGCGCTTGCACATAGGCCTATAGCCTATGCTAACACACACACACACACACACACACACACACACACACACACACACACACACACACACACACACATTTAAGTAACAACATTTACATTCCCCTATAAACTGGACTAGCACTGGCCATAATATCTTGGGTCGAAATAAACCCTATGAAAGGCAATGATCTAATACGTTCTAATATGATCCTAAGTGAGGCTCAATCAGGCACCATGACATCAACACAGTTCCCACACTAGAGTCAGTCCACCCTGTCGTGACACGCTGCCTGACACCCTCCTCGGCCCCTCTCATACTGTCAGTTATATATATATATAAACAAGGCCATGACATCACAGAGGCTGGCCACAATTAGCAGGGCAGAGAATGTGATATTAAAACTCTCACCCTCCACCTGTTCCCCCTTGCTGTCCCCAACACCCTTGTCCCCTTATCTGTCCCCCACCACCCCGTCCACCTAGCTGTCCCCACCCCCCTTGGTGTCCCCCATCCCCCTCGTCCCCCTAGCTGTTCCCCACCACCCTTGTCCTCCAGCTGTCCCCCACTACCCTCGCCCCCCTTGCTGTCCCCCACCACCCCATCCCCCTAGCTGTTCCCCCCCACCCTCACCCCCCTTGCTGTCCCTAATCCCCTTGTCCCCCTTGCTGTCCCCGTCCCCGTCCCCTCCAGACGGTTACTCATAAGGCTGTGGCTGATATGATAACTCATTTTGGGGGTTGGATGGAAAGGCGAGGGGAGTGGGGCGCAGGTGGTGGGGTAACCGGACCCCGAAAGCATGGGCCTATATGCCGGGGCTAGTGACTAGTGCTTCCCTAGTCCAAATCCACCCCTGAAACACAATAGGGTCGCACTTGGCTCATTCACTCTCTCTCTCTCTCTCTCTCTCTCTCTCTCTCTCTCTCTCTCTCTCTCTCTTTCTCTCTCTCTTTCTCTCTCTCTCTCTCTCTCTCTCTCCCTCTCATTTGTTTGGCATGTCCCTTGTCACACATGGCTGTAACTTAATTACCCAGAGAGAGTCCACTGAGCCCCCATCTGTTCCAATCTCTGAAGAGTGGAGTCACGACTGGCTTGACCTCCACACGTTTCTCCACTCTCCCTCTGTCTGTCTCCCTCCTTTATTCTGTCCCCCAACTCCCTACCTTCTTCAGTCTGGTTCTTTATTTCCTCCTGTTCTCTGTCTCTTTCTGTCTCATTTCTCTTGTTCTTTCCCAGACTCCACCTCTCTCCCTTTATCTGTCTCTCTCTGTCTCTCTCTCTCTGTCTCTCTCTCTGTCTCTCTCTCTCTCGCTCTCTCTCTCTCTCTCTCTCTCTCTCTCTCTCTCTCTCTCTCTGTCTGTCTGTCTCCAAGCCATTGTTCTTGGCGCCAAGCACAATGCTGACCTCGTCTCACACTCTCTCTATCCCAGACCTCTCACTCTCTCTGTTCCTGACCCCACCTCTCCTTGTCTCTTTCCCACAATCCTTCTCTCTCTATGTCCCTGACCCTTTCTCTCCTGGCTGGCTCGCCACGTTGTGTGTTATCTCCCATATGAAACTAATATCTAGCGACAGGGGAGAATGTGATTCCCACAAAGACTTTGGGAGCTACAACCACCAACCACCGTTATCAAGGCAGGTCGACGGTGTCAGGAATATTCCAGAACATTGATTAGAACCAAGGTCTAATGCATGTTTTCCACAGTGTGGGTAGATTGCTGTTATGTACTTAATTGAACACTGATGAGTAGAGCCAGTGTTTTCATGGTTGTGGGATGAAGGTACAAACAGATTCTATTATTGGCTCTTTGCAAATAAATAGTCCAATGTCAAAGTGAACTGAACAATAGCAAGTGATTCACAACCTATTGAATTTACCTTTGCTAATCCTACCTTTGTGTAAACGTAATATCTGGGATTAGAGTTGGGATTAGAGTTGAGGATGTTGAGTCTAAGATATAGTCAGTTACTATGACAATGTCCTCTAGACAAAATCTTATTTTCAACAGCCATTGTAGCTCATGGTCCCAACATGGCTTAAGTCCCTTATAGGGCAAACCTCCTGCCCCCTATAGAACAATGTGTGAGTCTCTTGTAGCGCATACCTCCAGTCTCTTAGCACTAATGTGATTTGATACAGACCCAAGAGAGCTGGTGGGGCAAGGCAAGGCCCAACTCTACAGGTCCTGGTGGTTAATTAGCGATCAGTGTGTGGACCGCTCTGCCTGTTCTGCCTGGCCAGACATTCACACGCACAGAGTGCAGAGTCAGAATGATCTCAACTCAGCTGTCACGCCCTGACCATAGAGAGCCCTTGGGATTCTCTATGGTGCAATAGGTCAGAGCGTGACTAGGGGGTGTTCTAGTCTAATATTTCTATGTTGGTGTGAGTATGGTTCCCAATTGGAGGCAGCTGATGATCGTTGCTTCTAATTGGGAATCATTAGAGGCAACGGATGTTTGTTTATTCTTTGTTGTTTTTGAAGGTTAACTTGAATAAATATGTGGAACTCTACTCACGCTGTGCATTGGTCCGCTCATTATGTATACGACGAACGTGACATCAGCCTTTTAATTCTCTAATCAGTGACAAATACCTCCGGACTAATTGGCCGTATTATGCCACCGCTCTATTTACAATTACTTCCGCCACGTCTCAGTACCCCTGAGTGCACAAGTCAAAACTCCTGCGGTTAAAAGCAGGAGACAGTCTTAATGGTAGAAAAGTGCCCTTGGTAACCAGTGAGCCGTCCTTAAAAAACATCCCCGGACCCAATTTGCTTGCATCACAAATACATTTAATTGTTATTTATTTAACCTTAATTCAACTAGGCAAGTCAATTAAGAACAAAATCTTATTTACAATGACGGCCCACATCTGGTCAATAAGGAGTGGAAATGTAGTTTTGATTTGGATAGGTTGTTGACGGGGAGGCTGGTGATTTCCTGACGCTCCTGTTTGGACATGTTTTTCAGAGAACAGGAATAAGTTTGTGGAAAAGCAGCTGATTAATGCAGGAGTTTGGTCCTCCTATGTTGCTTCCTCGCTCTCTACCGGACTCTCCATCTCAGGAAGCGCTGTGTTCCTTTTGTAGTTGTCTCATCCAGTGAACTTGAAGGATATTTACTCTGTATTGATTTGCTGTGCTTGGGCGGGTCCGTGTTGTAAGAAAACATGGCTCAAAAGGGGCTCTGCCACATGCCTGCATTTTTGGACGGCCCTGAATCGTGCCAGGAATGTCTAGCTTTTTCAAGCGTCAAGCTGGCAGTGTTGGGGTCCAGAGCCAGAGGCCAGGGGGCGAGGCGGCTTGGATGTGGGTCAGACGGGTTGAGGAGAGGGTTGGGGCCGGGGGGCGAGACGGCTTGGATGTGGGTCAGACGGGTTGAGGAGAGGGTTGGGGCCGGCGGGCGAGGCGGCTTGGATGTGGGTCAGACGGGTTGAGGAGAGGGTTGAGGCCGGGGGGCGAGGCGGCTTGGATGTGGGTCAGATGGGTTGAGGAGAGGGTTGGGGCCGGGGCGCAAGGCGGCTTGGATGTGGGTCAGACGGGTTGAGGAGAGGGTTGGGGCCGGGGGGCGAGGCGGCTTGGATGTGGGTCAGACGGGTTGAGGAGAGGGTTGGGGACGGGGGGCGAGGCGGCTTGGATGTGGGTCAGACGGGTTGAGGAGAGGGTTGGGGCCGGGGGGCGAGGCGGCATGGATGTGGGTCAGACGGGTTGAGGAGAGGGTTGGGGCCGGGGGGCGAGGCGGCATGGATGTGGGTCAGACGGGTTGAGGAGAGGGTTGGGGCCAGGGGGCGAGGCGGCTTGGATGTGGGTCAGACGGGTTGAGGAGAGGGTTGGGGCCGGGGGGCACTTGGAGCTTGGTAGACTGTTAGATTGTTGGATTTTGGGTGCTAGGGGTCTAGTGAGTTATTGGATGTGGGGGCAAAGAGGTTGAGGGCAGGGTCCGGTGGGCCCTGGGAGCAGTTGGATGTGGGTCAGAGGATTGCAAAGGGGTTGAAGCAGACGGGTCACTTGAGGCTTAGTGGACTGGTGGAATGTTGGATGTGGGGGTAGAGGGATGGAGGACAGAGTCAGAGGACATTAGGGAATGTTGGATGTGGGGGTAGAGGGATGGAGGACAGAGTCAGAGGACATTAGGGAATGTTGGATGTGGGGGTAGAGGGATGGAGGACAGAGTCAGAGGACATTAGGGAACGTTGGATGTGGGGGTAGAGGGATGGAGGACAGAGTCAGAGGACATTAGGGAATGTTGGATGTGGGGGTAGAGGGATGGAGGACAGAGTCAGAGGACATTAGGGAATGTTGGATGTGGGGGTAGAGGGATGGAGGACAGAGTCAGAGGACATTAGGGAACGTTGGATGTGGGGGTAGAGGGATGGAGGACAGAGTCAGAGGACATTAGGGAATGTTGGATGTGGGTGAGAAGAGTTGAAGGTTGGGTGGAAACAGGGGATAGGGGACTGGCAGACTATTTGATGATGACAGGGTTGGTGGGCACTAGGGGCTTTTGGATGTGGAGGTAGAGAGGTTTGCAAAGAGGGTGCTTTAAAACAGTTAAGAAGGTTCAGCTTCAGCCACAGGCCCCCTATCCACAGCACTCTGACTGTCTGTCCAGACAGCTGTCTGACCCTGAGGTCCTTACTACTGGGCTTACTCTCCCAGAATACCTGCTAGCCTCTGCTGCTGATGCCTTCTTTCAATACTAACATCCCTGAGGAGCAGAGGAGCATCCACAACGAAAGCTCCCTTCAACCCTGACCTTTCCATCATCAACTCCAGCATTTTTAAGGTAGTTATGACAAAGACGCAAAAGCCAATCTACCTGGTAGTCGGTGCCTGTTTGGTGTTATGAAACAAGTTTTACGAAGGAAGAATTGTCCAGTTTACGGTGCAGAAGAGACACTGAATAAGGTAGGGGCATGGGTGGTATACAATAAACACCCACCAGACCAATGACTTAGACTGAAATCCAAAAAGAGATCCTGAGTCTAGCCTGTCTCAGACACATTAAGCAGATTCAGAATGGGATGTCACTGATGGGACAGGGATTGGACTGAGAACATTTGAGAGGTTGTGGGGAAGTTCTGTAACAGAGCTGGTTACCTGCTGAGGACATGCCAAACTCACTTTGTCAAGGCTACAGACAGTGAAAGGACAATATTGCATTTAACCAAACTACGCTGTAAAGTTGTATCTATGTGGGATGGTAATGAGTGGCATTGGAGATACTTTCATTGAAAATGTTTAATATTTTCCGTACCTTCAACTCCATCTCTTGGCAGTTTGTTTGTTGTGTTTTTTTTGCCTACAGCCGCACAAGTCCTCTTTTATGAGAGATAAAGCTGTTGAGGGATTTCTGGGATCATTATTGAGCGGGTAGGGTTGTGAAGCTGGGGTACAGACAAGCACACCAAAGACTCTGAGGCTTTACATTGACTATAGAAGAGGTTGGGTTGGAGGGGATGCGTGTGCTTCCCATGTGAGAAGGCCCTGTTTGAAGGAGCCTAAAATAAGTGCAACGAATCAAAGGGCGTCATTAGCTTAGAGTCGGTGCCAGACACTTTGATGCTTTAACCAGGCAAGGATGTGGCAGCGTGATAACATCCCGCGTTCCCATTCCCTTCACATAAACACATGATGTGAACCCTGTCTTTGTGTTGGAGCTAAGCCAAACTCAAAGACAAAAACGGTGGCCGTGTCCGATTACCCATAACAGCATACTAAATAGTATGCAGGATTTTTTTTATTTTTTATAGTATGTGACATTTCGAAAATAGTACATCTAATGTGCAATTGCGTTGTCTCCCGCCATTCAGCGTGCCAATCTATCTGATTATCAGCTGTGTCAAACACGTGTCAAACACGTGTCAGAAATGACGAGTGAATTCTACTAGATCAAACGCAGTTTATGTGGTACGCTAGTGTGGGTATTCAGACACAGCCAAAGACTTCTGATGGCTCGGTTGACAGGAACACGGGTGCCTACAGCAACAGAGTTCTGGTTTGAGTCACACATGGTGTCACATGTACTGAATGTGTGAGTAAACTGCTAGTTGCATTCTCATATTACATTATCATAACTGATAATGAAAAGTCAACAGGATGCCAGACTGTCTGTGTGTTGCGTACAGACAGTGATCTGAGCAGCCTTGGTAGATCATACAATGTAATTATCTGAGCCACACAGAGATGAGGTGACCATATCTAGTCAGGCCACGGGACGGCGGAGGTGGCGGTGGGTGTTTATGAATGGAGCGTTTCCACGCCTGACCTCTAATTGATCTCCAAAGCGCTAGATCAGAACACCCTTGTAATCTCGATATGGATTGTTGGCGAGCACATCACAGCGGCGGAGAGACATTATTTATTAACTAATGGGCCAGAGAGTGGTTATTAAGTGTCTGGAGAGTGAACATTTGGAGCTGGAATAATTTAAGTCTGTTTCCTCAAATAACATATCCTAGGTACGTTTAACGCCTCGAACACACTTACAGCATCATTGCGCAAAATGGTACGCAGCATCATCTGGATATGTGTGCAACAAAACTTCAACATTCACCTTCTGCTACTATTTCTGTCAAGCCGTCTAGGCATACAATTTGATGCATAATTTTGATAAATCCAACACAGTACGCACTGCAACTGCCTCTGCAAGGCAAACACAGCGTTCCATTGGAAAGGAATGTACTTCTGGTGTACCAAAACGCAACGACGCTGTCGGTGTGATCGAGGCGTAAGAGCATCTCATAAAACACTGCATTCCTGCAGGTACTAATAGGCATTTACTTTTCCATGGATTTCCTGTCATATGGCAGAAACGAGGGCTCTAAATCAGTAAAGACACAAGCAGTTAGGCCTGTGGCTTGTTAAAACAATGTTATGCATATCATTTTCACACATTTAAGTATGGCATTAAAAGCTAATGGATTCAATGTAATGCAGCTGTATGAACACTTGCAATAGGTTAGGTTTTACTACCAAAGACTGGACCACCAGAAAAACATTAGGCCTTCAGTTCTACAATCAGCTATTTATCTTATATTGTCTTATTAAATTATATCTCAAATGGCAGTAACATAATAACTGAATGACCACATTTAAGTTTCTTTATATTACCAGAAAGTAGGATACATATCACCATCATGATATCATTTTGTAGTAATAAATACAAAGTAAAGATCAACTGGATTAGGATGCGTGCAATAAAAGTGCCATTGTTTCATTTTGAGATCCAAGAATCAGACCGGCTGGCTCTGATGGCGCAGCCACACTGAAGGCGCTTGCTGAGAATGAATGAAACACAGCACTGAATCCCTAAAGCAAACACAGAGAAGTATGAAAAGAGCTGAGGTTTCGCCACTTCAAATGTCAAGCGTTGCTATGTTTGGCGATTGTACAACTCGTAGTCGGAGTTATACACACACACACCCCTTCGTATTCTCATCCCCCATCCCCTGGTCAGCACTTTGAAGAGGGAATGGGCCCGACCCAAAGCAAGCTCTTCTGGACCACTCCAAATAAAAAAACAACAAACAAGAGTTTAGAGTAAATGTGGTTGTGTTGAATTAGTTGGGGGTATGGTGTTGAGGTAGAGATAAAGGAACTGAGTGAGAGAGAGATAGAGAAAGAGGGCAGTGAGAAATTAGATGGAAAAAATAAAGGAGAAAGTGAGACAAAGAGAGGTAGAGCACTGAATTTAGGTGGACAGTCAGGACATTAGATTTTCCTTCTCTATAGTACAGTACAGTATGCATGGAAACACGGCAACGCATGCCACTCATTCCAACCTTATGCCTCTGCTCTCACTTTGTCCTCAATCACAAACACACATAACAGTCCAAATCTCATTCTATCCTCTAGGACATGTCAGCTGCTGTCATATACCATGCCGGCTGCATGCTGTAAACGCTTGTCATGCAGCGGCTCAAATGCTTCCATTCAGACTGGTGACATCTTCACAAGGCCATGTTCCCCTGCGTTGTCTTGCAAGGGGCTTACTCCAGCTACTGGTCTGCCTGGAACTGACATGCCCTGTCCGTTACCCACCAAAACAAATATATTGAGTGGTTTGGATGCCCCTCTAGGTATACGGGCTGCTATCTGTTGCTCTTCTCCCTGTTACGGCATGCAGAGTCAGACACAGTGATACGGTGGTGGCCTCTACCCCTAGATGTGGCACAGAAATATACGTGGCCTGCCAGTGGCTGTGGTTTGTGTCCACATAGGTATTAGATGTCACATGAGTCATCTCTGGAAGCAGTTAGCCCTCTGCTCCGATTCAAAGGACACACAATGGTTTCTCGGAGAGGGAAGGCCCGGGATCAAAGCGCTTTATACGTCCACCAAGTTCTTATTCAATTTAAAACAGGCTCAATCCGGGCATAGAAACCCAGAAATACTGTCAGGATTTTTTAAGAAGGCTAACATTATTTCTGTTTCCCAAACTTCCCAAAGGCCTTAGAGAAATGAAGACGTTACCGCAAAAATTTGAAAGATGGAATAATAAGAGCACAATTGAAAGGAGAGGCTCAGTTGGACTTGGTCATGATGACGGCCTTTTCTTCTAAACATTCCTTCCTGTTATTTTCACGTGAAGACCGTGAGAAGGAAAGAGGAAGAAAATGTTTACCACACACACATCCCAAAGAGAAACAGAACCACAGAGAAGAGAAGAGAGACAGGAGTGTAGTTCGCCTTGGTGATGATGTGTCTTGTTTCTCTCCACACCAGCTCTCCCCAGGGAATGAGTTTTGAATCAAATCAACATAGCTGGATAGGAGCCAAAACCACAGTCTTCCCTGCTTGCTCCAGATAGTTTATGCCTCCCAAAACATATCTAGGATCAGTTTTCCTAATCTCAGTCATTATATGCTAACCAACAAAGCTGACCATGAACCTGTGGTGTAACCAAACCTCCATAAGACTAATGCTACTGTCTGCCTAATGTTCCACGCAGATATGGAGACATGCTCTTAGACAGACGATGTCCCAAAGCATTTCCTGTATCAGTCTGAAACTTGCACTCCAGTGCATTTCCCATGACCTGTTTCATATTTGTTCTGAATACTGTAGGTCCAAAAGTATCAGATCTAAGCCTCATATGCAGGCTTGGAATTACTAAGAAATCTGACTTACTGTATTGAAACTGAGGAAAACCTCAGTAACACTATGTCTCTACATAGACTCTACTTAATGAGAGACGCTCTCCCTCACTCTGTTTTTTCCGGCTCGGAGCCTGAGCTTCAGAAGCCACGTCTCTCTGTTGAGCAATCTGCCAAGCTATTTAACAAAAGTATTAATTCATTTCTCAAGGCAGAATGTTTGCTTAGTAAGCAGCTGGTTGGCCCTGTGAAATTGCAAATATGTTAAGACTATAGTGATGTATTGATTGATAAAGGGATGCTAGGCTGTGAGATTCTTTTAATTTGTCCCCTTCCTCTTTCCTTGCACCTCCACAAACCCACACTATATTTTCCATAAGAACACATTCTTATTTACAATGACGGCCTAGTAAGCCTTACTGAATTGTGATTAATATATTTAAGAAATGTTGTTTAAAAGCATTTCTAGCAGACTCAGCAAAAAAAAAGAAATGTCCATTTTTCAGGACCCTGTCTTTCAAAGATAATTCGTAAAAATCCAAATAACTTCACAGATCTTCATTGTAAACACGGTTTCCCATGCTTGTTCAATGAACCATAAACATTAATGAACATGCACCTGTGGCACGGTCGTTAAGACACTAACAGCTTACAGGTAGTAGGCCAATAAGGTCACAGTTATGAAAACTTAGGACACTAAAGAGGCCTTTCTACTGACTATGAAAAACACCAAAATAAAGATGCCAAGGGTCCCTGGTCATCTGCGTGAACATGCCTTAGGCATGCTGCAAGGAGGCATGAGGACTGCAGATGTGGTCAGAGCAATAAATTGCAATGTCCGTACTGTGAGACGCCTAAGACAGTGCTACAGGGAGACAGGACGGACAGCTGATCGTCCTCGCAGTGGCAGACCACGTGTAACAACACCTGCACAGGATCGGTACATCCAAACATCCCACCTGCGGGACAGGTACAGGATGGCAACAACAACTTCCCGAGTTACACCACGAACGCACAGTCCCTCCATCAGTGCTCAGACTGTACGCAATAGGCTGAGAGAGGCTGGAATGAGGGCTTGCAGGCCTGTTGTAAGGCAGGTCCTCACCAGATACCACCGGCAACAACATTGCCTATGGGCACAAACCCACCGTCGCTGGGCCAGACAGGACTGGCAAAAAGTGCTCTTCACTGACGACTCGCGGTTTTGTCTCACCAGGGGTGATGGTCAAATTCGTGTTTATCGTCGAAGAAATGAGCGTAACACCGAGGCCTGTACTCTGGAACGGGATCAATTTGGAGGTGGAGGGTACGTCATGGTCTGGGGCGGTGTGTCACAGCATCATCGGACTGAGCTTGTTGACATTGCAGGCAATCTCAACGCTGTGCGTTACAGGGAAGACATCCTCGTCCCTCATGTGGTACACTTCCTGCAGGCTCATCCTGACATGACCCTCCAGCATGACAATGCCACCAGCCATACTGCTCATTCTGTGCGTGATTTCCTGCAAGACAGGAATGTCAGTGTTCTGCCATGGCCAGTGAAGAGCCCGGATCTCAATCCCATTGAGCACATCTGGGACCTGTTGGATCAGAGGGTGAGGGCTAGGGCCATTCCCCCCCAGAAATGTCTGGGAACTTGTAGGTGCCGTGGTGAAAGAGTGGAGAAACATTTCACAGCAAGATGTGACAAATCTGGTGCAGTCCATGAGAAGGAGATGCACTGCAGTACTTAATGTTGCTGGTGGCCACACCAGATCCTGACAGTTACTTTTGATTTTGACCCCCCCCTTTCCTCATGGACACATTATTCAATTTCTGTTAGTCACATGTCTGTGGAACTTGTTCAGTTTATGTCTCAATTGTTGAATCTTGTTATGTTCATACAAATATTTACACATGTTAAGTTTGCTGAAAACACAGATGACAGTGAGGATGTTTATTTTTTTTCTGAGTTTATATACAGTTGAAGTCGGAAGTTTACATACACCTTAGCCAAATACAATTCAACTCAGTTTTTCACAATTCCTGGCATTTAATCCTAGTAAATATTCCCTGTCTTAGGTCAGTTAGGATCACCACTTTATTTTAAGAATGTCAGAATAATAGAAGAGATAATGATTTATTTCAGATTCCCAGTGGGTCAGAAGTTTACATACACTCAATTAGTATTTGGTAGCATTGCCTTTAAATTGTTTAACTTGGGTCAAACGTTTCGGGTAGCCTTCCACAAGCTTCCCACAATAAGTTGGGTGAATTTTGGCCAATTCCTCCTGACAGAGCTGGTGTAACTGTGTCAGGTTTGTAGGCCTCCTTGCTCGCACACGCTTTTTCAGTTCTGCCCACAAATGTTCTATAGGATTGAGGTCAGGGCTTTGTGATGGCCACACCAATACCTTGACTTTGTTGTCCTTAAGCCATTTTGCCAGAACTTTGGAAGTATGCTTGGGGTCATTGTCCATTTGGACAACCCATTTGCGACCAAGCTTTAAATTCCTGACTGATGTCTTGAGATGTTCCTTCAATATATCCACATAATTGTCCATCCCTCATGATGACGTTTTTTGAGCAGTGGCTTCTTCCTTGCTGAGCGGCCTTTCATTCCATGCCATCTCATTTGGCTTGAGGTCGGGTGATTGTGGAGGCCAGGTCATCTGATGCAGCACTCCATCACTCTCCTTCCTGGTCAAATAGCCCTGACACAGCCCGGAAGTGTGTTGAGTCAATGTCTAGTCCCACTAAGCGCAAGCCAGATGGAATGGCGTATCGCTGCAGAATGCAATGGTAGGCATGCTGGTTAAGTGTGCCTTGAATTCTAAATAAATCACAGACATTGTGAGCAGTAAAGTACCCCCACACCATCACACCTCTTCCTCCATGCTTCACGGTGGGAACCACATATGGGGAGATCATCCGTTCACCTACTCTATGGCTCACAAAGACACGGCGGTTGTTTCGCTGCACAAGCAAATCTCTTCTTCTTATTGGTGCCCTAGCGGTTAGAGCGTTGGGAAAGTTACTGAAAGGTTGCTGGATCGAATCCCCAAGCTGATGAGGTAAAAATCTTTCGTTCTCCCCCTGAACAAGGCAGTTAACCCACTGTTTCCCAGTAGGCCATCATTGTAAATAAGAATTTGTTCTTAACTGACTTGCCTAGTTAAATAAGGGTCATAAAAAGTACAACTCTGGGGCTTCCTTTCCTGTGGCGGTCCTCATGAGAGCCAGTTTCATCATAGCGCTTGATGGTGTAAGGGTTATTTGACCAAGAAGGACTGCACTTGAAGAAACATGCACTTAAAGAAACATTCAAAGTTCTTAAAATTTTCCAGATTGATTGACCTTCATGTCTTAAAGTAATGACGGACTGTTGTTTCTCTTTGCTTATTTGAGCTGTTCTTGCCATAATATGGACTTGGTCTTTTACCAAATAGGACTATCTTCTGTATACCAACCCTACCTTGTCACAACACAACTGATTGTCTCAAACACATTAAGAAGGAAAGAAATTCCACAAATTAACTTTAAACAAGGCACGCCTGTTAATTGAAATCCATACTAGGTGACTACCTCATGAAGCTGGTTGAGAGAATGCCAAGAGTGTGCAAAGCTGTCATCAATAAAATATATTTGATTTGTTAAAAAAACATTTTTAGTTACTACATGATTCCATATGTGTTATTTCATTGTTTTGATGTCTTCACTATTATTGTATAATGTAGAAAATAATACAAATTGTAATGGCTTTCCTCCTCTTTGTCTGAGGAGGAGTAGGAGAGGTCGGACCAATGTGCAGCGTGGTAAGTGTCCATTTTAGTTTATTAAACTGAACACTAACGAATACAAAATAACAAAGTGAATGATACCAACCGAAACAGTCCTGAAATGTGAAACAAACATTACAACAGGAAACAAACACCCACAACTCAAAAGTGAAACCAGGCTACCTAAGTATGATTCTCAATCAGGGACAACGATTGACAGCTGCCTCTGATTGAGAACCATACCAGGCCGAACACAGAAATCCCAAATTATAGAAAAAAGAACACAGACTGCCCACCCCAACTCACGCCCTGACCATACTAAAACAATGGAACTAAGGTCAGAATGTGACACAAATAATGAAAAACACTGGAATGAGTAGGTGTGTCCAAACTTTTGACTGGCACTATATATAAAAAACATGGATTTTTGTGCATCCTCCCCTGATTCAGAATATTTCATTTTCATTGTCATGGCTTGTCTTAGAGACATTGACGATTGAAAGCAAAAAAAAATAAAAATGGATTTTTGTCCATCCTCCCCAATTCAGAATATTTTACTTTCATTGTCATGGCATGCTAAGAGCTATTAAAGATTGAAATCTGGCAGAAACAAATAACCCCCTCCCCCCCAGATAAGCAGTGGATTTTTGTCCATCTTCTCCTGATACAGAATATACCATTTTAATAGTCATGCTTGGTTGAATAGCTATTGTTGAGCAAAAAAATCTAAAACTAATTTTAACTGGTTCTGTCAGTATTGTATTTACACCCGCTCTCAGAAAGATTGTGTAGAGAGAACCACGTGCGCTCCTGACAGGGGCGTGCCAGAGGAATGACAATTCTGAATCTACATTTCACGAGCTTCTTTTCCAGATATGTATATTTTGTTGATCAAAGTGTTGACAAGGTAGCTGTGTTGTCCTTCTAACAAGCAGTGGATTTTTGCCCATTTTCTCCTGATTCAGAATATACCATTTTAATAGTAATGTCATGCTTGGTTGAATAGCTATTGTTGAGCCAAAGTGTATTGAGAGAACCACGTGCGCTCCTGACAGGAGCCAACCAGAGGAATGACAATTCTGACTGTGAATCTACATTTCACAAGCCTCTTTTCCAGATACGTACATGTTGTTGATCAAAGTGCTGACAAGGTAGCTGTGTTGTCCTTCTAACATTTCTAACATTTCTCATTTACATCATTCTAATTTCAAAAAACGAAATTTACAAGAGTGACAAAGTTTAATAGAGAGGTGGATACAGATGAACCAACTCCTGGAAAGAAATGCAATAGAAAATCTATTATATTTGAATTCAAAATTATAAACAGTCGGGATGATCTCGCTGCAAAGTGCAAAGCGTAAATTACTCTAATGTAAACTGTCACTGCTGACCGCGGGAAATGCACACACTCACCTGTCCCAGGAGTCTCCGGTACCCACTTCAGTGGGCCGATCTGTCGCACCTGGAAAGCGGTCTTCACCTCATGACAGCTGTATGCCCCAACATCCACTACTTTCACCAGAAACAGAACTGAAAACATCCACCAGAAATGTACGCGTGGGCATATTCCTCGGGACATTGCTGCATCTCAATCCAGGTATCCGTGGGTTTAGTGTAAATCGATGATTTCACGGCCTGTTAAAAAATGTATGACACAAATAAAAAGTAGCAGTTGATACTATTAAACGTCCATGATACGACGTCTGCATCGGGTTCTCACATTATTGTTTTTTGTGCATAAAGGCAATCCCACACTGAGTTTATATGAGACGGTATTGTGGACCAAGATTTGTAGATGTACCACTCTCAACACAGGCGCTGTTCGACTGCGTGCACGCTTCCTTCTCTCCCTCAAGCCATGTGCGCTTTCACTCTCCCCTCTCGCTAGACCCCCGCCCTCTCTGTTCAAAAAAGGGGAGTCAGATATTAATGAATAATATCATCTTTTCAGGCTGTTCTGGAGGCAAAGGGGGTCCGAACCGGTACTGGTTGTACCTAATAAACAGGACACTGCGTGTACAACTAGAATTCCAAATGGCACTTGAGTTGATTGACAATCTGACAAATCATGCTCTTTATAAAACAAAAAATATTCAGATGTATTTAATAATTAGCAAGGACTATATGGTCTTTGGAATTAAATTATCCAGATGACTGAATAATATTTTGTTGGAAAGTCGCTGAAAAACCTACCCAAACACACAACTGCAAATGTCTATATTGCCTGTTACGAAGTAAAAATCGAGCTTTCTATCTCCACGCTGAAGCAAATACAGGATTGTTTAGTGTACTTTACTGCCCTCTTCTGGTGAAACGCAAAGGCACACAGGACACAACACATTTGTACTGTATGTTATGAATAAGAATAATTCACACAAATGACAAAATATCTTATTTGCTACATTCTACTTTTTCCTGGTTATAAAATGCTTAAATTAGTGGTTGTGATAGTGGTTATGTAAAGAAACACAAAAGAGAAAGATTGCTTTCAATGTAAGGAATTACTGCATGCATGCATGCTTCATTTTGGCCCAACCCATGCCTGCTTTCAGTCTCCTCCACTCGTTCATCCTCCACCCTCTCTGTTGAAAGAAGGGGTGTCAGATATTAATAAATAATTTTCAGCTTTGAGTATTTAATTTACTGTAATAATAAGGCTATAACAGCTTCATGGTGAGGTACATATGGATTGTGCATTGATATATCACTATACCCAGTGTTCCCAAATGGTTAAACCTGGAAAATCCATAGGTTTCTCTTCAAATGTGTAACACCCACAAAACAACAAAGTTGGGGAGCAGAATTACTGACATCCTATTTAACCCAATAAAGGGAATGGTTGATTCAAAATGTATTAGGTACACCACCCCGTTCAGGAGCAAGCCATTTTTGGCCTTCATGTGACATTGGGTGCTGTCGGTGTCCTGGAGGGCAGGAAGTTCACCCCCGGTGATGCGTTGGGCACCACCCTATGGAGAGCCCTGCGGTTGCGGGCGGTGCACTTGCCGTCCCAGGTGGTGATACAGGCGGACAGGTTGCTCTCAGTTGTGCATCTGTAAAAGTTTGTGAAGATTTTACGTGACAAGACAAATTTCTTCAGCCTCCTGTTGTGCCTTCTTCACCACACTGTCTGTGTGGGTGGACCATTACGGATCGTCAATCATGTATACGCAGAGGAACTTGAAACAATTAAATGTCAACTACAAAGTCTAGGCCTATATGATATCATAATTATTTTAATCCATCCAGTGGGTATTTGTTTTGCAAACTCTACCATTACATGTGCCCCACAAAAACACAGCTAAACATCAGCATCTTGTTAGGCGTGCACTTGAATTAAAGGGCAACTACAACCAAAGTTCTCTGATTTTTTCCAGGCCTCAAAATTTGGTTGGTTTAAGCATTGTTGTGGATTTAGAACATCCAATTGTGTTGTTTTTCTATTAAAAAGTGTGATTTTCAGAGAGAAACCCTGAAAAAACGGTGAAAAATGTAAACCTGGACTGGACTAAACTTGGCTCTCCAGTACCACTTGCTGTGCGGTAGCAGAGAGAATAGTCTATGACTTGGGTGAATGGAGTCTGACAATTTTTTGAGGCATTCCAAAAACCAACACGTTTGAAATATAGGTAAACTGCTAAATACTAAAATCAAGAGGACGCAAAAAAGTCTGCCCCCTGTGAGGATCGAACTCACGACCTTCAGATTATGAGACTGACGCGCTACCTACTGCGCTAAGGAGGCACATGACATAAAAGGAGGGGGAGATTGCATATGAAGGATATATGAAATATTCACAGTATACGTGGGGGTTGATCGTAAATATTTCTTTGTCCCAAGCTCAAGTAAAATATTTTTACTGAAAGAAAAAAATGCTGCAGCCTGTCACATGGAGGAGCAGTTTAAGGTCACCCCTCCCCGCTCTTTGTCAGAATGCACCACATGCCCTATGAATGAAATAGAATTGAGGACAAGAGAAAGAAAAAGAAAGAAATAGGATTGAGGCCAATAAAAATAATAAGAAACACTCACGACCCCAATAAAACAAAACAAATGCGTATTTTATAACGTTTCCATCCCCCGCGGCTTCAGCAATGGATTGGTCCACTGAGATATGCGTCAATCAAGACGTGCCATAAATCTTTTTTTGGGGCAACTGCTCAACTACAAAATTCTCAGTCGACCAACAGCCTATGGACCAGTTGAGTAAAAGGTGTCAGCCCTATTTGATACTGAGATAAAAACAGCTGCACTAGACCTTTAGCAGATTCATTTCAAAGGGTGATTCAAACAAAATACCCAGTTGCGTTGGCCGGGAATCGAACCCGGGTCAACTGCTTGGAAGGCAGCTATGCTCACCACTATACCACCAACGCTTACTAAATAACTACCAGGAGCAGTCTCTGTTTGAAAATGAAAGTAAAAGAAAACCTACATTTGACATTTGCAGAATAATAATGGGATTCCCTAAAAACACATCACTGACATCACCAGGCGGTAAATGAGTTAATAGACCAATAACAAAGAGTTCCAAACGGCTCTGCCAATAACAGCTAGTTTTCAGGTTTCCCCCTTTCCACTCAGACAATGCCAGACATTCCTAGCAAAATTCTTGCTTGACAAATTCGTCTTTACTAACAAGTCATTTTTGCTTATTTTGGATCATTTTCATTGAAAACAATCACAGTAAGGTATTTGATTGTTACCTAGAAATGATTTGACTGATCCATTGCTGAAGTCCCCAACAACATTTTTTCGAGTCGACCGAAAGCCGTTCTTTCGACCAGTCGACTGGTTCAAATGTTTAAAAGTGTGTTTTTCCATATATAAACTGAATAAAACCAACTATATGTAGGCTATTGAGCTTGTCTGATGCTTTAAGCATTACTCAAGAGGGTGCCCTAACCTAACCTGAAGAACAAAACCTTTTCCCGAATCTCCTCCTCCCGCTGCTGATGGCCTTTGCACCATTACGCTCCAGGCATTAGGCTACACCAGGGGGTCAGTTTCCATTTAGAGTGCCAATTAACCTTTCATTTATTTTTTACCGCCAAATTTCATGATATCCAATTGGTAGTTACAGTCTTGTCCCATCTCAAATCAAATCAAATCAAATCAAATTTTATTTGTCACATACACATGGTTAGCAGATGGTAATGCTGACACCACACTCCGAGGGCCCTCACCTCCTCCCTGTAGGCCGTCTCGTCGTTGTTGGTAATCAAGCCTACCACTGTTGTGTCGTCCGCAAACTTGATGATTGAGTTGGAGGCGTGCGTGGCCACGCAGTCGTGGGTGAACAGGGAGTACAGGAGAGGGCTCAGAACGCACCCTTGTGGGGCCCCAGTGTTGAGGATCAGCGGGGAGGAGATGTTGTTGCCTACCCTCACCACCTGGGGGCGGCCCGTCAGGAAGTCCAGTACCCAGTTGCACAGGGCGGGGTCGAGACCCAGGGTCTCGAGCTTGATGACGAGCTTGGAGGGTACTATGGTGTTGAATGCCGAGCTGTAGTCGATGAACAGCATTCTCACATAGGTATTCCTCTTGTCCAGATGGGTTAGGGCAGTGTGCAGTGTGGTTGAGATTGCATCGTCTGTGGACCTATTTGGGCGGTAAGCAAATTGGAGTGGGTCTAGGGTGTCAGGTAGGGTGGAGGTGATATGGTCCTTGACTAGTCTCTCAAAGCACTTCATGATGACGGAAGTGAGTGCTACGGGGCTGTAGTCGTTTAGCTCAGTTACCTTAGCTTTCTTGGGAACAGGAACAATGGTGGCCCTCTTGAAGCATGTGGGAACAGCAGACTGGTATAGGGATTGATTGAATATGTCCGTAAACACACCGGCCAGCTGGTCTGCGCATGCTCTGAGGGCGCGGCTGGGGATGCCGTCTGGGCCTGCAGCCTTGCGAGGGTTAACACGTTTAAATGTCTTACTCACCTCGGCTGCAGTGAAGGAGAGACCGCATGTTTTCGTTGCAGGCCGTGTCAGTGGCACTGTATTGTCCTCAAAGCGGGAAAAAAAGTTATTAAGTCTGTCTGGGAGCAGGACATCCTGGTCCGTGACTGTGCTGGATTTCTTCCTGTAGTCCGTGATTGACTGTAGACCCTGCCACATGCCTCTTGTGTCTGAGCCGTTGAATTGAGATTCTACTTTGTCTCTGTACTGACGCTTAGCTTGTTTGATAGCCTTGCGGAGGGAATAGCTGCACTGTTTGTATTCGGTCATGTTACCAGACACCTTGCCCTGATTAAAAACACTGGTTCGCGCTTTCAGTTTCACGCGAATGCTGCCATCAATCCACGGTTTCTGGTTAGGGAATGTTTTAATCGTTGCTATGGGAACGACATCTTCAACGCACGTTCTAATGAACTCGCACACCGAATCAGCGTATTCGTCAATGTTGTTGTCTGACGCAATACGAAACATGTCCCAGTCCACGTGATGGAAGCAGTCTTGGAGTGTGGAGTCAGCTTGGTCGGACCAGCGTTGGACAGACCTCAGCGTGGGAGCCTCTTGCCATTGCCAACAATGTAAAAACGGCCTACATAAAGCCAACAAATAAAATCATTACAGTCTGAAGGTGGAAAAAATATTCTGATAAAAAATAAATCACTTTGGCTACACATGGCCTTTCTGCAAGGAACATGAAACAATGTAGCAACTAATCAACTTGGTCCAGCCAGATGCTTGAGCTAACAAACTTGCAACGTTGTATAATATATTTTGGACCCTCAGTTTCCCCTGCCAGTGACCTCCGGGCAGACACAGCTGTAGGCTTAATATCAGGCTATTTACGCAAGGACAAGAAGTAATCAGGTAGGCCTATTTTATAACGTTTCCATCCCCCGCGGCTTCAGCAATGGATTGGTCCACTGAGATATGTGTCAATCAAGACGTGCCATAAATCTTTTTTTGGGGCAACTGCTCAACTACAAAATTCTCAGTCGACCAACAGCCTATGGACCAGTTGACTAAAAGGTGTCAGCCCTATTTGGTGATTCAAACAAAATACCCAGTTGCGTTGGCCGGGAATCGAACCCGGGTCAACTGCTTGGAAGGCAGCTATGCTCACCACTATACCACCAACGCTTACTAAATAACTACCAGGAGCAGTCTCTGTTTGAAAATGAAAGTAATAGAAAACCTACATTTGACATTTGCAGAATAATAATGGGATTCCCTAAAAACACATCACTGACATCACCAGGCGGTAAATGAGTTAATAGACCAATAACAAAGAGTTCCAAACGGCTCTGCCAATAACAGCTAGTTTTCAGGTTTCCCCCTTTCCACTCAGACAATGCCAGACATTCCTAGCAAAATTCTTGCTTGACAAATTCGTCTTTACTAACAAGTCATTTTTGCTTATTTTGGATCATTTTCATTGAAAACAATCACAGTAAGGTATTTGATTGTTACCTAGAAATGATTTGACTGATCCATTGCTGAAGTCCCCAACAATTTTTTTCGAGTCGACCGAAAGCCGTTCTTTCGACCAGTCGACTGGTTCAAATGTTTAAAAGTGTGTTTTTCTATATATAAACTGAATAAAACCAACTATATGTAGGCTATTGAGCTTGTCTGATGCTTTAAGCATTACTCAAGAGGGTGCCCTAACCTAACCTGAAGAACAAAACCTTTTCCCGAATCTCCTCCTCCCGCTGCTGATGGCCTTTGCACCATTACGCTCCAGGCATTAGGCTACACCAGGGGGTCAGTTTCCATTTAGAGTGCCAATTAACCTTTCATTTATTTTTTACCGCCAAATTTCATGATATCCAATTGGTAGTTACAGTCTTGTCCCATCTCCACAACAGACTCAGGATAGGTGAAGGTTGAGAGCCACGCGTCCTCTGAAACACAACCCAGCCAAGCTGCACTGCTCACTTAACCTGGAAACCAGCTGCACCAATGTGTCAGAGGAAACACAGTACACCTGGCGACCGTGTCAGTGTGCATTGCGCCCGGCCTTCCACAGGAATCCCTAGTGCGCGATGGGACAAGAACATCCCTGCCGGACAAACTGTCCCCTAAACGAGACGACACCGGGCCAATTGTGCACCGCCTCATGGGTCTCCCGGTCGCGGCCGGCTGCAACAGAGGACACAGGCTTGAACCAGGATCCTGCTCTGCATTGCAGTGTCTTAGAACACTGCGCCACTCAGGAGACCCGACAACCTATCTTACCATTACTACCGATCTGCGTGCCAGTTATGGTTTTCATATGCATATTTTCGTAGAACAGTTTGATTGATTTCATATGTAAAGTCTTCGTATCTCAAAATCATTTTCAAGTGGTGAATAAAAATGATATCTAAACCAAAATGAAAACTACACAAATCTAAAAGTCACTTCTATTGCCATTGCCAACAATGTAAAAACGGCCTACATAAAGCCAACAAATAAAATCATTACAGTCTGAAGGTGGAAAAAATATTCTGATAAAAAATAAATCACTTTGGCTACACATGGCCTTTCTGCAAGGAACATGAAACAATGTAGCAACTAATCAACTTGGTCCAGCCAGATGCTTGAGCTAACAAACTTGCAACGTTGTATAATATATTTTGGACCCTCAGTTTCCCCTGCCAGTGACCTCCGGGCAGACACAGCTGTAGGCTTAATATCAGGCTATTTACGCAAGGACAAGAAGTAATCAGGTAGGCCTATTTTATAACGTTTCCATCCCCCGCGGCTTCAGCAATGGATTGGTCCACTGAGATATGCGTCAATCAAGACGTGCCATAAATCTTTTTTTGGGGCAACTGCTCAACTACAAAATTCTCAGTCGACCAACAGCCTATGGACCAGTTGAGTAAAAGGTGTCAGCCCTATTTGATACTGAGATAAAAACAGCTGCACTAGACCTTTAGCAGATTCATTTCAAAGGGTGATTCAAACAAAATACCCAGTTGCGTTGGCCGGGAATCGAACCCGGGTCAACTGCTTGGAAGGCAGCTATGCTCACCACTATACCACCAACGCTTACTAAATAACTACCAGGAGCAGTCTCTGTTTGAAAATGAAAGTAAAAGAAAACCTACATTTGACATTTGCAGAATAATAATGGGATTCCCTAAAAACACATCACTGACATCACCAGGCGGTAAATGAGTTAATAGACCAATAACAAAGAGTTCCAAACGGCTCTGCCAATAACAGCTAGTTTTCAGGTTTCCCCCTTTCCACTCAGACAATGCCAGACATTCCTAGCAAAATTCTTGCTTGACAAATTCGTCTTTACTAACAAGTCATTTTTGCTTATTTTGGATCATTTTCATTGAAAACAATCACAGTAAGGTATTTGATTGTTACCTAGAAATGATTTGACTGATCCATTGCTGAAGTCCCCAACAACATTTTTTCGAGTCGACCGAAAGCCGTTCTTTCGACCAGTCGACTGGTTCAAATGTTTAAAAGTGTGTTTTTCCATATATAAACTGAATAAAACCAACTATATGTAGGCTATTGAGCTTGTCTGATGCTTTAAGCATTACTCAAGAGGGTGCCCTAACCTAACCTGAAGAACAAAACCTTTTCCCGAATCTCCTCCTCCCGCTGCTGATGGCCTTTGCACCATTACGCTCCAGGCATTAGGCTACACCAGGGGGTCAGTTTCCATTTAGAGTGCCAATTAACCTTTCATTTATTTTTTACCGCCAAATTTCATGATATCCAATTGGTAGTTACAGTCTTGTCCCATCTCAAATCAAATCAAATCAAATCAAATTTTATTTGTCACATACACATGGTTAGCAGATGGTAATGCTGACACCACACTCCGAGGGCCCTCACCTCCTCCCTGTAGGCCGTCTCGTCGTTGTTGGTAATCAAGCCTACCACTGTTGTGTCGTCCGCAAACTTGATGATTGAGTTGGAGGCGTGCGTGGCCACGCAGTCGTGGGTGAACAGGGAGTACAGGAGAGGGCTCAGAACGCACCCTTGTGGGGCCCCAGTGTTGAGGATCAGCGGGGAGGAGATGTTGTTGCCTACCCTCACCACCTGGGGGCGGCCCGTCAGGAAGTCCAGTACCCAGTTGCACAGGGCGGGGTCGAGACCCAGGGTCTCGAGCTTGATGACGAGCTTGGAGGGTACTATGGTGTTGAATGCCGAGCTGTAGTCGATGAACAGCATTCTCACATAGGTATTCCTCTTGTCCAGATGGGTTAGGGCAGTGTGCAGTGTGGTTGAGATTGCATCGTCTGTGGACCTATTTGGGCGGTAAGCAAATTGGAGTGGGTCTAGGGTGTCAGGTAGGGTGGAGGTGATATGGTCCTTGACTAGTCTCTCAAAGCACTTCATGATGACGGAAGTGAGTGCTACGGGGCTGTAGTCGTTTAGCTCAGTTACCTTAGCTTTCTTGGGAACAGGAACAATGGTGGCCCTCTTGAAGCATGTGGGAACAGCAGACTGGTATAGGGATTGATTGAATATGTCCGTAAACACACCGGCCAGCTGGTCTGCGCATGCTCTGAGGGCGCGGCTGGGGATGCCGTCTGGGCCTGCAGCCTTGCGAGGGTTAACACGTTTAAATGTCTTACTCACCTCGGCTGCAGTGAAGGAGAGACCGCATGTTTTCGTTGCAGGCCGTGTCAGTGGCACTGTATTGTCCTCAAAGCGGGAAAAAAAGTTATTAAGTCTGTCTGGGAGCAGGACATCCTGGTCCGTGACTGTGCTGGATTTCTTCCTGTAGTCCGTGATTGACTGTAGACCCTGCCACATGCCTCTTGTGTCTGAGCCGTTGAATTGAGATTCTACTTTGTCTCTGTACTGACGCTTAGCTTGTTTGATAGCCTTGCGGAGGGAATAGCTGCACTGTTTGTATTCGGTCATGTTACCAGACACCTTGCCCTGATTAAAAGCACTGGTTCGCGCTTTCAGTTTCACGCGAATGCTGCCATCAATCCACGGTTTCTGGTTAGGGAATGTTTTAATCGTTGCTATGGGAACGACATCTTCAACGCACGTTCTAATGAACTCGCACACCGAATCAGCGTATTCGTCAATGTTGTTGTCTGACGCAATACGAAACATGTCCCAGTCCACGTGATGGAAGCAGTCTTGGAGTGTGGAGTCAGCTTGGTCGGACCAGCGTTGGACAGACCTCAGCGTGGGAGCCTCTTGCCATTGCCAACAATGTAAAAACGGCCTACATAAAGCCAACAAATAAAATCATTACAGTCTGAAGGTGGAAAAAATATTCTGATAAAAAATAAATCACTTTGGCTACACATGGCCTTTCTGCAAGGAACATGAAACAATGTAGCAACTAATCAACTTGGTCCAGCCAGATGCTTGAGCTAACAAACTTGCAACGTTGTATAATATATTTTGGACCCTCAGTTTCCCCTGCCAGTGACCTCCGGGCAGACACAGCTGTAGGCTTAATATCAGGCTATTTACGCAAGGACAAGAAGTAATCAGGTAGGCCTATTTTATAACGTTTCCATCCCCCGCGGCTTCAGCAATGGATTGGTCCACTGAGATATGTGTCAATCAAGACGTGCCATAAATCTTTTTTTGGGGCAACTGCTCAACTACAAAATTCTCAGTCGACCAACAGCCTATGGACCAGTTGACTAAAAGGTGTCAGCCCTATTTGGTGATTCAAACAAAATACCCAGTTGCGTTGGCCGGGAATCGAACCCGGGTCAACTGCTTGGAAGGCAGCTATGCTCACCACTATACCACCAACGCTTACTAAATAACTACCAGGAGCAGTCTCTGTTTGAAAATGAAAGTAATAGAAAACCTACATTTGACATTTGCAGAATAATAATGGGATTCCCTAAAAACACATCACTGACATCACCAGGCGGTAAATGAGTTAATAGACCAATAACAAAGAGTTCCAAACGGCTCTGCCAATAACAGCTAGTTTTCAGGTTTCCCCCTTTCCACTCAGACAATGCCAGACATTCCTAGCAAAATTCTTGCTTGACAAATTCGTCTTTACTAACAAGTCATTTTTGCTTATTTTGGATCATTTTCATTGAAAACAATCACAGTAAGGTATTTGATTGTTACCTAGAAATGATTTGACTGATCCATTGCTGAAGTCCCCAACAATTTTTTTCGAGTCGACCGAAAGCCGTTCTTTCGACCAGTCGACTGGTTCAAATGTTTAAAAGTGTGTTTTTCTATATATAAACTGAATAAAACCAACTATATGTAGGCTATTGAGCTTGTCTGATGCTTTAAGCATTACTCAAGAGGGTGCCCTAACCTAACCTGAAGAACAAAACCTTTTCCCGAATCTCCTCCTCCCGCTGCTGATGGCCTTTGCACCATTACGCTCCAGGCATTAGGCTACACCAGGGGGTCAGTTTCCATTTAGAGTGCCAATTAACCTTTCATTTATTTTTTACCGCCAAATTTCATGATATCCAATTGGTAGTTACAGTCTTGTCCCATCTCCACAACAGACTCAGGATAGGTGAAGGTTGAGAGCCACGCGTCCTCTGAAACACAACCCAGCCAAGCTGCACTGCTCACTTAACCTGGAAACCAGCTGCACCAATGTGTCAGAGGAAACACAGTACACCTGGCGACCGTGTCAGTGTGCATTGCGCCCGGCCTTCCACAGGAATCCCTAGTGCGCGATGGGACAAGAACATCCCTGCCGGACAAACTGTCCCCTAAACGAGACGACACCGGGCCAATTGTGCACCGCCTCATGGGTCTCCCGGTCGCGGCCGGCTGCAACAGAGGACACAGGCTTGAACCAGGATCCTGCTCTGCATTGCAGTGTCTTAGAACACTGCGCCACTCAGGAGACCCGACAACCTATCTTACCATTACTACCGATCTGCGTGCCAGTTATGGTTTTCATATGCATATTTTCGTAGAACAGTTTGATTGATTTCATATGTAAAGTCTTCGTATCTCAAAATCATTTTCAAGTGGTGAATAAAAATGATATCTAAACCAAAATGAAAACTACACAAATCTAAAAGTCACTTCTATTGCCATTGCCAACAATGTAAAAACGGCCTACATAAAGCCAACAAATAAAATCATTACAGTCTGAAGGTGGAAAAAATATTCTGATAAAAAATAAATCACTTTGGCTACACATGGCCTTTCTGCAAGGAACATGAAACAATGTAGCAACTAATCAACTTGGTCCAGCCAGATGCTTGAGCTAACAAACTTGCAACGTTGTATAATATATTTTGGACCCTCAGTTTCCCCTGCCAGTGACCTCCGGGCAGACACAGCTGTAGGCTTAATATCAGGCTATTTACGCAAGGACAAGAAGTAATCAGGTAGGCCTATTTTATAACGTTTCCATCCCCCGCGGCTTCAGCAATGGATTGGTCCACTGAGATATGCGTCAATCAAGACGTGCCATAAATCTTTTTTTGGGGCAACTGCTCAACTACAAAATTCTCAGTCGACCAACAGCCTATGGACCAGTTGAGTAAAAGGTGTCAGCCCTATTTGATACTGAGATAAAAACAGCTGCACTAGACCTTTAGCAGATTCATTTCAAAGGGTGATTCAAACAAAATACCCAGTTGCGTTGGCCGGGAATCGAACCCGGGTCAACTGCTTGGAAGGCAGCTATGCTCACCACTATACCACCAACGCTTACTAAATAACTACCAGGAGCAGTCTCTGTTTGAAAATGAAAGTAAAAGAAAACCTACATTTGACATTTGCAGAATAATAATGGGATTCCCTAAAAACACATCACTGACATCACCAGGCGGTAAATGAGTTAATAGACCAATAACAAAGAGTTCCAAACGGCTCTGCCAATAACAGCTAGTTTTCAGGTTTCCCCCTTTCCACTCAGACAATGCCAGACATTCCTAGCAAAATTCTTGCTTGACAAATTCGTCTTTACTAACAAGTCATTTTTGCTTATTTTGGATCATTTTCATTGAAAACAATCACAGTAAGGTATTTGATTGTTACCTAGAAATGATTTGACTGATCCATTGCTGAAGTCCCCAACAACATTTTTTCGAGTCGACCGAAAGCCGTTCTTTCGACCAGTCGACTGGTTCAAATGTTTAAAAGTGTGTTTTTCCATATATAAACTGAATAAAACCAACTATATGTAGGCTATTGAGCTTGTCTGATGCTTTAAGCATTACTCAAGAGGGTGCCCTAACCTAACCTGAAGAACAAAACCTTTTCCCGAATCTCCTCCTCCCGCTGCTGATGGCCTTTGCACCATTACGCTCCAGGCATTAGGCTACACCAGGGGGTCAGTTTCCATTTAGAGTGCCAATTAACCTTTCATTTATTTTTTACCGCCAAATTTCATGATATCCAATTGGTAGTTACAGTCTTGTCCCATCTCAAATCAAATCAAATCAAATCAAATTTTATTTGTCACATACACATGGTTAGCAGATGGTAATGCTGACACCACACTCCGAGGGCCCTCACCTCCTCCCTGTAGGCCGTCTCGTCGTTGTTGGTAATCAAGCCTACCACTGTTGTGTCGTCCGCAAACTTGATGATTGAGTTGGAGGCGTGCGTGGCCACGCAGTCGTGGGTGAACAGGGAGTACAGGAGAGGGCTCAGAACGCACCCTTGTGGGGCCCCAGTGTTGAGGATCAGCGGGGAGGAGATGTTGTTGCCTACCCTCACCACCTGGGGGCGGCCCGTCAGGAAGTCCAGTACCCAGTTGCACAGGGCGGGGTCGAGACCCAGGGTCTCGAGCTTGATGACGAGCTTGGAGGGTACTATGGTGTTGAATGCCGAGCTGTAGTCGATGAACAGCATTCTCACATAGGTATTCCTCTTGTCCAGATGGGTTAGGGCAGTGTGCAGTGTGGTTGAGATTGCATCGTCTGTGGACCTATTTGGGCGGTAAGCAAATTGGAGTGGGTCTAGGGTGTCAGGTAGGGTGGAGGTGATATGGTCCTTGACTAGTCTCTCAAAGCACTTCATGATGACGGAAGTGAGTGCTACGGGGCTGTAGTCGTTTAGCTCAGTTACCTTAGCTTTCTTGGGAACAGGAACAATGGTGGCCCTCTTGAAGCATGTGGGAACAGCAGACTGGTATAGGGATTGATTGAATATGTCCGTAAACACACCGGCCAGCTGGTCTGCGCATGCTCTGAGGGCGCGGCTGGGGATGCCGTCTGGGCCTGCAGCCTTGCGAGGGTTAACACGTTTAAATGTCTTACTCACCTCGGCTGCAGTGAAGGAGAGACCGCATGTTTTCGTTGCAGGCCGTGTCAGTGGCACTGTATTGTCCTCAAAGCGGGAAAAAAAGTTATTAAGTCTGTCTGGGAGCAGGACATCCTGGTCCGTGACTGTGCTGGATTTCTTCCTGTAGTCCGTGATTGACTGTAGACCCTGCCACATGCCTCTTGTGTCTGAGCCGTTGAATTGAGATTCTACTTTGTCTCTGTACTGACGCTTAGCTTGTTTGATAGCCTTGCGGAGGGAATAGCTGCACTGTTTGTATTCGGTCATGTTACCAGACACCTTGCCCTGATTAAAAGCACTGGTTCGCGCTTTCAGTTTCACGCGAATGCTGCCATCAATCCACGGTTTCTGGTTAGGGAATGTTTTAATCGTTGCTATGGGAACGACATCTTCAACGCAAGTTCTAATGAACTCGCACACCGAATCAGCGTATTCGTCAATGTTGTTGTCTGACGCAATACGAAACATGTCCCAGTCCACGTGATGGAAGCAGTCTTGGAGTGTGGAGTCAGCTTGGTCGGACCAGCGTTGGACAGACCTCAGCGTGGGAGCCTCTTGCCATTGCCAACAATGTAAAAACGGCCTACATAAAGCCAACAAATAAAATCATTACAGTCTGAAGGTGGAAAAAATATTCTGATAAAAAATAAATCACTTTGGCTACACATGGCCTTTCTGCAAGGAACATGAAACAATGTAGCAACTAATCAACTTGGTCCAGCCAGATGCTTGAGCTAACAAACTTGCAACGTTGTATAATATATTTTGGACCCTCAGTTTCCCCTGCCAGTGACCTCCGGGCAGACACAGCTGTAGGCTTAATATCAGGCTATTTACGCAAGGACAAGAAGTAATCAGGTAGGCCTATTTTATAACGTTTCCATCCCCCGCGGCTTCAGCAATGGATTGGTCCACTGAGATATGTGTCAATCAAGACGTGCCATAAATCTTTTTTTGGGGCAACTGCTCAACTACAAAATTCTCAGTCGACCAACAGCCTATGGACCAGTTGACTAAAAGGTGTCAGCCCTATTTGGTGATTCAAACAAAATACCCAGTTGCGTTGGCCGGGAATCGAACCCGGGTCAACTGCTTGGAAGGCAGCTATGCTCACCACTATACCACCAACGCTTACTAAATAACTACCAGGAGCAGTCTCTGTTTGAAAATGAAAGTAAAAGAAAACCTACATTTGACATTTGCAGAATAATAATGGGATTCCCTAAAAACACATCACTGACATCACCAGGCGGTAAATGAGTTAATAGACCAATAACAAAGAGTTCCAAACGGCTCTGCCAATAACAGCTAGTTTTCAGGTTTCCCCCTTTCCACTCAGACAATGCCAGACATTCCTAGCAAAATTCTTGCTTGACAAATTCGTCTTTACTAACAAGTCATTTTTGCTTATTTTGGATCATTTTCATTGAAAACAATCACAGTAAGGTATTTGATTGTTACCTAGAAATGATTTGACTGATCCATTGCTGAAGTCCCCAACAACATTTTTTCGAGTCGACCGAAAGCCGTTCTTTCGACCAGTCGACTGGTTCAAATGTTTAAAAGTGTGTTTTTCCATATATAAACTGAATAAAACCAACTATATGTAGGCTATTGAGCTTGTCTGATGCTTTAAGCATTACTCAAGAGGGTGCCCTAACCTAACCTGAAGAACAAAACCTTTTCCCGAATCTCCTCCTCCCGCTGCTGATGGCCTTTGCACCATTACGCTCCAGGCATTAGGCTACACCAGGGGGTCAGTTTCCATTTAGAGTGCCAATTAACCTTTCATTTATTTTTTACCGCCAAATTTCATGATATCCAATTGGTAGTTACAGTCTTGTCCCATCTCAAATCAAATCAAATCAAATCAAATTTTATTTGTCACATACACATGGTTAGCAGATGGTAATGCTGACACCACACTCCGAGGGCCCTCACCTCCTCCCTGTAGGCCGTCTCGTCGTTGTTGGTAATCAAGCCTACCACTGTTGTGTCGTCCGCAAACTTGATGATTGAGTTGGAGGCGTGCGTGGCCACGCAGTCGTGGGTGAACAGGGAGTACAGGAGAGGGCTCAGAACGCACCCTTGTGGGGCCCCAGTGTTGAGGATCAGCGGGGAGGAGATGTTGTTGCCTACCCTCACCACCTGGGGGCGGCCCGTCAGGAAGTCCAGTACCCAGTTGCACAGGGCGGGGTCGAGACCCAGGGTCTCGAGCTTGATGACGAGCTTGGAGGGTACTATGGTGTTGAATGCCGAGCTGTAGTCGATGAACAGCATTCTCACATAGGTATTCCTCTTGTCCAGATGGGTTAGGGCAGTGTGCAGTGTGGTTGAGATTGCATCGTCTGTGGACCTATTTGGGCGGTAAGCAAATTGGAGTGGGTCTAGGGTGTCAGGTAGGGTGGAGGTGATATGGTCCTTGACTAGTCTCTCAAAGCACTTCATGATGACGGAAGTGAGTGCTACGGGGCTGTAGTCGTTTAGCTCAGTTACCTTAGCTTTCTTGGGAACAGGAACAATGGTGGCCCTCTTGAAGCATGTGGGAACAGCAGACTGGTATAGGGATTGATTGAATATGTCCGTAAACACACCGGCCAGCTGGTCTGCGCATGCTCTGAGGGCGCGGCTGGGGATGCCGTCTGGGCCTGCAGCCTTGCGAGGGTTAACACGTTTAAATGTCTTACTCACCTCGGCTGCAGTGAAGGAGAGACCGCATGTTTTCGTTGCAGGCCGTGTCAGTGGCACTGTATTGTCCTCAAAGCGGGAAAAAAAGTTATTAAGTCTGTCTGGGAGCAGGACATCCTGGTCCGTGACTGTGCTGGATTTCTTCCTGTAGTCCGTGATTGACTGTAGACCCTGCCACATGCCTCTTGTGTCTGAGCCGTTGAATTGAGATTCTACTTTGTCTCTGTACTGACGCTTAGCTTGTTTGATAGCCTTGCGGAGGGAATAGCTGCACTGTTTGTATTCGGTCATGTTACCAGACACCTTGCCCTGATTAAAAGCACTGGTTCGCGCTTTCAGTTTCACGCGAATGCTGCCATCAATCCACGGTTTCTGGTTAGGGAATGTTTTAATCGTTGCTATGGGAACGACATCTTCAACGCACGTTCTAATGAACTCGCACACCGAATCAGCGTATTCGTCAATGTTGTTGTCTGACGCAATACGAAACATGTCCCAGTCCACGTGATGGAAGCAGTCTTGGAGTGTGGAGTCAGCTTGGTCGGACCAGCGTTGGACAGACCTCAGCGTGGGAGCCTCTTGCCATTGCCAACAATGTAAAAACGGCCTACATAAAGCCAACAAATAAAATCATTACAGTCTGAAGGTGGAAAAAATATTCTGATAAAAAATAAATCACTTTGGCTACACATGGCCTTTCTGCAAGGAACATGAAACAATGTAGCAACTAATCAACTTGGTCCAGCCAGATGCTTGAGCTAACAAACTTGCAACGTTGTATAATATATTTTGGACCCTCAGTTTCCCCTGCCAGTGACCTCCGGGCAGACACAGCTGTAGGCTTAATATCAGGCTATTTACGCAAGGACAAGAAGTAATCAGGTAGGCCTATTTTATAACGTTTCCATCCCCCGCGGCTTCAGCAATGGATTGGTCCACTGAGATATGTGTCAATCAAGACGTGCCATAAATCTTTTTTTGGGGCAACTGCTCAACTACAAAATTCTCAGTCGACCAACAGCCTATGGACCAGTTGACTAAAAGGTGTCAGCCCTATTTGGTGATTCAAACAAAATACCCAGTTGCGTTGGCCGGGAATCGAACCCGGGTCAACTGCTTGGAAGGCAGCTATGCTCACCACTATACCACCAACGCTTACTAAATAACTACCAGGAGCAGTCTCTGTTTGAAAATGAAAGTAAAAGAAAACCTACATTTGACATTTGCAGAATAATAATGGGATTCCCTAAAAACACATCACTGACATCACCAGGCGGTAAATGAGTTAATAGACCAATAACAAAGAGTTCCAAACGGCTCTGCCAATAACAGCTAGTTTTCAGGTTTCCCCCTTTCCACTCAGACAATGCCAGACATTCCTAGCAAAATTCTTGCTTGACAAATTCGTCTTTACTAACAAGTCATTTTTGCTTATTTTGGATCATTTTCATTGAAAACAATCACAGTAAGGTATTTGATTGTTACCTAGAAATGATTTGACTGATCCATTGCTGAAGTCCCCAACAACATTTTTTCGAGTCGACCGAAAGCCGTTCTTTCGACCAGTCGACTGGTTCAAATGTTTAAAAGTGTGTTTTTCCATATATAAACTGAATAAAACCAACTATATGTAGGCTATTGAGCTTGTCTGATGCTTTAAGCATTACTCAAGAGGGTGCCCTAACCTAACCTGAAGAACAAAACCTTTTCCCGAATCTCCTCCTCCCGCTGCTGATGGCCTTTGCACCATTACGCTCCAGGCATTAGGCTACACCAGGGGGTCAGTTTCCATTTAGAGTGCCAATTAACCTTTCATTTATTTTTTACCGCCAAATTTCATGATATCCAATTGGTAGTTACAGTCTTGTCCCATCTCAAATCAAATCAAATCAAATCAAATTTTATTTGTCACATACACATGGTTAGCAGATGGTAATGCTGACACCACACTCCGAGGGCCCTCACCTCCTCCCTGTAGGCCGTCTCGTCGTTGTTGGTAATCAAGCCTACCACTGTTGTGTCGTCCGCAAACTTGATGATTGAGTTGGAGGCGTGCGTGGCCACGCAGTCGTGGGTGAACAGGGAGTACAGGAGAGGGCTCAGAACGCACCCTTGTGGGGCCCCAGTGTTGAGGATCAGCGGGGAGGAGATGTTGTTGCCTACCCTCACCACCTGGGGGCGGCCCGTCAGGAAGTCCAGTACCCAGTTGCACAGGGCGGGGTCGAGACCCAGGGTCTCGAGCTTGATGACGAGCTTGGAGGGTACTATGGTGTTGAATGCCGAGCTGTAGTCGATGAACAGCATTCTCACATAGGTATTCCTCTTGTCCAGATGGGTTAGGGCAGTGTGCAGTGTGGTTGAGATTGCATCGTCTGTGGACCTATTTGGGCGGTAAGCAAATTGGAGTGGGTCTAGGGTGTCAGGTAGGGTGGAGGTGATATGGTCCTTGACTAGTCTCTCAAAGCACTTCATGATGACGGAAGTGAGTGCTACGGGGCTGTAGTCGTTTAGCTCAGTTACCTTAGCTTTCTTGGGAACAGGAACAATGGTGGCCCTCTTGAAGCATGTGGGAACAGCAGACTGGTATAGGGATTGATTGAATATGTCCGTAAACACACCGGCCAGCTGGTCTGCGCATGCTCTGAGGGCGCGGCTGGGGATGCCGTCTGGGCCTGCAGCCTTGCGAGGGTTAACACGTTTAAATGTCTTACTCACCTCGGCTGCAGTGAAGGAGAGACCGCATGTTTTCGTTGCAGGCCGTGTCAGTGGCACTGTATTGTCCTCAAACCGCCAAATTTCATGATATCCAATTGGTAGTTACAGTCTTGTCCCATCTCAAATCAAATCAAATCAAATCAAATTTTATTTGTCACATACACATGGTTAGCAGATGGTAATGCTGACACCACACTCCGAGGGCCCTCACCTCCTCCCTGTAGGCCGTCTCGTCGTTGTTGGTAATCAAGCCTACCACTGTTGTGTCGTCCGCAAACTTGATGATTGAGTTGGAGGCGTGCGTGGCCACGCAGTCGTGGGTGAACAGGGAGTACAGGAGAGGGCTCAGAACGCACCCTTGTGGGGCCCCAGTGTTGAGGATCAGCGGGGAGGAGATGTTGTTGCCTACCCTCACCACCTGGGGGCGGCCCGTCAGGAAGTCCAGTACCCAGTTGCACAGGGCGGGGTCGAGACCCAGGGTCTCGAGCTTGATGACGAGCTTGGAGGGTACTATGGTGTTGAATGCCGAGCTGTAGTCGATGAACAGCATTCTCACATAGGTATTCCTCTTGTCCAGATGGGTTAGGGCAGTGTGCAGTGTGGTTGAGATTGCATCGTCTGTGGACCTATTTGGGCGGTAAGCAAATTGGAGTGGGTCTAGGGTGTCAGGTAGGGTGGAGGTGATATGGTCCTTGACTAGTCTCTCAAAGCACTTCATGATGACGGAAGTGAGTGCTACGGGGCTGTAGTCGTTTAGCTCAGTTACCTTAGCTTTCTTGGGAACAGGAACAATGGTGGCCCTCTTGAAGCATGTGGGAACAGCAGACTGGTATAGGGATTGATTGAATATGTCCGTAAACACACCGGCCAGCTGGTCTGCGCATGCTCTGAGGGCGCGGCTGGGGATGCCGTCTGGGCCTGCAGCCTTGCGAGGGTTAACACGTTTAAATGTCTTACTCACCTCGGCTGCAGTGAAGGAGAGACCGCATGTTTTCGTTGCAGGCCGTGTCAGTGGCACTGTATTGTCCTCAAAGCGGGAAAAAAAGTTATTAAGTCTGTCTGGGAGCAGGACATCCTGGTCCGTGACTGTGCTGGATTTCTTCCTGTAGTCCGTGATTGACTGTAGACCCTGCCACATGCCTCTTGTGTCTGAGCCGTTGAATTGAGATTCTACTTTGTCTCTGTACTGACGCTTAGCTTGTTTGATAGCCTTGCGGAGGGAATAGCTGCACTGTTTGTATTCGGTCATGTTACCAGACACCTTGCCCTGATTAAAAGCACTGGTTCGCGCTTTCAGTTTCACGCGAATGCTGCCATCAATCCACGGTTTCTGGTTAGGGAATGTTTTAATCGTTGCTATGGGAACGACATCTTCAACGCACGTTCTAATGAACTCGCACACCGAATCAGCGTATTCGTCAATGTTGTTGTCTGACGCAATACGAAACATGTCCCAGTCCACGTGATGGAAGCAGTCTTGGAGTGTGGAGTCAGCTTGGTCGGACCAGCGTTGGACAGACCTCAGCGTGGGAGCCTCTTGCCATTGCCAACAATGTAAAAACGGCCTACATAAAGCCAACAAATAAAATCATTACAGTCTGAAGGTGGAAAAAATATTCTGATAAAAAATAAATCACTTTGGCTACACATGGCCTTTCTGCAAGGAACATGAAACAATGTAGCAACTAATCAACTTGGTCCAGCCAGATGCTTGAGCTAACAAACTTGCAACGTTGTATAATATATTTTGGACCCTCAGTTTCCCCTGCCAGTGACCTCCGGGCAGACACAGCTGTAGGCTTAATATCAGGCTATTTACGCAAGGACAAGAAGTAATCAGGTAGGCCTATTTTATAACGTTTCCATCCCCCGCGGCTTCAGCAATGGATTGGTCCACTGAGATATGCGTCAATCAAGACGTGCCATAAATCTTTTTTTGGGGCAACTGCTCAACTACAAAATTCTCAGTCGACCAACAGCCTATGGACCAGTTGACTAAAAGGTGTCAGCCCTATTTGGTGATTCAAACAAAATACCCAGTTGCGTTGGCCGGGAATCGAACCCGGGTCAACTGCTTGGAAGGCAGCTATGCTCACCACTATACCACCAACGCTTACTAAATAACTACCAGGAGCAGTCTCTGTTTGAAAATGAAAGTAAAAGAAAACCTACATTTGACATTTGCAGAATAATAATGGGATTCCCTAAAAACACATCACTGACATCACCAGGCGGTAAATGAGTTAATAGACCAATAACAAAGAGTTCCAAACGGCTCTGCCAATAACAGCTAGTTTTCAGGTTTCCCCCTTTCCACTCAGACAATGCCAGACATTCCTAGCAAAATTCTTGCTTGACAAATTCGTCTTTACTAACAAGTCATTTTTGCTTATTTTGGATCATTTTCATTGAAAACAATCACAGTAAGGTATTTGATTGTTACCTAGAAATGATTTGACTGATCCATTGCTGAAGTCCCCAACAACATTTTTTCGAGTCGACCGAAAGCCGTTCTTTCGACCAGTCGACTGGTTCAAATGTTTAAAAGTGTGTTTTTCCATATATAAACTGAATAAAACCAACTATATGTAGGCTATTGAGCTTGTCTGATGCTTTAAGCATTACTCAAGAGGGTGCCCTAACCTAACCTGAAGAACAAAACCTTTTCCCGAATCTCCTCCTCCCGCTGCTGATGGCCTTTGCACCATTACGCTCCAGGCATTAGGCTACACCAGGGGGTCAGTTTCCATTTAGAGTGCCAATTAACCTTTCATTTATTTTTTACCGCCAAATTTCATGATATCCAATTGGTAGTTACAGTCTTGTCCCATCTCCACAACAGACTCAGGATAGGTGAAGGTTGAGAGCCACGCGTCCTCTGAAACACAACCCAGCCAAGCTGCACTGCTCACTTAACCTGGAAACCAGCTGCACCAATGTGTCAGAGGAAACACAGTACACCTGGCGACCGTGTCAGTGTGCATTGCGCCCGGCCTTCCACAGGAATCCCTAGTGCGCGATGGGACAAGAACATCCCTGCCGGACAAACTGTCCCCTAAACGAGACGACACCGGGCCAATTGTGCACCGCCTCATGGGTCTCCCGGTCGCGGCCGGCTGCAACAGAGGACACAGGCTTGAACCAGGATCCTGCTCTGCATTGCAGTGTCTTAGAACACTGCGCCACTCAGGAGACCCGACAACCTATCTTACCATTACTACCGATCTGCGTGCCAGTTATGGTTTTCATATGCATATTTTCGTAGAACAGTTTGATTGATTTCATATGTAAAGTCTTCGTATCTCAAAATCATTTTCAAGTGGTGAATAAAAATGATATCTAAACCAAAATGAAAACTACACAAATCTAAAAGTCACTTCTATTGCCATTGCCAACAATGTAAAAACGGCCTACATAAAGCCAACAAATAAAATCATTACAGTCTGAAGGTGGAAAAAATATTCTGATAAAAAATAAATCACTTTGGCTACACATGGCCTTTCTGCAAGGAACATGAAACAATGTAGCAGCCAGATGCTTGAGCTAACAAACTTGCAACGGTGTATAATATATTTTGGACCCTCAGTTTCCCCTGCCAGTGACCTCCGGGCAGACACAGCTGTAGGCTTAATATCAGGCTATTTACGCAAGGACAAGAAGTAATCAGGTAGGCCTATTTTATAACGTTTCCATCCCCCGCGGCTTCAGCAATGGATTGGTCCACTGAGATATGCGTCAATCAAGACGTGCCATAAATCTTTTTTTGGGGCAACTGCTCAACTACAAAATTCTCAGTCGACCAACAGCCTATGGACCAGTTGAGTAAAAGGTGTCAGCCCTATTTGATACTGAGATAAAAACAGCTGCACTAGACCTTTAGCAGATTCATTTCAAAGGGTGATTCAAACAAAATACCCAGTTGCGTTGGCCGGGAATCGAACCCGGGTCAACTGCTTGGAAGGCAGCTATGCTCACCACTATACCACCAACGCTTACTAAATAACTACCAGGAGCAGTCTCTGTTTGAAAATGAAAGTAAAAGAAAACCTACGTTTGACATTTGCAGAATAATAATGGGATTCCCTAAAAACACATCACTGACATCACCAGGCGGTAAATGAGTTAATAGACCAATAACAAAGAGTTCCAAACGGCTCTGCCAATAACAGCTAGTTTTCAGGTTTCCCCCTTTCCACTCAGACAATGCCAGACATTCCTAGCAAAATTCTTGCTTGACAAATTCGTCTTTACTAACAAGTCATTTTTGCTTATTTTGGATCATTTTCATTGAAAACAATCACAGTAAGGTATTTGATTGTTACCTAGAAATGATTTGACTGATCCATTGCTGAAGTCCCCAACAATTTTTTTCGAGTCGACCGAAAGCCGTTCTTTCGACCAGTCGACTGGTTCAAATGTTTAAAAGTGTGTTTTTCCATATATAAACTGAATAAAACCAACTATATGTAGGCTATTGAGCTTGTCTGATGCTTTAAGCATTACTCAAGAGGGTGCCCTAACCTAACCTGAAGAACAAAACCTTTTCCCGAATCTCCTCCTCCCGCTGCTGATGGCCTTTGCACCATTACGCTCCAGGCATTAGGCTACACCAGGGGGTCAGTTTCCATTTAGAGTGCCAATTAACCTTTCATTTATTTTTTACCGCCAAATTTCATGATATCCAATTGGTAGTTACAGTCTTGTCCCATCTCCACAACAGACTCAGGATAGGTGAAGGTTGAGAGCCACGCGTCCTCTGAAACACAACCCAGCCAAGCTGCACTGCTCACTTAACCTGGAAACCAGCTGCACCAATGTGTCAGAGGAAACACAGTACACCTGGCGACCGTGTCAGTGTGCATTGCGCCCGGCCTTCCACAGGAATCCCTAGTGCGCGATGGGACAAGAACATCCCTGCCGGACAAACTGTCCCCTAAACGAGATGACACCGGGCCAATTGTGCAGTCACTTCTATTGCCATTGCCAACAATGTAAAAACGGCCTACATAAAGCCAACAAATAAAATCATTACAGTCTGAAGGTGGAAAAAATATTCTGATAAAAAATAAATCACTTTGGCTACACATGGCCTTTCTGCAAGGAACATGAAACAATGTAGCAACTAATCAACTTGGTCCAGCCAGATGCTTGAGCTAACAAACTTGCAACGTTGTATAATATATTTTGGACCCTCAGTTTCCCCTGCCAGTGACCTCCGGGCAGACACAGCTGTAGGCTTAATATCAGGCTATTTACGCAAGGACAAGAAGTAATCAGGTAGGCCTATTTTATAACGTTTCCATCCCCCGCGGCTTCAGCAATGGATTGGTCCACTGAGATATGCGTCAATCAAGACGTGCCATAAATCTTTTTTTGGGGCAACTGCTCAACTACAAAATTCTCAGTCGACCAACAGCCTATGGACCAGTTGAGTAAAAGGTGTCAGCCCTATTTGATACTGAGATAAAAACAGCTGCACTAGACCTTTAGCAGATTCATTTCAAAGGGTGATTCAAACAAAATACCCAGTTGCGTTGGCCGGGAATCGAACCCGGGTCAACTGCTTGGAAGGCAGCTATGCTCACCACTATACCACCAACGCTTACTAAATAACTACCAGGAGCAGTCTCTGTTTGAAAATGAAAGTAATAGAAAACCTACATTTGACATTTGCAGAATAATAATGGGATTCCCTAAAAACACATCACTGACATCACCAGGCGGTAAATGAGTTAATAGACCAATAACAAAGAGTTCCAAACGGCTCTGCCAATAACAGCTAGTTTTCAGGTTTCCCCCTTTCCACTCAGACAATGCCAGACATTCCTAGCAAAATTCTTGCTTGACAAATTCGTCTTTACTAACAAGTCATTTTTGCTTATTTTGGATCATTTTCATTGAAAACAATCACAGTAAGGTATTTGATTGTTACCTAGAAATGATTTGACTGATCCATTGCTGAAGTCCCCAACAATTTTTTTCGAGTCGACCGAAAGCCGTTCTTTCGACCAGTCGACTGGTTCAAATGTTTAAAAGTGTGTTTTTCTATATATAAACTGAATAAAACCAACTATATGTAGGCTATTGAGCTTGTCTGATGCTTTAAGCATTACTCAAGAGGGTGCCCTAACCTAACCTGAAGAACAAAACCTTTTCCCGAATCTCCTCCTCCCGCTGCTGATGGCCTTTGCACCATTACGCTCCAGGCATTAGGCTACACCAGGGGGTCAGTTTCCATTTAGAGTGCCAATTAACCTTTCATTTATTTTTTACCGCCAAATTTCATGATATCCAATTGGTAGTTACAGTCTTGTCCCATCTCCACAACAGACTCAGGATAGGTGAAGGTTGAGAGCCACGCGTCCTCTGAAACACAACCCAGCCAAGCTGCACTGCTCACTTAACCTGGAAACCAGCTGCACCAATGTGTCAGAGGAAACACAGTACACCTGGCGACCGTGTCAGTGTGCATTGCGCCCGGCCTTCCACAGGAATCCCTAGTGCGCGATGGGACAAGAACATCCCTGCCGGACAAACTGTCCCCTAAACGAGACGACACCGGGCCAATTGTGCACCGCCTCATGGGTCTCCCGGTCGCGGCCGGCTGCAACAGAGGACACAGGCTTGAACCAGGATCCTGCTCTGCATTGCAGTGTCTTAGAACACTGCGCCACTCAGGAGACCCGACAACCTATCTTACCATTACTACCGATCTGCGTGCCAGTTATGGTTTTCATATGCATATTTTCGTAGAACAGTTTGATTGATTTCATATGTAAAGTCTTCGTATCTCAAAATCATTTTCAAGTGGTGAATAAAAATGATATCTAAACCAAAATGAAAACTACACAAATCTAAAAGTCACTTCTATTGCCATTGCCAACAATGTAAAAACGGCCTACATAAAGCCAACAAATAAAATCATTACAGTCTGAAGGTGGAAAAAATATTCTGATAAAAAATAAATCACTTTGGCTACACATGGCCTTTCTGCAAGGAACATGAAACAATGTAGCAACTAATCAACTTGGTCCAGCCAGATGCTTGAGCTAACAAACTTGCAACGTTGTATAATATATTTTGGACCCTCAGTTTCCCCTGCCAGTGACCTCCGGGCAGACACAGCTGTAGGCTTAATATCAGGCTATTTACGCAAGGACAAGAAGTAATCAGGTAGGCCTATTTTATAACGTTTCCATCCCCCGCGGCTTCAGCAATGGATTGGTCCACTGAGATATGCGTCAATCAAGACGTGCCATAAATCTTTTTTTGGGGCAACTGCTCAACTACAAAATTCTCAGTCGACCAACAGCCTATGGACCAGTTGAGTAAAAGGTGTCAGCCCTATTTGATACTGAGATAAAAACAGCTGCACTAGACCTTTAGCAGATTCATTTCAAAGGGTGATTCAAACAAAATACCCAGTTGCGTTGGCCGGGAATCGAACCCGGGTCAACTGCTTGGAAGGCAGCTATGCTCACCACTATACCACCAACGCTTACTAAATAACTACCAGGAGCAGTCTCTGTTTGAAAATGAAAGTAAAAGAAAACCTACATTTGACATTTGCAGAATAATAATGGGATTCCCTAAAAACACATCACTGACATCACCAGGCGGTAAATGAGTTAATAGACCAATAACAAAGAGTTCCAAACGGCTCTGCCAATAACAGCTAGTTTTCAGGTTTCCCCCTTTCCACTCAGACAATGCCAGACATTCCTAGCAAAATTCTTGCTTGACAAATTCGTCTTTACTAACAAGTCATTTTTGCTTATTTTGGATCATTTTCATTGAAAACAATCACAGTAAGGTATTTGATTGTTACCTAGAAATGATTTGACTGATCCATTGCTGAAGTCCCCAACAACATTTTTTCGAGTCGACCGAAAGCCGTTCTTTCGACCAGTCGACTGGTTCAAATGTTTAAAAGTGTGTTTTTCCATATATAAACTGAATAAAACCAACTATATGTAGGCTATTGAGCTTGTCTGATGCTTTAAGCATTACTCAAGAGGGTGCCCTAACCTAATCTGAAGAACAAAACCTTTTCCCGAATCTCCTCCTCCCGCTGCTGATGGCCTTTGCACCATTACGCTCCAGGCATTAGGCTACACCAGGGGGTCAGTTTCCATTTAGAGTGCCAATTAACCTTTCATTTATTTTTTACCGCCAAATTTCATGATATCCAATTGGTAGTTACAGTCTTGTCCCATCTCCACAACAGACTCAGGATAGGTGAAGGTTGAGAGCCACGCGTCCTCTGAAACACAACCCAGCCAAGCTGCACTGCTCACTTAACCTGGAAACCAGCTGCACCAATGTGTCAGAGGAAACACAGTACACCTGGCGACCGTGTCAGTGTGCATTGCGCCCGGCCTTCCACAGGAATCCCTAGTGCGCGATGGGACAAGAACATCCCTGCCCGGACAAACTGTCCCCTAAACGAGACGACACCGGGCCAATTGTGCAGTCACTTCTATTGCCATTGCCAACAATGTAAAAACGGCCTACATAAAGCCAACAAATAAAATCATTACAGTCTGAAGGTGGAAAAAATATTCTGATAAAAAATAAATCACTTTGGCTACACATGGCCTTTCTGCAAGGAACATGAAACAATGTAGCAGCCAGATGCTTGAGCTAACAAACTTGCAACGGTGTATAATATATTTTGGACCCTCAGTTTCCCCTGCCAGTGACCTCCGGGCAGACACAGCTGTAGGCTTAATATCAGGCTATTTACGCAAGGACAAGAAGTAATCAGGTAGGCCTATTTTATAACGTTTCCATCCCCCGCGGCTTCAGCAATGGATTGGTCCACTGAGATATGCGTCAATCAAGACGTGCCATAAATCTTTTTTTGGGGCAACTGCTCAACTACAAAATTCTCAGTCGACCAACAGCCTATGGACCAGTTGAGTAAAAGGTGTCAGCCCTATTTGATACTGAGATAAAAACAGCTGCACTAGACCTTTAGCAGATTCATTTCAAAGGGTGATTCAAACAAAATACCCAGTTGCGTTGGCCGGGAATCGAACCCGGGCCAATTGTGCACCGCCTCATGGGTCTCCCGGTCGCGGCCGGCTGCAACAGAGGACACAGGCTTGAACCAGGATCCTGCTCTGCATTGCAGTGTCTTAGAACACTGCGCCACTCAGGAGACCCGACAACCTATCTTACCATTACTACCGATCTGCGTGCCAGTTATGGTTTTCATATGCATATTTTCGTAGAACAGTTTGATTGATTTCATATGTAAAGTCTTCGTATCTCAAAATCATTTTCAAGTGGTGAATAAAAATGATATCTAAACCAAAATGAAAACTACACAAATCTAAAAGTCACTTCTATTGCCATTGCCAACAATGTAAAAACGGCCTACATAAAGCCAACAAATAAAATCATTACAGTCTGAAGGTGGAAAAAATATTCTGATAAAAAATAAATCACTTTGGCTACACATGGCCTTTCTGCAAGGAACATGAAACAATGTAGCAGCCAGATGCTTGAGCTAACAAACTTGCAACGGTGTATAATATATTTTGGACCCTCAGTTTCCCCTGCCAGTGACCTCCGGGCAGACACAGCTGTAGGCTTAATATCAGGCTATTTACGCAAGGACAAGAAGTAATCAGGTAGGCCTATTTTATAACGTTTCCATCCCCCGCGGCTTCAGCAATGGATTGGTCCACTGAGATATGCGTCAATCAAGACGTGCCATAAATCTTTTTTTGGGGCAACTGCTCAACTACAAAATTCTCAGTCGACCAACAGCCTATGGACCAGTTGAGTAAAAGGTGTCAGCCCTATTTGATACTGAGATAAAAACAGCTGCACTAGACCTTTAGCAGATTCATTTCAAAGGGTGATTCAAACAAAATACCCAGTTGCGTTGGCCGGGAATCGAACCCGGGTCAACTGCTTGGAAGGCAGCTATGCTCACCACTATACCACCAACGCTTACTAAATAACTACCAGGAGCAGTCTCTGTTTGAAAATGAAAGTAAAAGAAAACCTACGTTTGACATTTGCAGAATAATAATGGGATTCCCTAAAAACACATCACTGACATCACCAGGCGGTAAATGAGTTAATAGACCAATAACAAAGAGTTCCAAACGGCTCTGCCAATAACAGCTAGTTTTCAGGTTTCCCCCTTTCCACTCAGACAATGCCAGACATTCCTAGCAAAATTCTTGCTTGACAAATTCGTCTTTACTAACAAGTCATTTTTGCTTATTTTGGATCATTTTCATTGAAAACAATCACAGTAAGGTATTTGATTGTTACCTAGAAATGATTTGACTGATCCATTGCTGAAGTCCCCAACAATTTTTTTCGAGTCGACCGAAAGCCGTTCTTTCGACCAGTCGACTGGTTCAAATGTTTAAAAGTGTGTTTTTCCATATATAAACTGAATAAAACCAACTATATGTAGGCTATTGAGCTTGTCTGATGCTTTAAGCATTACTCAAGAGGGTGCCCTAACCTAACCTGAAGAACAAAACCTTTTCCCGAATCTCCTCCTCCCGCTGCTGATGGCCTTTGCACCATTACGCTCCAGGCATTAGGCTACACCAGGGGGTCAGTTTCCATTTAGAGTGCCAATTAACCTTTCATTTATTTTTTACCGCCAAATTTCATGATATCCAATTGGTAGTTACAGTCTTGTCCCATCTCCACAACAGACTCAGGATAGGTGAAGGTTGAGAGCCACGCGTCCTCTGAAACACAACCCAGCCAAGCTGCACTGCTCACTTAACCTGGAAACCAGCTGCACCAATGTGTCAGAGGAAACACAGTACACCTGGCGACCGTGTCAGTGTGCATTGCGCCCGGCCTTCCACAGGAATCCCTAGTGCGCGATGGGACAAGAACATCCCTGCCGGACAAACTGTCCCCTAAACGAGATGACACCGGGCCAATTGTGCAGTCACTTCTATTGCCATTGCCAACAATGTAAAAACGGCCTACATAAAGCCAACAAATAAAATCATTACAGTCTGAAGGTGGAAAAAATATTCTGATAAAAAATAAATCACTTTGGCTACACATGGCCTTTCTGCAAGGAACATGAAACAATGTAGCAACTAATCAACTTGGTCCAGCCAGATGCTTGAGCTAACAAACTTGCAACGTTGTATAATATATTTTGGACCCTCAGTTTCCCCTGCCAGTGACCTCCGGGCAGACACAGCTGTAGGCTTAATATCAGGCTATTTACGCAAGGACAAGAAGTAATCAGGTAGGCCTATTTTATAACGTTTCCATCCCCCGCGGCTTCAGCAATGGATTGGTCCACTGAGATATGCGTCAATCAAGACGTGCCATAAATCTTTTTTTGGGGCAACTGCTCAACTACAAAATTCTCAGTCGACCAACAGCCTATGGACCAGTTGAGTAAAAGGTGTCAGCCCTATTTGATACTGAGATAAAAACAGCTGCACTAGACCTTTAGCAGATTCATTTCAAAGGGTGATTCAAACAAAATACCCAGTTGCGTTGGCCGGGAATCGAACCCGGGTCAACTGCTTGGAAGGCAGCTATGCTCACCACTATACCACCAACGCTTACTAAATAACTACCAGGAGCAGTCTCTGTTTGAAAATGAAAGTAATAGAAAACCTACATTTGACATTTGCAGAATAATAATGGGATTCCCTAAAAACACATCACTGACATCACCAGGCGGTAAATGAGTTAATAGACCAATAACAAAGAGTTCCAAACGGCTCTGCCAATAACAGCTAGTTTTCAGGTTTCCCCCTTTCCACTCAGACAATGCCAGACATTCCTAGCAAAATTCTTGCTTGACAAATTCGTCTTTACTAACAAGTCATTTTTGCTTATTTTGGATCATTTTCATTGAAAACAATCACAGTAAGGTATTTGATTGTTACCTAGAAATGATTTGACTGATCCATTGCTGAAGTCCCCAACAATTTTTTTCGAGTCGACCGAAAGCCGTTCTTTCGACCAGTCGACTGGTTCAAATGTTTAAAAGTGTGTTTTTCTATATATAAACTGAATAAAACCAACTATATGTAGGCTATTGAGCTTGTCTGATGCTTTAAGCATTACTCAAGAGGGTGCCCTAACCTAACCTGAAGAACAAAACCTTTTCCCGAATCTCCTCCTCCCGCTGCTGATGGCCTTTGCACCATTACGCTCCAGGCATTAGGCTACACCAGGGGGTCAGTTTCCATTTAGAGTGCCAATTAACCTTTCATTTATTTTTTACCGCCAAATTTCATGATATCCAATTGGTAGTTACAGTCTTGTCCCATCTCCACAACAGACTCAGGATAGGTGAAGGTTGAGAGCCACGCGTCCTCTGAAACACAACCCAGCCAAGCTGCACTGCTCACTTAACCTGGAAACCAGCTGCACCAATGTGTCAGAGGAAACACAGTACACCTGGCGACCGTGTCAGTGTGCATTGCGCCCGGCCTTCCACAGGAATCCCTAGTGCGCGATGGGACAAGAACATCCCTGCCGGACAAACTGTCCCCTAAACGAGACGACACCGGGCCAATTGTGCACCGCCTCATGGGTCTCCCGGTCGCGGCCGGCTGCAACAGAGGACACAGGCTTGAACCAGGATCCTGCTCTGCATTGCAGTGTCTTAGAACACTGCGCCACTCAGGAGACCCGACAACCTATCTTACCATTACTACCGATCTGCGTGCCAGTTATGGTTTTCATATGCATATTTTCGTAGAACAGTTTGATTGATTTCATATGTAAAGTCTTCGTATCTCAAAATCATTTTCAAGTGGTGAATAAAAATGATATCTAAACCAAAATGAAAACTACACAAATCTAAAAGTCACTTCTATTGCCATTGCCAACAATGTAAAAACGGCCTACATAAAGCCAACAAATAAAATCATTACAGTCTGAAGGTGGAAAAAATATTCTGATAAAAAATAAATCACTTTGGCTACACATGGCCTTTCTGCAAGGAACATGAAACAATGTAGCAACTAATCAACTTGGTCCAGCCAGATGCTTGAGCTAACAAACTTGCAACGTTGTATAATATATTTTGGACCCTCAGTTTCCCCTGCCAGTGACCTCCGGGCAGACACAGCTGTAGGCTTAATATCAGGCTATTTACGCAAGGACAAGAAGTAATCAGGTAGGCCTATTTTATAACGTTTCCATCCCCCGCGGCTTCAGCAATGGATTGGTCCACTGAGATATGCGTCAATCAAGACGTGCCATAAATCTTTTTTTGGGGCAACTGCTCAACTACAAAATTCTCAGTCGACCAACAGCCTATGGACCAGTTGAGTAAAAGGTGTCAGCCCTATTTGATACTGAGATAAAAACAGCTGCACTAGACCTTTAGCAGATTCATTTCAAAGGGTGATTCAAACAAAATACCCAGTTGCGTTGGCCGGGAATCGAACCCGGGTCAACTGCTTGGAAGGCAGCTATGCTCACCACTATACCACCAACGCTTACTAAATAACTACCAGGAGCAGTCTCTGTTTGAAAATGAAAGTAATAGAAAACCTACATTTGACATTTGCAGAATAATAATGGGATTCCCTAAAAACACATCACTGACATCACCAGGCGGTAAATGAGTTAATAGACCAATAACAAAGAGTTCCAAACGGCTCTGCCAATAACAGCTAGTTTTCAGGTTTCCCCCTTTCCACTCAGACAATGCCAGACATTCCTAGCAAAATTCTTGCTTGACAAATTCGTCTTTACTAACAAGTCATTTTTGCTTATTTTGGATCATTTTCATTGAAAACAATCACAGTAAGGTATTTGATTGTTACCTAGAAATGATTTGACTGATCCATTGCTGAAGTCCCCAACAATTTTTTTCGAGTCGACCGAAAGCCGTTCTTTCGACCAGTCGACTGGTTCAAATGTTTAAAAGTGTGTTTTTCTATATATAAACTGAATAAAACCAACTATATGTAGGCTATTGAGCTTGTCTGATGCTTTAAGCATTACTCAAGAGGGTGCCCTAACCTAACCTGAAGAACAAAACCTTTTCCCGAATCTCCTCCTCCCGCTGCTGATGGCCTTTGCACCATTACGCTCCAGGCATTAGGCTACACCAGGGGGTCAGTTTCCATTTAGAGTGCCAATTAACCTTTCATTTATTTTTTACCGCCAAATTTCATGATATCCAATTGGTAGTTACAGTCTTGTCCCATCTCCACAACAGACTCAGGATAGGTGAAGGTTGAGAGCCACGCGTCCTCTGAAACACAACCCAGCCAAGCTGCACTGCTCACTTAACCTGGAAACCAGCTGCACCAATGTGTCAGAGGAAACACAGTACACCTGGCGACCGTGTCAGTGTGCATTGCGCCCGGCCTTCCACAGGAATCCCTAGTGCGCGATGGGACAAGAACATCCCTGCCGGACAAACTGTCCCCTAAACGAGACGACACCGGGCCAATTGTGCACCGCCTCATGGGTCTCCCGGTCGCGGCCGGCTGCAACAGAGGACACAGGCTTGAACCAGGATCCTGCTCTGCATTGCAGTGTCTTAGAACACTGCGCCACTCAGGAGACCCGACAACCTATCTTACCATTACTACCGATCTGCGTGCCAGTTATGGTTTTCATATGCATATTTTCGTAGAACAGTTTGATTGATTTCATATGTAAAGTCTTCGTATCTCAAAATCATTTTCAAGTGGTGAATAAAAATGATATCTAAACCAAAATGAAAACTACACAAATCTAAAAGTCACTTCTATTGCCATTGCCAACAATGTAAAAACGGCCTACATAAAGCCAACAAATAAAATCATTACAGTCTGAAGGTGGAAAAAATATTCTGATAAAAAATAAATCACTTTGGCTACACATGGCCTTTCTGCAAGGAACATGAAACAATGTAGCAACTAATCAACTTGGTCCAGCCAGATGCTTGAGCTAACAAACTTGCAACGTTGTATAATATATTTTGGACCCTCAGTTTCCCCTGCCAGTGACCTCCGGGCAGACACAGCTGTAGGCTTAATATCAGGCTATTTACGCAAGGACAAGAAGTAATCAGGTAGGCCTATTTTATAACGTTTCCATCCCCCGCGGCTTCAGCAATGGATTGGTCCACTGAGATATGCGTCAATCAAGACGTGCCATAAATCTTTTTTTGGGGCAACTGCTCAACTACAAAATTCTCAGTCGACCAACAGCCTATGGACCAGTTGAGTAAAAGGTGTCAGCCCTATTTGATACTGAGATAAAAACAGCTGCACTAGACCTTTAGCAGATTCATTTCAAAGGGTGATTCAAACAAAATACCCAGTTGCGTTGGCCGGGAATCGAACCCGGGTCAACTGCTTGGAAGGCAGCTATGCTCACCACTATACCACCAACGCTTACTAAATAACTACCAGGAGCAGTCTCTGTTTGAAAATGAAAGTAATAGAAAACCTACATTTGACATTTGCAGAATAATAATGGGATTCCCTAAAAACACATCACTGACATCACCAGGCGGTAAATGAGTTAATAGACCAATAACAAAGAGTTCCAAACGGCTCTGCCAATAACAGCTAGTTTTCAGGTTTCCCCCTTTCCACTCAGACAATGCCAGACATTCCTAGCAAAATTCTTGCTTGACAAATTCGTCTTTACTAACAAGTCATTTTTGCTTATTTTGGATCATTTTCATTGAAAACAATCACAGTAAGGTATTTGATTGTTACCTAGAAATGATTTGACTGATCCATTGCTGAAGTCCCCAACAATTTTTTTCGAGTCGACCGAAAGCCGTTCTTTCGACCAGTCGACTGGTTCAAATGTTTAAAAGTGTGTTTTTCTATATATAAACTGAATAAAACCAACTATATGTAGGCTATTGAGCTTGTCTGATGCTTTAAGCATTACTCAAGAGGGTGCCCTAACCTAACCTGAAGAACAAAACCTTTTCCCGAATCTCCTCCTCCCGCTGCTGATGGCCTTTGCACCATTACGCTCCAGGCATTAGGCTACACCAGGGGGTCAGTTTCCATTTAGAGTGCCAATTAACCTTTCATTTATTTTTTACCGCCAAATTTCATGATATCCAATTGGTAGTTACAGTCTTGTCCCATCTCCACAACAGACTCAGGATAGGTGAAGGTTGAGAGCCACGCGTCCTCTGAAACACAACCCAGCCAAGCTGCACTGCTCACTTAACCTGGAAACCAGCTGCACCAATGTGTCAGAGGAAACACAGTACACCTGGCGACCGTGTCAGTGTGCATTGCGCCCGGCCTTCCACAGGAATCCCTAGTGCGCGATGGGACAAGAACATCCCTGCCGGACAAACTGTCCCCTAAACGAGACGACACCGGGCCAATTGTGCACCGCCTCATGGGTCTCCCGGTCGCGGCCGGCTGCAACAGAGGACACAGGCTTGAACCAGGATCCTGCTCTGCATTGCAGTGTCTTAGAACACTGCGCCACTCAGGAGACCCGACAACCTATCTTACCATTACTACCGATCTGCGTGCCAGTTATGGTTTTCATATGCATATTTTCGTAGAACAGTTTGATTGATTTCATATGTAAAGTCTTCGTATCTCAAAATCATTTTCAAGTGGTGAATAAAAATGATATCTAAACCAAAATGAAAACTACACAAATCTAAAAGTCACTTCTATTGCCATTGCCAACAATGTAAAAACGGCCTACATAAAGCCAACAAATAAAATCATTACAGTCTGAAGGTGGAAAAAATATTCTGATAAAAAATAAATCACTTTGGCTACACATGGCCTTTCTGCAAGGAACATGAAACAATGTAGCAACTAATCAACTTGGTCCAGCCAGATGCTTGAGCTAACAAACTTGCAACGTTGTATAATATATTTTGGACCCTCAGTTTCCCCTGCCAGTGACCTCCGGGCAGACACAGCTGTAGGCTTAATATCAGGCTATTTACGCAAGGACAAGAAGTAATCAGGTAGGCCTATTTTATAACGTTTCCATCCCCCGCGGCTTCAGCAATGGATTGGTCCACTGAGATATGCGTCAATCAAGACGTGCCATAAATCTTTTTTTGGGGCAACTGCTCAACTACAAAATTCTCAGTCGACCAACAGCCTATGGACCAGTTGAGTAAAAGGTGTCAGCCCTATTTGATACTGAGATAAAAACAGCTGCACTAGACCTTTAGCAGATTCATTTCAAAGGGTGATTCAAACAAAATACCCAGTTGCGTTGGCCGGGAATCGAACCCGGGTCAACTGCTTGGAAGGCAGCTATGCTCACCACTATACCACCAACGCTTACTAAATAACTACCAGGAGCAGTCTCTGTTTGAAAATGAAAGTAAAAGAAAACCTACATTTGACATTTGCAGAATAATAATGGGATTCCCTAAAAACACATCACTGACATCACCAGGCGGTAAATGAGTTAATAGACCAATAACAAAGAGTTCCAAACGGCTCTGCCAATAACAGCTAGTTTTCAGGTTTCCCCCTTTCCACTCAGACAATGCCAGACATTCCTAGCAAAATTCTTGCTTGACAAATTCGTCTTTACTAACAAGTCATTTTTGCTTATTTTGGATCATTTTCATTGAAAACAATCACAGTAAGGTATTTGATTGTTACCTAGAAATGATTTGACTGATCCATTGCTGAAGTCCCCAACAACATTTTTTCGAGTCGACCGAAAGCCGTTCTTTCGACCAGTCGACTGGTTCAAATGTTTAAAAGTGTGTTTTTCCATATATAAACTGAATAAAACCAACTATATGTAGGCTATTGAGCTTGTCTGATGCTTTAAGCATTACTCAAGAGGGTGCCCTAACCTAACCTGAAGAACAAAACCTTTTCCCGAATCTCCTCCTCCCGCTGCTGATGGCCTTTGCACCATTACGCTCCAGGCATTAGGCTACACCAGGGGGTCAGTTTCCATTTAGAGTGCCAATTAACCTTTCATTTATTTTTTACCGCCAAATTTCATGATATCCAATTGGTAGTTACAGTCTTGTCCCATCTCAAATCAAATCAAATCAAATCAAATTTTATTTGTCACATACACATGGTTAGCAGATGGTAATGCTGACACCACACTCCGAGGGCCCTCACCTCCTCCCTGTAGGCCGTCTCGTCGTTGTTGGTAATCAAGCCTACCACTGTTGTGTCGTCCGCAAACTTGATGATTGAGTTGGAGGCGTGCGTGGCCACGCAGTCGTGGGTGAACAGGGAGTACAGGAGAGGGCTCAGAACGCACCCTTGTGGGGCCCCAGTGTTGAGGATCAGCGGGGAGGAGATGTTGTTGCCTACCCTCACCACCTGGGGGCGGCCCGTCAGGAAGTCCAGTACCCAGTTGCACAGGGCGGGGTCGAGACCCAGGGTCTCGAGCTTGATGACGAGCTTGGAGGGTACTATGGTGTTGAATGCCGAGCTGTAGTCGATGAACAGCATTCTCACATAGGTATTCCTCTTGTCCAGATGGGTTAGGGCAGTGTGCAGTGTGGTTGAGATTGCATCGTCTGTGGACCTATTTGGGCGGTAAGCAAATTGGAGTGGGTCTAGGGTGTCAGGTAGGGTGGAGGTGATATGGTCCTTGACTAGTCTCTCAAAGCACTTCATGATGACGGAAGTGAGTGCTACGGGGCTGTAGTCGTTTAGCTCAGTTACCTTAGCTTTCTTGGGAACAGGAACAATGGTGGCCCTCTTGAAGCATGTGGGAACAGCAGACTGGTATAGGGATTGATTGAATATGTCCGTAAACACACCGGCCAGCTGGTCTGCGCATGCTCTGAGGGCGCGGCTGGGGATGCCGTCTGGGCCTGCAGCCTTGCGAGGGTTAACACGTTTAAATGTCTTACTCACCTCGGCTGCAGTGAAGGAGAGACCGCATGTTTTCGTTGCAGGCCGTGTCAGTGGCACTGTATTGTCCTCAAAGCGGGAAAAAAAGTTATTAAGTCTGTCTGGGAGCAGGACATCCTGGTCCGTGACTGTGCTGGATTTCTTCCTGTAGTCCGTGATTGACTGTAGACCCTGCCACATGCCTCTTGTGTCTGAGCCGTTGAATTGAGATTCTACTTTGTCTCTGTACTGACGCTTAGCTTGTTTGATAGCCTTGCGGAGGGAATAGCTGCACTGTTTGTATTCGGTCATGTTACCAGACACCTTGCCCTGATTAAAAGCACTGGTTCGCGCTTTCAGTTTCACGCGAATGCTGCCATCAATCCACGGTTTCTGGTTAGGGAATGTTTTAATCGTTGCTATGGGAACGACATCTTCAACGCACGTTCTAATGAACTCGCACACCGAATCAGCGTATTCGTCAATGTTGTTGTCTGACGCAATACGAAACATGTCCCAGTCCACGTGATGGAAGCAGTCTTGGAGTGTGGAGTCAGCTTGGTCGGACCAGCGTTGGACAGACCTCAGCGTGGGAGCCTCTTGCCATTGCCAACAATGTAAAAACGGCCTACATAAAGCCAACAAATAAAATCATTACAGTCTGAAGGTGGAAAAAATATTCTGATAAAAAATAAATCACTTTGGCTACACATGGCCTTTCTGCAAGGAACATGAAACAATGTAGCAACTAATCAACTTGGTCCAGCCAGATGCTTGAGCTAACAAACTTGCAACGTTGTATAATATATTTTGGACCCTCAGTTTCCCCTGCCAGTGACCTCCGGGCAGACACAGCTGTAGGCTTAATATCAGGCTATTTACGCAAGGACAAGAAGTAATCAGGTAGGCCTATTTTATAACGTTTCCATCCCCCGCGGCTTCAGCAATGGATTGGTCCACTGAGATATGTGTCAATCAAGACGTGCCATAAATCTTTTTTTGGGGCAACTGCTCAACTACAAAATTCTCAGTCGACCAACAGCCTATGGACCAGTTGACTAAAAGGTGTCAGCCCTATTTGGTGATTCAAACAAAATACCCAGTTGCGTTGGCCGGGAATCGAACCCGGGTCAACTGCTTGGAAGGCAGCTATGCTCACCACTATACCACCAACGCTTACTAAATAACTACCAGGAGCAGTCTCTGTTTGAAAATGAAAGTAAAAGAAAACCTACATTTGACATTTGCAGAATAATAATGGGATTCCCTAAAAACACATCACTGACATCACCAGGCGGTAAATGAGTTAATAGACCAATAACAAAGAGTTCCAAACGGCTCTGCCAATAACAGCTAGTTTTCAGGTTTCCCCCTTTCCACTCAGACAATGCCAGACATTCCTAGCAAAATTCTTGCTTGACAAATTCGTCTTTACTAACAAGTCATTTTTGCTTATTTTGGATCATTTTCATTGAAAACAATCACAGTAAGGTATTTGATTGTTACCTAGAAATGATTTGACTGATCCATTGCTGAAGTCCCCAACAACATTTTTTCGAGTCGACCGAAAGCCGTTCTTTCGACCAGTCGACTGGTTCAAATGTTTAAAAGTGTGTTTTTCCATATATAAACTGAATAAAACCAACTATATGTAGGCTATTGAGCTTGTCTGATGCTTTAAGCATTACTCAAGAGGGTGCCCTAACCTAACCTGAAGAACAAAACCTTTTCCCGAATCTCCTCCTCCCGCTGCTGATGGCCTTTGCACCATTACGCTCCAGGCATTAGGCTACACCAGGGGGTCAGTTTCCATTTAGAGTGCCAATTAACCTTTCATTTATTTTTTACCGCCAAATTTCATGATATCCAATTGGTAGTTACAGTCTTGTCCCATCTCAAATCAAATCAAATCAAATCAAATTTTATTTGTCACATACACATGGTTAGCAGATGGTAATGCTGACACCACACTCCGAGGGCCCTCACCTCCTCCCTGTAGGCCGTCTCGTCGTTGTTGGTAATCAAGCCTACCACTGTTGTGTCGTCCGCAAACTTGATGATTGAGTTGGAGGCGTGCGTGGCCACGCAGTCGTGGGTGAACAGGGAGTACAGGAGAGGGCTCAGAACGCACCCTTGTGGGGCCCCAGTGTTGAGGATCAGCGGGGAGGAGATGTTGTTGCCTACCCTCACCACCTGGGGGCGGCCCGTCAGGAAGTCCAGTACCCAGTTGCACAGGGCGGGGTCGAGACCCAGGGTCTCGAGCTTGATGACGAGCTTGGAGGGTACTATGGTGTTGAATGCCGAGCTGTAGTCGATGAACAGCATTCTCACATAGGTATTCCTCTTGTCCAGATGGGTTAGGGCAGTGTGCAGTGTGGTTGAGATTGCATCGTCTGTGGACCTATTTGGGCGGTAAGCAAATTGGAGTGGGTCTAGGGTGTCAGGTAGGGTGGAGGTGATATGGTCCTTGACTAGTCTCTCAAAGCACTTCATGATGACGGAAGTGAGTGCTACGGGGCTGTAGTCGTTTAGCTCAGTTACCTTAGCTTTCTTGGGAACAGGAACAATGGTGGCCCTCTTGAAGCATGTGGGAACAGCAGACTGGTATAGGGATTGATTGAATATGTCCGTAAACACACCGGCCAGCTGGTCTGCGCATGCTCTGAGGGCGCGGCTGGGGATGCCGTCTGGGCCTGCAGCCTTGCGAGGGTTAACACGTTTAAATGTCTTACTCACCTCGGCTGCAGTGAAGGAGAGACCGCATGTTTTCGTTGCAGGCCGTGTCAGTGGCACTGTATTGTCCTCAAAGCGGGAAAAAAAGTTATTAAGTCTGTCTGGGAGCAGGACATCCTGGTCCGTGACTGTGCTGGATTTCTTCCTGTAGTCCGTGATTGACTGTAGACCCTGCCACATGCCTCTTGTGTCTGAGCCGTTGAATTGAGATTCTACTTTGTCTCTGTACTGACGCTTAGCTTGTTTGATAGCCTTGCGGAGGGAATAGCTGCACTGTTTGTATTCGGTCATGTTACCAGACACCTTGCCCTGATTAAAAGCACTGGTTCGCGCTTTCAGTTTCACGCGAATGCTGCCATCAATCCACGGTTTCTGGTTAGGGAATGTTTTAATCGTTGCTATGGGAACGACATCTTCAACGCACGTTCTAATGAACTCGCACACCGAATCAGCGTATTCGTCAATGTTGTTGTCTGACGCAATACGAAACATGTCCCAGTCCACGTGATGGAAGCAGTCTTGGAGTGTGGAGTCAGCTTGGTCGGACCAGCGTTGGACAGACCTCAGCGTGGGAGCCTCTTGCCATTGCCAACAATGTAAAAACGGCCTACATAAAGCCAACAAATAAAATCATTACAGTCTGAAGGTGGAAAAAATATTCTGATAAAAAATAAATCACTTTGGCTACACATGGCCTTTCTGCAAGGAACATGAAACAATGTAGCAACTAATCAACTTGGTCCAGCCAGATGCTTGAGCTAACAAACTTGCAACGTTGTATAATATATTTTGGACCCTCAGTTTCCCCTGCCAGTGACCTCCGGGCAGACACAGCTGTAGGCTTAATATCAGGCTATTTACGCAAGGACAAGAAGTAATCAGGTAGGCCTATTTTATAACGTTTCCATCCCCCGCGGCTTCAGCAATGGATTGGTCCACTGAGATATGTGTCAATCAAGACGTGCCATAAATCTTTTTTTGGGGCAACTGCTCAACTACAAAATTCTCAGTCGACCAACAGCCTATGGACCAGTTGACTAAAAGGTGTCAGCCCTATTTGGTGATTCAAACAAAATACCCAGTTGCGTTGGCCGGGAATCGAACCCGGGTCAACTGCTTGGAAGGCAGCTATGCTCACCACTATACCACCAACGCTTACTAAATAACTACCAGGAGCAGTCTCTGTTTGAAAATGAAAGTAAAAGAAAACCTACATTTGACATTTGCAGAATAATAATGGGATTCCCTAAAAACACATCACTGACATCACCAGGCGGTAAATGAGTTAATAGACCAATAACAAAGAGTTCCAAACGGCTCTGCCAATAACAGCTAGTTTTCAGGTTTCCCCCTTTCCACTCAGACAATGCCAGACATTCCTAGCAAAATTCTTGCTTGACAAATTCGTCTTTACTAACAAGTCATTTTTGCTTATTTTGGATCATTTTCATTGAAAACAATCACAGTAAGGTATTTGATTGTTACCTAGAAATGATTTGACTGATCCATTGCTGAAGTCCCCAACAACATTTTTTCGAGTCGACCGAAAGCCGTTCTTTCGACCAGTCGACTGGTTCAAATGTTTAAAAGTGTGTTTTTCCATATATAAACTGAATAAAACCAACTATATGTAGGCTATTGAGCTTGTCTGATGCTTTAAGCATTACTCAAGAGGGTGCCCTAACCTAACCTGAAGAACAAAACCTTTTCCCGAATCTCCTCCTCCCGCTGCTGATGGCCTTTGCACCATTACGCTCCAGGCATTAGGCTACACCAGGGGGTCAGTTTCCATTTAGAGTGCCAATTAACCTTTCATTTATTTTTTACCGCCAAATTTCATGATATCCAATTGGTAGTTACAGTCTTGTCCCATCTCAAATCAAATCAAATCAAATCAAATTTTATTTGTCACATACACATGGTTAGCAGATGGTAATGCTGACACCACACTCCGAGGGCCCTCACCTCCTCCCTGTAGGCCGTCTCGTCGTTGTTGGTAATCAAGCCTACCACTGTTGTGTCGTCCGCAAACTTGATGATTGAGTTGGAGGCGTGCGTGGCCACGCAGTCGTGGGTGAACAGGGAGTACAGGAGAGGGCTCAGAACGCACCCTTGTGGGGCCCCAGTGTTGAGGATCAGCGGGGAGGAGATGTTGTTGCCTACCCTCACCACCTGGGGGCGGCCCGTCAGGAAGTCCAGTACCCAGTTGCACAGGGCGGGGTCGAGACCCAGGGTCTCGAGCTTGATGACGAGCTTGGAGGGTACTATGGTGTTGAATGCCGAGCTGTAGTCGATGAACAGCATTCTCACATAGGTATTCCTCTTGTCCAGATGGGTTAGGGCAGTGTGCAGTGTGGTTGAGATTGCATCGTCTGTGGACCTATTTGGGCGGTAAGCAAATTGGAGTGGGTCTAGGGTGTCAGGTAGGGTGGAGGTGATATGGTCCTTGACTAGTCTCTCAAAGCACTTCATGATGACGGAAGTGAGTGCTACGGGGCTGTAGTCGTTTAGCTCAGTTACCTTAGCTTTCTTGGGAACAGGAACAATGGTGGCCCTCTTGAAGCATGTGGGAACAGCAGACTGGTATAGGGATTGATTGAATATGTCCGTAAACACACCGGCCAGCTGGTCTGCGCATGCTCTGAGGGCGCGGCTGGGGATGCCGTCTGGGCCTGCAGCCTTGCGAGGGTTAACACGTTTAAATGTCTTACTCACCTCGGCTGCAGTGAAGGAGAGACCGCATGTTTTCGTTGCAGGCCGTGTCAGTGGCACTGTATTGTCCTCAAACCGCCAAATTTCATGATATCCAATTGGTAGTTACAGTCTTGTCCCATCTCAAATCAAATCAAATCAAATCAAATTTTATTTGTCACATACACATGGTTAGCAGATGGTAATGCTGACACCACACTCCGAGGGCCCTCACCTCCTCCCTGTAGGCCGTCTCGTCGTTGTTGGTAATCAAGCCTACCACTGTTGTGTCGTCCGCAAACTTGATGATTGAGTTGGAGGCGTGCGTGGCCACGCAGTCGTGGGTGAACAGGGAGTACAGGAGAGGGCTCAGAACGCACCCTTGTGGGGCCCCAGTGTTGAGGATCAGCGGGGAGGAGATGTTGTTGCCTACCCTCACCACCTGGGGGCGGCCCGTCAGGAAGTCCAGTACCCAGTTGCACAGGGCGGGGTCGAGACCCAGGGTCTCGAGCTTGATGACGAGCTTGGAGGGTACTATGGTGTTGAATGCCGAGCTGTAGTCGATGAACAGCATTCTCACATAGGTATTCCTCTTGTCCAGATGGGTTAGGGCAGTGTGCAGTGTGGTTGAGATTGCATCGTCTGTGGACCTATTTGGGCGGTAAGCAAATTGGAGTGGGTCTAGGGTGTCAGGTAGGGTGGAGGTGATATGGTCCTTGACTAGTCTCTCAAAGCACTTCATGATGACGGAAGTGAGTGCTACGGGGCTGTAGTCGTTTAGCTCAGTTACCTTAGCTTTCTTGGGAACAGGAACAATGGTGGCCCTCTTGAAGCATGTGGGAACAGCAGACTGGTATAGGGATTGATTGAATATGTCCGTAAACACACCGGCCAGCTGGTCTGCGCATGCTCTGAGGGCGCGGCTGGGGATGCCGTCTGGGCCTGCAGCCTTGCGAGGGTTAACACGTTTAAATGTCTTACTCACCTCGGCTGCAGTGAAGGAGAGACCGCATGTTTTCGTTGCAGGCCGTGTCAGTGGCACTGTATTGTCCTCAAAGCGGGAAAAAAAGTTATTAAGTCTGTCTGGGAGCAGGACATCCTGGTCCGTGACTGTGCTGGATTTCTTCCTGTAGTCCGTGATTGACTGTAGACCCTGCCACATGCCTCTTGTGTCTGAGCCGTTGAATTGAGATTCTACTTTGTCTCTGTACTGACGCTTAGCTTGTTTGATAGCCTTGCGGAGGGAATAGCTGCACTGTTTGTATTCGGTCATGTTACCAGACACCTTGCCCTGATTAAAAGCACTGGTTCGCGCTTTCAGTTTCACGCGAATGCTGCCATCAATCCACGGTTTCTGGTTAGGGAATGTTTTAATCGTTGCTATGGGAACGACATCTTCAACGCACGTTCTAATGAACTCGCACACCGAATCAGCGTATTCGTCAATGTTGTTGTCTGACGCAATACGAAACATGTCCCAGTCCACGTGATGGAAGCAGTCTTGGAGTGTGGAGTCAGCTTGGTCGGACCAGCGTTGGACAGACCTCAGCGTGGGAGCCTCTTGCCATTGCCAACAATGTAAAAACGGCCTACATAAAGCCAACAAATAAAATCATTACAGTCTGAAGGTGGAAAAAATATTCTGATAAAAAATAAATCACTTTGGCTACACATGGCCTTTCTGCAAGGAACATGAAACAATGTAGCAACTAATCAACTTGGTCCAGCCAGATGCTTGAGCTAACAAACTTGCAACGTTGTATAATATATTTTGGACCCTCAGTTTCCCCTGCCAGTGACCTCCGGGCAGACACAGCTGTAGGCTTAATATCAGGCTATTTACGCAAGGACAAGAAGTAATCAGGTAGGCCTATTTTATAACGTTTCCATCCCCCGCGGCTTCAGCAATGGATTGGTCCACTGAGATATGCGTCAATCAAGACGTGCCATAAATCTTTTTTTGGGGCAACTGCTCAACTACAAAATTCTCAGTCGACCAACAGCCTATGGACCAGTTGACTAAAAGGTGTCAGCCCTATTTGGTGATTCAAACAAAATACCCAGTTGCGTTGGCCGGGAATCGAACCCGGGTCAACTGCTTGGAAGGCAGCTATGCTCACCACTATACCACCAACGCTTACTAAATAACTACCAGGAGCAGTCTCTGTTTGAAAATGAAAGTAAAAGAAAACCTACATTTGACATTTGCAGAATAATAATGGGATTCCCTAAAAACACATCACTGACATCACCAGGCGGTAAATGAGTTAATAGACCAATAACAAAGAGTTCCAAACGGCTCTGCCAATAACAGCTAGTTTTCAGGTTTCCCCCTTTCCACTCAGACAATGCCAGACATTCCTAGCAAAATTCTTGCTTGACAAATTCGTCTTTACTAACAAGTCATTTTTGCTTATTTTGGATCATTTTCATTGAAAACAATCACAGTAAGGTATTTGATTGTTACCTAGAAATGATTTGACTGATCCATTGCTGAAGTCCCCAACAACATTTTTTCGAGTCGACCGAAAGCCGTTCTTTCGACCAGTCGACTGGTTCAAATGTTTAAAAGTGTGTTTTTCCATATATAAACTGAATAAAACCAACTATATGTAGGCTATTGAGCTTGTCTGATGCTTTAAGCATTACTCAAGAGGGTGCCCTAACCTAACCTGAAGAACAAAACCTTTTCCCGAATCTCCTCCTCCCGCTGCTGATGGCCTTTGCACCATTACGCTCCAGGCATTAGGCTACACCAGGGGGTCAGTTTCCATTTAGAGTGCCAATTAACCTTTCATTTATTTTTTACCGCCAAATTTCATGATATCCAATTGGTAGTTACAGTCTTGTCCCATCTCCACAACAGACTCAGGATAGGTGAAGGTTGAGAGCCACGCGTCCTCTGAAACACAACCCAGCCAAGCTGCACTGCTCACTTAACCTGGAAACCAGCTGCACCAATGTGTCAGAGGAAACACAGTACACCTGGCGACCGTGTCAGTGTGCATTGCGCCCGGCCTTCCACAGGAATCCCTAGTGCGCGATGGGACAAGAACATCCCTGCCGGACAAACTGTCCCCTAAACGAGACGACACCGGGCCAATTGTGCACCGCCTCATGGGTCTCCCGGTCGCGGCCGGCTGCAACAGAGGACACAGGCTTGAACCAGGATCCTGCTCTGCATTGCAGTGTCTTAGAACACTGCGCCACTCAGGAGACCCGACAACCTATCTTACCATTACTACCGATCTGCGTGCCAGTTATGGTTTTCATATGCATATTTTCGTAGAACAGTTTGATTGATTTCATATGTAAAGTCTTCGTATCTCAAAATCATTTTCAAGTGGTGAATAAAAATGATATCTAAACCAAAATGAAAACTACACAAATCTAAAAGTCACTTCTATTGCCATTGCCAACAATGTAAAAACGGCCTACATAAAGCCAACAAATAAAATCATTACAGTCTGAAGGTGGAAAAAATATTCTGATAAAAAATAAATCACTTTGGCTACACATGGCCTTTCTGCAAGGAACATGAAACAATGTAGCAGCCAGATGCTTGAGCTAACAAACTTGCAACGGTGTATAATATATTTTGGACCCTCAGTTTCCCCTGCCAGTGACCTCCGGGCAGACACAGCTGTAGGCTTAATATCAGGCTATTTACGCAAGGACAAGAAGTAATCAGGTAGGCCTATTTTATAACGTTTCCATCCCCCGCGGCTTCAGCAATGGATTGGTCCACTGAGATATGCGTCAATCAAGACGTGCCATAAATCTTTTTTTGGGGCAACTGCTCAACTACAAAATTCTCAGTCGACCAACAGCCTATGGACCAGTTGAGTAAAAGGTGTCAGCCCTATTTGATACTGAGATAAAAACAGCTGCACTAGACCTTTAGCAGATTCATTTCAAAGGGTGATTCAAACAAAATACCCAGTTGCGTTGGCCGGGAATCGAACCCGGGTCAACTGCTTGGAAGGCAGCTATGCTCACCACTATACCACCAACGCTTACTAAATAACTACCAGGAGCAGTCTCTGTTTGAAAATGAAAGTAAAAGAAAACCTACATTTGACATTTGCAGAATAATAATGGGATTCCCTAAAAACACATCACTGACATCACCAGGCGGTAAATGAGTTAATAGACCAATAACAAAGAGTTCCAAACGGCTCTGCCAATAACAGCTAGTTTTCAGGTTTCCCCCTTTCCACTCAGACAATGCCAGACATTCCTAGCAAAATTCTTGCTTGACAAATTCGTCTTTACTAACAAGTCATTTTTGCTTATTTTGGATCATTTTCATTGAAAACAATCACAGTAAGGTATTTGATTGTTACCTAGAAATGATTTGACTGATCCATTGCTGAAGTCCCCAACAACATTTTTTCGAGTCGACCGAAAGCCGTTCTTTCGACCAGTCGACTGGTTCAAATGTTTAAAAGTGTGTTTTTCCATATATAAACTGAATAAAACCAACTATATGTAGGCTATTGAGCTTGTCTGATGCTTTAAGCATTACTCAAGAGGGTGCCCTAACCTAATCTGAAGAACAAAACCTTTTCCCGAATCTCCTCCTCCCGCTGCTGATGGCCTTTGCACCATTACGCTCCAGGCATTAGGCTACACCAGGGGGTCAGTTTCCATTTAGAGTGCCAATTAACCTTTCATTTATTTTTTACCGCCAAATTTCATGATATCCAATTGGTAGTTACAGTCTTGTCCCATCTCCACAACAGACTCAGGATAGGTGAAGGTTGAGAGCCACGCGTCCTCTGAAACACAACCCAGCCAAGCTGCACTGCTCACTTAACCTGGAAACCAGCTGCACCAATGTGTCAGAGGAAACACAGTACACCTGGCGACCGTGTCAGTGTGCATTGCGCCCGGCCTTCCACAGGAATCCCTAGTGCGCGATGGGACAAGAACATCCCTGCCGGACAAACTGTCCCCTAAACGAGACGACACCGGGCCAATTGTGCAGTCACTTCTATTGCCATTGCCAACAATGTAAAAACGGCCTACATAAAGCCAACAAATAAAATCATTACAGTCTGAAGGTGGAAAAAATATTCTGATAAAAAATAAATCACTTTGGCTACACATGGCCTTTCTGCAAGGAACATGAAACAATGTAGCAGCCAGATGCTTGAGCTAACAAACTTGCAACGGTGTATAATATATTTTGGACCCTCAGTTTCCCCTGCCAGTGACCTCCGGGCAGACACAGCTGTAGGCTTAATATCAGGCTATTTACGCAAGGACAAGAAGTAATCAGGTAGGCCTATTTTATAACGTTTCCATCCCCCGCGGCTTCAGCAATGGATTGGTCCACTGAGATATGCGTCAATCAAGACATGCCATAAATCTTTTTTTGGGGCAACTGCTCAACTACAAAATTCTCAGTCGACCAACAGCCTATGGACCAGTTGAGTAAAAGGTGTCAGCCCTATTTGATACTGAGATAAAAACAGCTGCACTAGACCTTTAGCAGATTCATTTCAAAGGGTGATTCAAACAAAATACCCAGTTGCGTTGGCCGGGAATCGAACCCGGGCCAATTGTGCACCGCCTCATGGGTCTCCCGGTCGCGGCCGGCTGCAACAGAGGACACAGGCTTGAACCAGGATCCTGCTCTGCATTGCAGTGTCTTAGAACACTGCGCCACTCAGGAGACCCGACAACCTATCTTACCATTACTACCGATCTGCGTGCCAGTTATGGTTTTCATATGCATATTTTCGTAGAACAGTTTGATTGATTTCATATGTAAAGTCTTCGTATCTCAAAATCATTTTCAAGTGGTGAATAAAAATGATATCTAAACCAAAATGAAAACTACACAAATCTAAAAGTCACTTCTATTGCCATTGCCAACAATGTAAAAACGGCCTACATAAAGCCAACAAATAAAATCATTACAGTCTGAAGGTGGAAAAAATATTCTGATAAAAAATAAATCACTTTGGCTACACATGGCCTTTCTGCAAGGAACATGAAACAATGTAGCAGCCAGATGCTTGAGCTAACAAACTTGCAACGGTGTATAATATATTTTGGACCCTCAGTTTCCCCTGCCAGTGACCTCCGGGCAGACACAGCTGTAGGCTTAATATCAGGCTATTTACGCAAGGACAAGAAGTAATCAGGTAGGCCTATTTTATAACGTTTCCATCCCCCGCGGCTTCAGCAATGGATTGGTCCACTGAGATATGCGTCAATCAAGACGTGCCATAAATCTTTTTTTGGGGCAACTGCTCAACTACAAAATTCTCAGTCGACCAACAGCCTATGGACCAGTTGAGTAAAAGGTGTCAGCCCTATTTGATACTGAGATAAAAACAGCTGCACTAGACCTTTAGCAGATTCATTTCAAAGGGTGATTCAAACAAAATACCCAGTTGCGTTGGCCGGGAATCGAACCCGGGTCAACTGCTTGGAAGGCAGCTATGCTCACCACTATACCACCAACGCTTACTAAATAACTACCAGGAGCAGTCTCTGTTTGAAAATGAAAGTAAAAGAAAACCTACGTTTGACATTTGCAGAATAATAATGGGATTCCCTAAAAACACATCACTGACATCACCAGGCGGTAAATGAGTTAATAGACCAATAACAAAGAGTTCCAAACGGCTCTGCCAATAACAGCTAGTTTTCAGGTTTCCCCCTTTCCACTCAGACAATGCCAGACATTCCTAGCAAAATTCTTGCTTGACAAATTCGTCTTTACTAACAAGTCATTTTTGCTTATTTTGGATCATTTTCATTGAAAACAATCACAGTAAGGTATTTGATTGTTACCTAGAAATGATTTGACTGATCCATTGCTGAAGTCCCCAACAATTTTTTTCGAGTCGACCGAAAGCCGTTCTTTCGACCAGTCGACTGGTTCAAATGTTTAAAAGTGTGTTTTTCCATATATAAACTGAATAAAACCAACTATATGTAGGCTATTGAGCTTGTCTGATGCTTTAAGCATTACTCAAGAGGGTGCCCTAACCTAACCTGAAGAACAAAACCTTTTCCCGAATCTCCTCCTCCCGCTGCTGATGGCCTTTGCACCATTACGCTCCAGGCATTAGGCTACACCAGGGGGTCAGTTTCCATTTAGAGTGCCAATTAACCTTTCATTTATTTTTTACCGCCAAATTTCATGATATCCAATTGGTAGTTACAGTCTTGTCCCATCTCCACAACAGACTCAGGATAGGTGAAGGTTGAGAGCCACGCGTCCTCTGAAACACAACCCAGCCAAGCTGCACTGCTCACTTAACCTGGAAACCAGCTGCACCAATGTGTCAGAGGAAACACAGTACACCTGGCGACCGTGTCAGTGTGCATTGCGCCCGGCCTTCCACAGGAATCCCTAGTGCGCGATGGGACAAGAACATCCCTGCCGGACAAACTGTCCCCTAAACGAGATGACACCGGGCCAATTGTGCAGTCACTTCTATTGCCATTGCCAACAATGTAAAAACGGCCTACATAAAGCCAACAAATAAAATCATTACAGTCTGAAGGTGGAAAAAATATTCTGATAAAAAATAAATCACTTTGGCTACACATGGCCTTTCTGCAAGGAACATGAAACAATGTAGCAACTAATCAACTTGGTCCAGCCAGATGCTTGAGCTAACAAACTTGCAACGTTGTATAATATATTTTGGACCCTCAGTTTCCCCTGCCAGTGACCTCCGGGCAGACACAGCTGTAGGCTTAATATCAGGCTATTTACGCAAGGACAAGAAGTAATCAGGTAGGCCTATTTTATAACGTTTCCATCCCCCGCGGCTTCAGCAATGGATTGGTCCACTGAGATATGCGTCAATCAAGACGTGCCATAAATCTTTTTTTGGGGCAACTGCTCAACTACAAAATTCTCAGTCGACCAACAGCCTATGGACCAGTTGAGTAAAAGGTGTCAGCCCTATTTGATACTGAGATAAAAACAGCTGCACTAGACCTTTAGCAGATTCATTTCAAAGGGTGATTCAAACAAAATACCCAGTTGCGTTGGCCGGGAATCGAACCCGGGTCAACTGCTTGGAAGGCAGCTATGCTCACCACTATACCACCAACGCTTACTAAATAACTACCAGGAGCAGTCTCTGTTTGAAAATGAAAGTAATAGAAAACCTACATTTGACATTTGCAGAATAATAATGGGATTCCCTAAAAACACATCACTGACATCACCAGGCGGTAAATGAGTTAATAGACCAATAACAAAGAGTTCCAAACGGCTCTGCCAATAACAGCTAGTTTTCAGGTTTCCCCCTTTCCACTCAGACAATGCCAGACATTCCTAGCAAAATTCTTGCTTGACAAATTCGTCTTTACTAACAAGTCATTTTTGCTTATTTTGGATCATTTTCATTGAAAACAATCACAGTAAGGTATTTGATTGTTACCTAGAAATGATTTGACTGATCCATTGCTGAAGTCCCCAACAATTTTTTTCGAGTCGACCGAAAGCCGTTCTTTCGACCAGTCGACTGGTTCAAATGTTTAAAAGTGTGTTTTTCTATATATAAACTGAATAAAACCAACTATATGTAGGCTATTGAGCTTGTCTGATGCTTTAAGCATTACTCAAGAGGGTGCCCTAACCTAACCTGAAGAACAAAACCTTTTCCCGAATCTCCTCCTCCCGCTGCTGATGGCCTTTGCACCATTACGCTCCAGGCATTAGGCTACACCAGGGGGTCAGTTTCCATTTAGAGTGCCAATTAACCTTTCATTTATTTTTTACCGCCAAATTTCATGATATCCAATTGGTAGTTACAGTCTTGTCCCATCTCCACAACAGACTCAGGATAGGTGAAGGTTGAGAGCCACGCGTCCTCTGAAACACAACCCAGCCAAGCTGCACTGCTCACTTAACCTGGAAACCAGCTGCACCAATGTGTCAGAGGAAACACAGTACACCTGGCGACCGTGTCAGTGTGCATTGCGCCCGGCCTTCCACAGGAATCCCTAGTGCGCGATGGGACAAGAACATCCCTGCCGGACAAACTGTCCCCTAAACGAGACGACACCGGGCCAATTGTGCACCGCCTCATGGGTCTCCCGGTCGCGGCCGGCTGCAACAGAGGACACAGGCTTGAACCAGGATCCTGCTCTGCATTGCAGTGTCTTAGAACACTGCGCCACTCAGGAGACCCGACAACCTATCTTACCATTACTACCGATCTGCGTGCCAGTTATGGTTTTCATATGCATATTTTCGTAGAACAGTTTGATTGATTTCATATGTAAAGTCTTCGTATCTCAAAATCATTTTCAAGTGGTGAATAAAAATGATATCTAAACCAAAATGAAAACTACACAAATCTAAAAGTCACTTCTATTGCCATTGCCAACAATGTAAAAACGGCCTACATAAAGCCAACAAATAAAATCATTACAGTCTGAAGGTGGAAAAAATATTCTGATAAAAAATAAATCACTTTGGCTACACATGGCCTTTCTGCAAGGAACATGAAACAATGTAGCAACTAATCAACTTGGTCCAGCCAGATGCTTGAGCTAACAAACTTGCAACGTTGTATAATATATTTTGGACCCTCAGTTTCCCCTGCCAGTGACCTCCGGGCAGACACAGCTGTAGGCTTAATATCAGGCTATTTACGCAAGGACAAGAAGTAATCAGGTAGGCCTATTTTATAACGTTTCCATCCCCCGCGGCTTCAGCAATGGATTGGTCCACTGAGATATGCGTCAATCAAGACGTGCCATAAATCTTTTTTTGGGGCAACTGCTCAACTACAAAATTCTCAGTCGACCAACAGCCTATGGACCAGTTGAGTAAAAGGTGTCAGCCCTATTTGATACTGAGATAAAAACAGCTGCACTAGACCTTTAGCAGATTCATTTCAAAGGGTGATTCAAACAAAATACCCAGTTGCGTTGGCCGGGAATCGAACCCGGGTCAACTGCTTGGAAGGCAGCTATGCTCACCACTATACCACCAACGCTTACTAAATAACTACCAGGAGCAGTCTCTGTTTGAAAATGAAAGTAATAGAAAACCTACATTTGACATTTGCAGAATAATAATGGGATTCCCTAAAAACACATCACTGACATCACCAGGCGGTAAATGAGTTAATAGACCAATAACAAAGAGTTCCAAACGGCTCTGCCAATAACAGCTAGTTTTCAGGTTTCCCCCTTTCCACTCAGACAATGCCAGACATTCCTAGCAAAATTCTTGCTTGACAAATTCGTCTTTACTAACAAGTCATTTTTGCTTATTTTGGATCATTTTCATTGAAAACAATCACAGTAAGGTATTTGATTGTTACCTAGAAATGATTTGACTGATCCATTGCTGAAGTCCCCAACAATTTTTTTCGAGTCGACCGAAAGCCGTTCTTTCGACCAGTCGACTGGTTCAAATGTTTAAAAGTGTGTTTTTCTATATATAAACTGAATAAAACCAACTATATGTAGGCTATTGAGCTTGTCTGATGCTTTAAGCATTACTCAAGAGGGTGCCCTAACCTAACCTGAAGAACAAAACCTTTTCCCGAATCTCCTCCTCCCGCTGCTGATGGCCTTTGCACCATTACGCTCCAGGCATTAGGCTACACCAGGGGGTCAGTTTCCATTTAGAGTGCCAATTAACCTTTCATTTATTTTTTACCGCCAAATTTCATGATATCCAATTGGTAGTTACAGTCTTGTCCCATCTCCACAACAGACTCAGGATAGGTGAAGGTTGAGAGCCACGCGTCCTCTGAAACACAACCCAGCCAAGCTGCACTGCTCACTTAACCTGGAAACCAGCTGCACCAATGTGTCAGAGGAAACACAGTACACCTGGCGACCGTGTCAGTGTGCATTGCGCCCGGCCTTCCACAGGAATCCCTAGTGCGCGATGGGACAAGAACATCCCTGCCGGACAAACTGTCCCCTAAACGAGACGACACCGGGCCAATTGTGCACCGCCTCATGGGTCTCCCGGTCGCGGCCGGCTGCAACAGAGGACACAGGCTTGAACCAGGATCCTGCTCTGCATTGCAGTGTCTTAGAACACTGCGCCACTCAGGAGACCCGACAACCTATCTTACCATTACTACCGATCTGCGTGCCAGTTATGGTTTTCATATGCATATTTTCGTAGAACAGTTTGATTGATTTCATATGTAAAGTCTTCGTATCTCAAAATCATTTTCAAGTGGTGAATAAAAATGATATCTAAACCAAAATGAAAACTACACAAATCTAAAAGTCACTTCTATTGCCATTGCCAACAATGTAAAAACGGCCTACATAAAGCCAACAAATAAAATCATTACAGTCTGAAGGTGGAAAAAATATTCTGATAAAAAATAAATCACTTTGGCTACACATGGCCTTTCTGCAAGGAACATGAAACAATGTAGCAACTAATCAACTTGGTCCAGCCAGATGCTTGAGCTAACAAACTTGCAACGTTGTATAATATATTTTGGACCCTCAGTTTCCCCTGCCAGTGACCTCCGGGCAGACACAGCTGTAGGCTTAATATCAGGCTATTTACGCAAGGACAAGAAGTAATCAGGTAGGCCTATTTTATAACGTTTCCATCCCCCGCGGCTTCAGCAATGGATTGGTCCACTGAGATATGCGTCAATCAAGACGTGCCATAAATCTTTTTTTGGGGCAACTGCTCAACTACAAAATTCTCAGTCGACCAACAGCCTATGGACCAGTTGAGTAAAAGGTGTCAGCCCTATTTGATACTGAGATAAAAACAGCTGCACTAGACCTTTAGCAGATTCATTTCAAAGGGTGATTCAAACAAAATACCCAGTTGCGTTGGCCGGGAATCGAACCCGGGTCAACTGCTTGGAAGGCAGCTATGCTCACCACTATACCACCAACGCTTACTAAATAACTACCAGGAGCAGTCTCTGTTTGAAAATGAAAGTAAAAGAAAACCTACATTTGACATTTGCAGAATAATAATGGGATTCCCTAAAAACACATCACTGACATCACCAGGCGGTAAATGAGTTAATAGACCAATAACAAAGAGTTCCAAACGGCTCTGCCAATAACAGCTAGTTTTCAGGTTTCCCCCTTTCCACTCAGACAATGCCAGACATTCCTAGCAAAATTCTTGCTTGACAAATTCGTCTTTACTAACAAGTCATTTTTGCTTATTTTGGATCATTTTCATTGAAAACAATCACAGTAAGGTATTTGATTGTTACCTAGAAATGATTTGACTGATCCATTGCTGAAGTCCCCAACAACATTTTTTCGAGTCGACCGAAAGCCGTTCTTTCGACCAGTCGACTGGTTCAAATGTTTAAAAGTGTGTTTTTCCATATATAAACTGAATAAAACCAACTATATGTAGGCTATTGAGCTTGTCTGATGCTTTAAGCATTACTCAAGAGGGTGCCCTAACCTAACCTGAAGAACAAAACCTTTTCCCGAATCTCCTCCTCCCGCTGCTGATGGCCTTTGCACCATTACGCTCCAGGCATTAGGCTACACCAGGGGGTCAGTTTCCATCTAGAGTGCCAATTAACCTTTCATTTATTTTTTACCGCCAAATTTCATGATATCCAATTGGTAGTTACAGTCTTGTCCCATCTCCACAACAGACTCAGGATAGGTGAAGGTTGAGAGCCACGTGTCCTCTGAAACACAACCCAGCCAAGCTGCACTGCTCACTTAACCTGGAAACCAGCTGCACCAATGTGTCAGAGGAAACACAGTACACCTGGCGACCGTGTCAGTGTGCATTGCGCCCGGCCTTCCACAGGAATCCCTAGTGCGCGATGGGACAAGAACATCCCTGCCGGACAAACTGTCCCCTAAACGAGACGACACCGGGCCAATTGTGCACCGCCTCATGGGTCTCCCGGTCGCGGCCGGCTGCAACAGAGGACACAGGCTTGAACCAGGATCCTGCTCTGCATTGCAGTGTCTTAGAACACTGCGCCACTCAGGAGACCCGACAACCTATCTTACCATTACTACCGATCTGCGTGCCAGTTATGGTTTTCATATGCATATTTTCGTAGAACAGTTTGATTGATTTCATATGTAAAGTCTTCGTATCTCAAAATCATTTTCAAGTGGTGAATAAAAATGATATCTAAACCAAAATGAAAACTACACAAATCTAAAAGTCACTTCTATTGCCATTGCCAACAATGTAAAAACGGCCTACATAAAGCCAACAAATAAAATCATTACAGTCTGAAGGTGGAAAAAATATTCTGATAAAAAATAAATCACTTTGGCTACACATGGCCTTTCTGCAAGGAACATGAAACAATGTAGCAGCCAGATGCTTGAGCTAACAAACTTGCAACGGTGTATAATATATTTTGGACCCTCAGTTTCCCCTGCCAGTGACCTCCGGGCAGACACAGCTGTAGGCTTAATATCAGGCTATTTACGCAAGGACAAGAAGTAATCAGGTAGGCCTATTTTATAACGTTTCCATCCCCCGCGGCTTCAGCAATGGATTGGTCCACTGAGATATGCGTCAATCAAGACGTGCCATAAATCTTTTTTTGGGGCAACTGCTCAACTACAAAATTCTCAGTCGACCAACAGCCTATGGACCAGTTGAGTAAAAGGTGTCAGCCCTATTTGATACTGAGATAAAAACAGCTGCACTAGACCTTTAGCAGATTCATTTCAAAGGGTGATTCAAACAAAATACCAAGTTGCGTTGGCCGGGAATCGAACCCGGGTCAACTGCTTGGAAGGCAGCTATGCTCACCACTATACCACCAACGCTTACTAAATAACTACAAAACCTTTTCCCGGATCTCCTCCTCCCGCTGCTGATGGCCTTTGCACCATTACGCTCCAGGCATTAGGCTACACCAGGGGGTCAGTTTCCATTTAGAGTGCCAATTAACCTTTCATTTATTTTTTACCGCCAAATTTCATGATATCCAATTGGTAGTTACAGTCTTAGGTGAAGGTTGAGAGCCACGCGTCCTCTGAAACACAACCCAGCCAAGCTGCACTGTTCACTTAACCTGGAAACCAGCTGCACCAATGTGTCAGAGGAAACACAGTACACCTGGCGACCGTGTCAGTGTGCATTGCGCCCGGCCTTCCACAGGAATCCCTAGTGCGCGATGGGACAAGAACATCCCTTCCGGCCAAACTGTCCATATATATAGAGTTTTACATAGAGTTTTGTCCTTGACACATTTAATTGACACATTTAAAAATTAATTGAAATACTCAATACGCTTTAATCGTGGCCATCAAAGTTAATATTCGACTGCATTTAGAATTGTTATTTGTTGCGCAATGACTGGGTTTACAAAAGCACGTTTCACTCCAGTGAGGAGCTACTCTTGGGTTGTCTTGACAAGTGATAGGATACTCCGTTCCTCAAACTAGGCTCTGTATGCACTAAATTATGCAAATAAACCTATAAGCATGACCGGTCAAATGTATTTTCGGCAAATCACCAATTATCAGCTAACCTATTAATAACATTCCTAAATTCGTTGTGGTTTGTCTTTTAGAACAATCCTAACGTAACATGTCACCAAGCTTATTGGTCCAGATCCATTGATTTCAATACATTGTTGATGTGAGTGATTCATTTGCGCATGCTACTGATTACAGTAGAACAAGCTAATCAATTACAGTTTAGAGTAGACGCTTGTCAAATGTTGATGCATGTGCAGTTTAGAAGGTACTAATTTAGCTGAAAACAAGTAATCTGAACACAAGTGTGTAGAGAGTCATTTTTATGTTTTGGTCTTCAAAATATCACAACCTATTTCATCATATTGATTATGAATTTAAAACCGGTGTTTTGACACGGCTGTAATTAAAAAATCCATGACAATAGGAAGCAGAAACAGTATCATTTTCAACTAATGTTTTAGGAACTTCTGAATGAGCCCTAAAACGTTCTCTGATTTTGATAATATAACTGAAATTGTGAAAATGCGTTTCTCTAGCCTACCACAAGGTATATTATACCAACACTCTCCTCTCGGTGCAACGGCTATGGTCATGTTGTATTGCTCATCTACAAAAGTACTGCCCCCTGTGAGGATCGAACTCACGACCTTCAGATTATGAGACTGACGCGCTACCTACTGCGCTAAGGAGGCCTGTAGTTCAATAACCAAAACACTGATTTTGAAATAGGATTCCTGATTGGCCACATCTGCAGTCCTCATGCCTCCTTGCAGCATGCCTAACACGGAACTCAAACCGGCTGTGCGCGTGCGCCATCGTGCATACATTTATTTTGTCCCCCCACACCAAACGCGATCAGGACACGCAGGTTAACATATCAAAACAAACTCTGAACCAATTACATTATTTGGGGACAGGTCGAAAACTTGCACTTGCTAGCTAATTTCTCCTGGGATATAAACATTAGGTTGTAATTTTACCTGAAATGCACAAGTTCCTCTACTCCAACAATTAATCCACACATAAAAACGGTCAACCAAATCGTTTCTAGTCATCTCTCCTCCTTCCAGGCTTTTTCATCGTTGAACTTATATGGTGATTGGCATCTAAACTTTCATAGTATTACCACGACAACCAGCAACAGTTCATCTTTCAATCACCCACATGGGTATAACCAATGAGGAGATGGCACGTGGGTACCTGCTTCTATAAACCAATGAGGAGATGGGAGAGCAGGACTTGCAGCGCCATCTGAATCAGAAATAGGAATGACTTCTATTTTAGCCCTTGGCAACGCAGACGCTCGTTGACCCGTGCGAGCAGTGTGGGTGCAATAATTTAATAACATCGATTCCAAAATGTATTTTGCAACGCTCGCGCACTCAGTGTAGTCAGGGTATAAGGCACGTTTACACAGGTGAGCAGGGACCCTGGGCATCTTCTTTTGGTGTTTTTCAGAGTCAGTAGAAAGACCTCTTTTCATAACTGTGACCTTAATTGCCTACCGTCTTTAAACTGTTAGTGTCCTAACAACTGCTCCGCAGGTGCTGGTTAATTAATGGATTACACATGCCCTATCCCAAAACAACTCCCATCCCTTAGCCCTACTAACCTGTACCCTTGCACACTGACTCGGTACCAGTGCCCCCTGTATATAGCCTCGTTAGTCTTATTGTGTTACTTTTTATTATTACTTTTTATTTTAGCCTATTTGGTAAATATTTTCTGTACTGTTGGTTAAGGGCTTGTAAGTAAGCATTTCACGGTAAAGTCTACACTTGTTGTATTCGGCGCATGTGGCATCTCCCAATCTAGGTTTTACAGTGGGGAAACAAAAAATAAAAAATATGTCACACTGAGTTCTCACAAATTGCCATCCAAAAGGGCAATTTTTTTATTTCACCTTTATTTAATCAGGTAGGCTAGTTGAGAACAAGTTCTCATTTACAACTGCGACCTGGCCAAGATAAAGCATAGCAGTGTGAACAGACAACACAGAGTTACACATGGAGTAAACAATTAACAAGTCAATAACACAGTAGAAAAAAAAGAGAGTCTATATACATTGTGTGCAAAAGGCATGAGGAGGTAGGCGAATAATTACAATTTTGCAGATTAACACTGGAGTGATAAATGATCAGATGGTCATGTACAGGTAGAGATCCTGGTGTGCAAAAGAGCAGAAAAGTAAATAAATATAAACTATATGGGGATGAGGTAGGTAAAATTGGGTGGGCTATTTACCGATAGACTATGTACAGCTGCAGCGAGAAATATGCTTCAAATTTTGATTTAATTCACTGTGACAATAATGACACATCTTAAAAATGGCCACAAGTGTTCAGATAAGCATGAGAATCCATTTTTTCATCCTATTTATAGAATATTGGTTATCGATATATCGATAAAAGGCTGATTTCTACGTATCAGTGAAAGGAAGTTGTGAGCAAGTATTATGTGATATGACCCTATATAAGGGTCATAAACTAAATTTATATTGTTGTTGTTTTTAATGACCAATTATATTTGTGTTTGATATCAAATTGACCAATCAGAAATGTTTTTTCAAAATGCCTCAGCGCAGTAAATAGCGCGTCAATCTCATAAACTGAAGGTTGTCAATTCACTCCTCACAGGGGGCAGGTTTTTTGTAGCTCTTCCAACCGAAGCAATACAACATGACCATAGCCCCAACATGACCATACCCCACAAGACATGCCACCAGAGGTCTCTTCGACTCTCCCCAAGTCCAGAACGGACTATGGGAGGTGCACAGTACACCTGTTGCCTCGGCACGGAGAGCACTGTTCACTCTTGAAGATTAGCCCCTCGCTTTGCGCTGTTTGTTCTTACGGATGTCAGCCTAAAATGCTACTTCCAAAATGTGTATTGCTGAGTCTACCTTTAAGTCACACACTTTTTCTTCATTTCACCGATACATCGATATTAGCCTTTTACCGATATATCGATAACCAATAAAAACGTGACTCTCATGCTTATCTGAACACATGTGGGCATTTTTAAGATGTGTCATTATTGTCACAGTGTACGAAATCAGAATTTGAAGCATATTTCTCTGACAATTGCCCTTTTGGATGGCAATTTCTGAGAACTCAGTGTGACATGTATATATATATATTTTTTTCCCCACTGTAAAAGAATAGCCTAGATTGGGAGATATATCAGTATCGGTAGGTTTTGTCCCCCCAATGTAATGTAATCAGATGAAGAAAAGGCCATATCGGTCAGGCTCTCTGAGATATAACTAGTTGGTGGGCAAAAACAGTCATCAAAACAGACATTGTATTTGTTCGTACTTTACTTTGAAAATGTCAATAGGTCACACAGACTGAGGATCAAGGTAATAGAATCGGCTTACTCTTGCAGTTCTCTCCTACGCAATTGCCTAGGCCGTAGGGCTAAGGGATGGGAGTTGTTTTGGCATAGGGCATGTGTAATACAATCTTGCAAAAGCTAAAAAGAGGTACATGAAAAAACAAATGCCCCCTGTGAGGATCGAACTCACGACCTTCAGATTATGAGACTGACGCGCTACCTACTGCGCTAAGGAGGCTTAGAGCAAAGGTGAAAACACTGAGTTTGAAAGGATGTTTCTGATTGGTCAAATTAATATGATTGGGCAGTACAGACAATCGTGATGAAATGCCTATTATAATTTAGACTAAGGGAGGGATACTCAAATACTATTTGAGAAGGTCCGGTAACAGGATTTCCTAGGTGACAAAGGGCTGTATGGATATTGTCATTTATCAGCGCAGTAACAAACCCCCACCTCGCGACCCATGCGACCTCCCCTCCCCTCCCCTCCCCTCCCCCCCTCCCCCATCCCCCACCCCATCAGCAACATGCGCCACGTCTATTTCTATGGACACAAGTACTGTTCATGACACAAACTGTTCACACCCCTCTTGTTGGTGGAGAGAATTTAGCAGATTTAAAGGTAATTTCCTGCAATTCTATACATTTTGCCATGTGTTCATGTGATATCTGAGTGACTCAAACATCACAACAAAGTCAATGGGCTAAAACACCTACTTAAAAAACATTAGCTGACAGTTGATCCAACAGTCATAAATGGCTCATAAATGGTTTGCAATGACTGACACAACAAGAGGAAAACTACTGATGCACTACCAAATTTAGAAATTGTGCATTCTACTATTACAACTTTCTAGAGTAAGCTGAAAGCCCAACTGAGTTCCCGCGGTCCGTATTGACCCCTCTCTGGGTCCGGATGCAGACCGCAGTCCGCCAATTGAGTATGGCTGTACTAAGATTTCTGATTATCTAAATGATTAAACAATTTTACAGTACATTAGGTCCTAGGATACATATTTCCAAATACAAGTCAGCAAGGGACACAGTCATTTGACAATTACATGCTATGGTTAATTATTCTGTATCATAATGGATTAATACGCAAAACCTTAGCAACTTTCCTGATTTAGACCTCCACCACCACAAAGCAGAAAACATCCAATAGATATGTCTGAACCCTATAATATGAGGTCTGACAAAAGTTGATACTAAAAATTTGTTGAAACCATCCTTGGTTAGGTTATTCAATGTGTGGGCCTATCTCCCCAGTTTGCAGACAGCTAAGCCACATTTGCTTGGTCACACACACTCTTTTAATGTATACGGCATGTGAAATTTGAGCCACCCCTCCCTCCAACTTAGCCCTGAAGTGGACATCACTTGCTAGTGTGCAACATGAAAATGCTGAGCAGGGAATTCTCTGGCATTGTGAATACAAAGGATTGGGATTGAAGAATGTCTGTGAGTGCAAATAGTCATCCGAGACCATTTATTTAAATAACTAGTCCTATATGCTAATAACGCTATAGCCATAATCTTGATAAATTACTTAATTTACTTATCCTATTGGCCTAGATAGGGCTACTTTGGGATATTATGGGTGGTAAGGTAGTAGCCACTCCCATTGTTTAGAACTACTTTTGGCCTTAAGCCTTATGAATATAGCCCTTCGTACATCAGCTGGTATCTCAAAGTGCTGTACAGAAACCCAGCTTAAAACCCCAAACAGCAAGCAATGCAGGTGTAGAAGCACGGTGACTAGGAAAAACTCCCTAGAAAGGCCAAAACCTAGGTAGAAACCTAGAGAGGAACCAGGCTATGAGGGGTGGCCAGTCCTCTTCTGGCTGTGCCGGGTGGAGATTATAACAGAACATGGCCAAGATGTTCAAATGTTCATAAATGACCAGCATGGTCAAATAATAATAATCACAGGCAGAACTGTTGAAACTGGAGCAGCAGCACGGCCAGGTGGACTGGGGACAGCAAGGAGTCATCATGTCAGGTAGTCCTGAGGCATGGTCCTAGGGCTCAGGTCCTCCGAGAGAGAGAGAGAAAGAAAGAGAGAATTAGAGAGAGCATACTTAAATTCACACAGGACACCGGATAAGACAGGAGAAGTACTCCAGATAAAACAAACTGACCCTAGCCCCCCGACACATAAACTACTGCAGCATAAATACTGGAGGCTGAGACAGGAGGTGTCGGGAGACACTGTGGCCCCATCTGACGATACCCCCCGGACAGGGCCAAACAGTTAGGATATAACCCCACCCACTTTGCCAAAGCACAGCCCACACACCATTGGAGGGATATCTTCAACCACCAACTTACCATCCTGAGACAAGGCCGAGTATAGCCCACAAAGATCTCCGCCACGGCACAACCCAAGGGGGGGCGCCAACCCAGACAGGAAGATCACATCAGTGACTCAACCCACTCAAGTGACACACCCCTCCTAGGGACGGCATGAAAGAGCACCAGAAAGCCAGGGACTCAGCCCCTGTAATAGGGTTAGAGGCAGAGAATTACAGTGGAAAGAGGGGAACCAGCCAGGCAGAGACAGCAAGGGCGGTTCGTTGCTCCAGAGCCTTTCCGTTCACCTTCACACTCCTGTGCCAGACTACACTCAATCAAAGGACCCACTGAAGAGATGAGTCTTCAGTAAAGACTTAAAGGTTGAGACCGAGTTTGCGTCTCTCACATGGGTAGGCAGACCATTCCATAAAAATTGAGCTCTATAGGAGAAAGCCCTGCCTCCAGCTCTTTGCTTAGAAATTCTAGGGACAATTAGGAGGCCTGCGTCTTGTTTATTTTATTTATTTATTTTACCTTTATTTAACCAGGCAAGTCAGTTAAGAACAAATTCTTATTTTCAATGACGGCCTGGGAACAGTGGGTTAACTGCCTGTTCAGGGGCAGAACGACAGATTTGTACCTTGTCAGCTCGGGGGTTTGAACTCACAACCTTCCGGTTACTAGTCCAACGCTCTAACCACTAGGCTACCCTGCCGTGACCGTAGCGTACATGTAGGTATGTACGGCAGGACCCAATCAGAGAGATAGGTAGGAGCAAGCCCATGTAATGCTTTGTAGGTTAGCAGTAAAACCTTGAAATCAGACCTTGCCTTGAATGGAAGCCAGTGTAGGGAGGCTAGAACTGGAGTAATATGATCAATTATTTTTGTTCTAGTCAGGATTCTAGCGGCCGTATTTAGCACTAACTGAAGTTTATTTAGTGCGTTATCCGGGTAGCCGGAAAGTAGAGCATTGCAGTAGTCTAACCTAGAAGTAACAAAAGCATGGATCCATTTTTCTGCATCATTTTTGGACAGAAAGTTTCTGATTTTTGCAATGTTACGTAGATGGAAAAAAGCTGTCCTTGAAACAGTCTTGATATGTTCGTCAAAAGAGAGATCAGGGTCCAGAGTAACGCCGAGGTCCTTCACAGTTTTATTTGAGACGACTGTACAACCATTAAGATGAATTGTCAGATTCAACAGAAGATATCTTTGTTTCTTGGGACCTAGAACAAGCATCTCTGTTTTGTCTGAGTTTAAAAGTAGAAAGTTTGCAGCCATCCACTTCCTTACGTCTGAAACACAGGCTTCTAGCGAGGGCAATTTTGGGCCTTCACCATGTTTCATTGAAATGTACAGCTGTGTGTCATCCGCATAACAGTGAAAGTTAACATTATGTTTTCGGATGACATCCCCAAGAGGTAAAATATATAGTGAACACAATAGTGGTCCTAAAACGGAACCTTGAGGAACACCAAAATGTACAGTTGATTTGTCAGAGGACAAACCATTCACAGAGACAAACTGATATCTTTCCGACAGATAAGATCTAAACCAGGCCAGAACTTGTCCGTGTAGACCAATTTGGGTTTCCAATCTCTCCAAAAGGTCTAGGAGCACGAGGACAGATGCAAAGCCTCGGTCTGATGCCATTAAAAGGTAATTTACCAACTTCACAAGTGCAGTCTCAGTGCTTTGATGGGGTCTAAAACCAGACTGAAGCATTTCGTATACATTGTTTGTCTTCAGGAAGGCAGTGAGTTGCTGTGCTACAGCCTTTTCTAATTTTTTTGAGAGGAATGGAAGATTCGATATAGGCCGATAGTTTTTTATATTTTCTGGGTCAAGGTTTGGCTTTTTCAAGAGGCTTTATTACTGCCACTTTTAGTGAGTTTGGTACACATCCGGTGGATAGAGAGCCATTTATTATGTTCAACATAGGAGGGCCAAGTACAGGAAGCCACTCTTTCAGTAGTGTAGTTGGAATAGGGTCCAGTATGCAGTTTGAAGTTTTAGAGGCCATGATTATTTTCATCATTGTGTCAAGAGATATAGTACTAAAACACTTGAGTGTCTCTCTTGATCCTAGGTCCTGGCAGAGTTGTGCAGACTCAGGACAACTGAGATTTGAAGGAATACGCAGATTTAAAGAGGAGTCCTTAATTTGCTTTCTAATAATCATGATCTTTTCCTCAAAGAAGTTCATGAATTTATTACTGCTGAAGTGAAAGCCATCCTCTCTTGGGGAATGCTGCTTTTTAGTTAGCTTTGCGACAATATCAAAAATAAATTTCGGACTGTTCTTATTTTCCTCAATTAATTTGGAAAAATAGGATGATCGAGCAGCAGTAAGGGCTCTTCGATACTGCAAGCTAGTCGGAAGACTTCCAGTTTGGTGTGTCGCCATTTCCGTCCCAATTTTCTGGAAGCTTGCTTCAGAGCTTGGGTATTTTCTGTATACCAGGGAGCTAGTTTCTTATCAGAAATGTTTTTAGTTTTTAGGGGTGCAACTGCATCATGATCTCTTTCAATAATGACAGGAATGGAGGAGGTCTTTATCCTAGTGAGATTGCTAAGGTGAACACCGCCATGTTTAGTTTTGCCCAACCTAGGTCGAGGCACAGACACGGTCTCAATGGAGATAGCTGAGCTAACTACACTGACTGTGCTAGTCCATCACTTCTCAGCAGGTCAGGCTTGGTCCTGTTTGTGGGTTTTGTGTGTTTGTGAGTCCCAGAAAGAGGGCCAATTATCTACAAATTCTATATTTTGAGATGGGCAGAAAACCGTTTTCAACCAGCGATTGAGTTGTTAGACTCTGCTGTAGAGATCATCACTCCCCCTAACTGGGAGGGGGCCAGAGACAATTACTCGATGCAGACACATCTTTCTAGCTGATTTACACGCTGACGCTATGTTGCGCTAGGTGACCTCTGACTGTTTCATCCTAACATCGTTGGTGCCGACGTGGATAACAATATGCAAGAGAAAGGCCATAATGTATTATTCCAGCCCAGGCTCAATTTAGATTTTGTCCACTAGAAGGCAGCAGTGTATGTGCAAAGTTTCATTTTTAATTAATTTGTAAAAACATAATTCCACTTTGGCATTATGGGGTATTGTGTGTGGGCCAATGACAAAAATATATATATTTTATCAATATTAAATTCAGGCTGTAACACAACCAAATATGGAAAAAGTCAAGAGGTGTGAATACCTTCTGAAGGCACTGTATGTTGTAGCGAATTTTCAAAGATGCATTATGATGCATTACAAGCACAAAACATTTATTTTAACCAAAATTACAATTATGACAATAACTGTGGCAATTTGCATGACAATTAATCATTACCCAAAATGCAATAATGAGCACAGCCCTAGTGGGATGTATTTTAAGACATGATTTGTGTAAATCATAGTTGCTTTCAGCATTTAATGACACATACAGCGCATACAGTACCAAATACACTAAAGGCTTAACTAGCCTAAGGAAAAGATAGTGGCCAGTACGGGTATCGAACCCGCGACCTTCGCGTTATTAGCACGACGCTCTAACCAACTGAGCTAACCGGCCATACAACCAAGGTCAAAATGTTATGTATTTGAACATTGACAACAGACATGATAGAGTGAGTGGCATAACTATAACATGGTTGAGGATTGAATTCAGCAACCTCTCTCATTGCCAACCCTTTGATCCTTAACACTGTAGTTGCTCCAAGTAAACTATAATGGAATAGTGCTGGAGCAAACTAGACGTGGCACACAACATGCATAGCACAGTCAAATACCTGAACATACAGCTTGTGATTCTAGACCTCGTGGCGCAACGGTAGCGCGTCTGACTCCAGATCAGAAGGTTGCGTGTTCAAATCACGTCGGGGTCAAACCTTTTTCTCTCTGTGATCAATGAAAAAACATCGGGGCCAACAAACATTAGACGTAACTGATAATACTCGAGAAGCCTGTGTTAGGAGGATACATTGGCACGGGTGTTGTTCGTCTTGGGCCTGCAAACTGTGGCAATATAACCTCCAAACACCGGGTTGCCAACATATTAAAATAATGATTGACATATTTTCACCAACTTTTGGGGGGGATTAATTTACTCATACTATTTCGTCTATCCACAAGCTAACACAATAACTTAAAACTGAAGCTGGAAAGACTCCAAACTAGCTGCACTTCGTTTCGTTTGACTTTTTTTCTATTTACATTTCTTTGTATATATCCATAAAAATGATGCCAGCTTGATTCATGATTTCGACTCGCTGAGAAACGTTGCGTGCATCTCTCTCTCGTCCCGACTCCCGACCTCTACACGTCCATTACTATGGGACAGTAGGGAGATTGAATTTTAATATTGAAACAATGTTGCAAACGTCAGAGACAGACAGCAAGGTTTAAACAAATCTCTGCTGTTGAAAACTAAATGTTAGTCTAACAGAAATGTGAGATAATGTCCAGATGCTTTTTATAGTGGAGATCAAGTTTATGACTTCCCTGCCTGGGCTAATGAGGCAGTAGATTGCGCAGTCAGATAGAACAGAGGAATTTTAACATCATAGATTTAGCAGGTGGTAATTTGTGGAATAGACACCGGCTGGAATGGCTTTTAACCAATCAGCATTCAGGAATAGACCAACCCGTTGTATAAAAATGAAATAAACAATAATCTTGCCACATTTGCTCTAAACGCTTTACCAAAACTAGAATCAGAGTATGCTATTAATTGAAATTACCTGGTTTAACATAATCTCATTCTAAATTATTCTAAACCTTTGCCCTAAACTGACAGAAACGAAAGCGAACAGCAAGTTGAGACAACATATTTGCATATTTAACAACCTCATTTGTTTGTGTATTCTGCTTCCACCTGTGTGTGCAATTGGTGTGTAAATCACCTCAATGTAATTACAAGGGTCTAAAATCCACTGAATCTCAATTTTGTTTGATAATTTCTGCCATATTTTGTCTGAAATATAATTACATGTAGGCTATATGTTTTGCCTAAAATTATAAAAGAAAGTGTGAGAAATATTTTTAAAAAAGGAGGGCTCGTCCGGGATTTGAACCCGGGACCTCTCGCACCCTAAGCGAGAATCATACCCCTAGACCAACGAGCCACGATAGAAGGTGCTGGAATTATGTGATTTTCTTCGTTTAAAACAGTTTTTTATTTTGAAAATTCAGATTCCTGAACGATAAGGTGCCCCTATTAAATATGTAACGTCAGTGCTATGTAAACAACAAATAAGATTTCATTATTTTTTTCTTCTTCCATTTAACCTTTATTTAACTAGGCAAGCCAGTTAAGAACAAATTCGTATTTACAATGAAGCTGGGCCAACTGTGCGCCGCCCTATGGTACTCCCAATCACCGCCGGGTGTGATACAGCCTGGATGATTGTTCAGTAAAATTAGAACAATAAATATTCCGAATTGCACGTGATCAACAATGTTTCTGAACAGACATCAATCAACATGCCATGTAATCGTTGTTAGCTAGCTATCCAGCAACAGTATTGGACACCCCAGCCCACTAAGTCATGCATCTTCAGACGCACCTTTACTTTTAACCAAGTAAATTGGACTTCAGTTTTCAGCGTTGGCCCAGTAACCGGAAATTTGCTGGATCAAATCCCGGAGCTGACACGGTAAAAATCTGCCGTCCTGCCCTGAGTAAGGCAGTTAACCCACTGTTCCCCGGGCGCCGAAAACGTAGATGTCGATAATGGCAGCCCCGCACCTCTCCGATTCAGAGAGGTTGGGTTAAATGCGGAAGACACATTTCAGTTGAATGCTTTCAGTTGTACAACTGACTAGGTATCAGCCCATTCCCCCATTTGTTATTACACTATATATCATGTGTAGCTAGCTTACTAGGCTTTGATTGGGTATAGGTCGTTTTGACAGCAAGCTAACGCTAGTTAAATTAGCTTGTTAGAACGCGTTTAAACGATTGGAAGCTATCTATTGACCCACTTGTCATTCATTACGTTCAAATACACGGGGTACTGTGATATGTATATGTGTTGTTAGTTACTGCTAACTGTTGTCAACTTAATATTTGTGTTTACTTGTTGTATTCCTTACCGTCGCCCAAAGTTAACAACCGCTCTCGCCTCATGTCGATCTCAAGTGTCAAATTATGTAGCGCTAGCTAGCTAAGCAGTTATCGCGCTTCCGTTTATAATATTGACCACTAGATGTCTCTGTGACACCACAAATAGCACCTCGTTAGTTACTGTCTTTGATACGTGTATTTGGCCTATGCCAAGTTTTCCATAATATAAGAAAACGTTTATATATTTTTTAGCATTGTAGCCCATCAGCAATCATTCATATTTATCGTTGAATTTGCTACATTTTTGTTCACATGATCATGACACGGTAAAGTTAAACAATAACAGGTAATTCATCTGTAAATGTAATCAGAGACGAAGAGGGGAACTCTGATGTATATCAAATCAAATTGTATTTGTCACATGCTTCGTAAACAACAGGTGTAGACTAACAGTGAAATGCTTACTTACGGGACCTTCCCAACAATGCAGAGAAAAAAGAGAGAAATATATACACGGGGTACCAGTAACGAAGTCTATGTGCATAACTGAGCTAAATATGTACATGGTAAATAATAAACAGTATAGCAGCAGCGTATGTGATGAGTCAAAAGAGTTTGTGCAAAAAGTGCCAATGCATGGATTGTATCATCTTATGTGTGCATGCATGATGTTTACAATGATGCACTTAATCAGATGTCATTCTGTAACTTCTACAATATTTGGTCAGAATAAGACTAACATAAGATGTTCTAAAGTCATAGTTTAGTCTACACGTACAGAAATCATACAGATACATTCAGTACGATTTGTACTTTGCAAAATATGCTGTCAGCGAATCTTTCTTTGGCATACGGGTCTTTATCGGGATATGTATTGTCATGTGATCCATTCTCAGCCATCTTGTGGAAACGGAGAGAGAGCCACACACAACTCGAATACAAATAAACCCTGTGCTGTCAGTAAAAGCAGAGGTAAGACAGCGAAGATTAAATGCACAGTTTTGCTATAAAATAAAGCTAAACTATCGAAATAAGTATTCACGATGCTAAATATCCCAGTTTCCGCGAATTCAACGCGTTTATGAGTGTTGTTATACCAGCATGTTTGCTTGGCCTTGAGGCTCCGGCCTCAACTATGTGGTGGCACCGCATTCGGTCCGGAGCGAGATGGGACGTTTTCCAACGAGAACCTCTTGTAGCGGAAGGCTCGTAGGCCGCATGGAGGTTTGGGGGTTAAGCGTGAACTCGTGTCAGCTCACAATACTTCTGCGATTTTGTAACAGTATGACTCTTTGTTTGTTTTCCTTTTGAGAAGCTTAGCATTTTCGTAGAAATTACCGATCAGTGATCGATCGTTACTGAAAGTTTTGTAAAACAAAGTTCTCTAGTTAGTTATGTCGACCAGTTAGCACAGGTTACTGTTCTAGCTAGCTATATAACATCGTATCATTATGTATGGATAAATACAATAGCTAAAACGTTAACTATTATGCTATCAACTTGATTAACTCGCTAGTTAGCTGTCATGAAGTTACTTAGCTAGCTTGCCAAACAGCTTGGTAGCACATTGTGGCTAGGCTATGTTAAATGTCAGAAGGTTAGCCAACATTTCTTTAGTTGGTTAACGTTAGCTATCTAACGTTTAACTTATTTTATGGCTAATGTCTATTGTCATTAACGTTAATTAACATGGCTAGCTTGCTAACGTTAGCTAGTTTGTATTGCCAACTCACTAGCTAGCATCTAGGTAGCTAAAGTTTCGTATGGGAATGTGTGTCAGTCGGATTATCAGGCTAATTATGGCCAGCCATATGGGAAGCTAACGTTAGTTAGCTACTAGCTAGCTACTGTAGCTCGTGTTGGAATCAATGAGGTAAACCTGTATATAGATCATTGTTTGGAATAGATAACGCGTTTATGCAATTTATTAAACGTATTTAAGAAGTACAGTTTGTTATTTGCCAGACAGCTAATTTGTCAAGTTCCTTATCTTATAATAACGTGATACAATATTGATAAGACATAGACATGCATGTAGAAATCATTTGAGCTTGACATTGAAAGTCAGACTACTTCGAAACCTAACTAGCCAGCAGTCCAAATATTAGCTGGTTGAAACTTGAATATTTAACTTGCATTTATATCAGTCACAAACTAAACCATCCATAGACGCTAACTACCTTCAGCCCTATGGACTATAATATAGTATCATCTGATCATGATTTGTGTTAAGAGTCCCGACGCTCATTAAGAATGTTAAAAACCCATCACTTGCGTTACTGTTTTGGAAAATCAAATATTTTATATCAACAACAAATAATTTTCAACAAACAAAAGGTTCTATTACTACACAGCTTTATGGCGTTCGGGTTCCCACACGGCCATATTTCCATGTTTACAGCGCTTGTTTACAGAAGACGGAGGCGTAACTGTTCTAAATAGCCATCTGCGTCTTGAACACCAGTGTGTAAACGGAAGATGGACCCCACAAACGTGTTGTCACTGAAAAATACTCTAGGCTGGTTTACCGGTTAAAACAGTGTACAGTAAGTGTATATTTAGCGTTTGTGAAATAATTTTGATGTGAAACTAGAGGACTTTATGTTTCTAGAACCTTACCACAATTGCGAATTTATTCATGTTTAGATTAAGTTTTTGGCAGTTTTGGCTGCTAGAGCCAATTCTCCTCTAAACAGAACATGCACGGACGGGCCTTGGACTATAAGGAGCAACATTAGCCCAATAATGGACTACAGGAGCAGGCTACTGAGATGGACATAATACGGCATCTAATCAATCATTTGTGGCTAGTCTCCATTCTTCACTGGGGCTGTTGTGGTGCAGGATCTCTACAGAAGTTGCAGCTTGATCTTTTTTTGTCACCATAAATAATGAATTAGAAATTCTAATGTTGATTTGGCTGCAGCCCATATGTGGCTTTGGCTTGCAACAGGTGGGAAGTTCAACAACAAATGCTTTTGGTTTATTCTATAGCTATCTGGCTAGAGAAGATTGTGGTTTAAACGTACCTTAAGGCTGACTAAGGGTCATTACTAAGGGTCACTAACTGATCTGTGAACTTTAGCTACAGTGCCTTCAAAGTATTCATACCCCTTGACTTATTCCATGTTTTGACTTATAGCCTGAATTGAACATATACAGTGCCTTGCGAAAGTATTCGGCCCCCTTGAACTTTGCGACCTTTTGCCACATTTCAGGCTTCAAATATAAAGATATAAAACTGTATTTTTTTGTGAAGAATCAACAACAAGTGGGACACAATCATGAAGTGGAACGACATTTATTGAATATTTCAAACTTTTTTAACAAATCAAAAATGGAAAAATTGGGCGTGCAAAATTATTCAGCCCCCTTAAGTTAATACTTTGTAGCGCCTGTAAGCTGTAAGTCGCTTGGGGTATGTCTATCAGTTTTGCACATCGAGAGACTGAAATTTTTTCCCATTCCTCCTTGCAAAACTGCTCGAGCTCAGTGAGGTTGGATGGAGAGCATTTGTGAACAGCAGTTTTCAGTTCTTTCCACAGATTCTCGATTAGATTCAGGTCTGGACTTTGACTTGGCCATTCTAACACCTGGATATGTTTATTTTTGAACCATTCCATTGTAGATTTTGCTTTATGTTTTGGATCATTGTCTTGTTGGAAGACAAATCTCCGTCCCAGTCTCAGGTCTTTTGCAGACTCCATCAGGTTTTCTTCCAGAATGGTCCTGTATTTGGCTCCATCCATCTTCCCATCAATTTTAACCATCTTCCCTGTCCCTGCTGAAGAAAAGCAGGCCCAAACCATGATGCTGCCACCACCATGTTTGACAGTGGGGATGGTGTGTTCAGCTGTGTTGCTTTTACGCCAAACATAACGTTTTGCATTGTTGCCAAACAGTTCAATTTTGGTTTCATCTGACCAGAGCACCTTCTTCCACATGTTTGGTGTGTCTCCCAGGTGGCTTGTGGCAAACTTTAAACAACACTTTTTATGGATATCTTTAAGAAATGGCTTTCTTCTTGCCACTCTTCCATAAAGGCCAGATTTGTGCAATATACGACTGATTGTTGTCCTATGGACAGAGTCTCCCACCTCAGCTGTAGATCTCTGCAGTTCATCCAGAGTGATCATGGGCCTCTTGGCTGCATCTCTGATCAGTCTTCTCCTTGTATGAGCTGAAAGTTTAGAGGGACGGCCAGGTCTTGGTAGATTTGCAGTGGTCTGATACTCCTTCCATTTCAATATTATCGCTTGCACAGTGCTCCTTGGGATGTTTAAAGCTTGGGAAATCTTTTTGTATCCAAATCCGGCTTTAAACTTCTTCACAACAGTATCTCGGACCTGCCTGGTATGTTCCTTGTTCTTCATGATGCTCTCTGCGCTTTTAACGGACCTCTGAGAATATCACAGTGCAGGTGCATTTATACGGAGACTTGATTACACACAGGTGGATTGTATTTATCATCATTAGTCATTTAGGTCAACATTGGATCATTCAGAGATCCTCACTGAACTTCTGGAGAGAGTTTGCTGCACTGAAAGTAAAGGGGCTGAATAATTTTGCACGCCCAATTTTTCAGTTTTTAATTTGTTAAAAAAGTTTGAAATATCCAATAAATGTCGTTCCACTTCATGATTGTGTCCCACTTGTTGTTGATTCTTCACAAAAAATACAGTTTTATATCTTTATGTTTGAAGCCTGAAATGTGGCAAAAGGTCGCAAAGTTCAAGGGGGCCGAATACTTTCGCAAGGCACTGTATATATATACTTAAAAAATAATTCTCACCCATCTACACACACTACCCTATTTTCATAAGTATTCACACCCCTGAGTTATACTTTGTAGAAGCACCTTTGGCAGCAATTACAGCTGTGAGTCTTTTTGGGTAAGTCTCTAAAAGCTTTGCACACCTGGATCGTACATTTGCCCATTATTCTTTTCAAAATTCTTCAAGCTCTGTCAGAATGGTTGTATATCATTGCAAGACAACCATTTCAGGTTTTGCCATGGATTTTCAAGTAGATAAGTCCAAACTGTAACTCTGCCACTCAGGAAAATTCACTGTCTTCTTTGTAAACAATTTGAGTGTAGATTTTGCCTTGTGTTTTTGCCCTGCTGGAAGGTGAGTTCATTTCCCAGTGTCTGATGGAAAGCAGACTGAACCAGGTTTTCCTCTAGGATTTTGCCTGTGCTTAGCTCCATTCCGTTTAATATTTTTATCCTAAAAAGCTCCCCAGTCCTTAACGATTACAAATATACCGTAACATGATGTAGCCACCACAATGCTTGAAAGTATGGAGAGTGGTACTCTGTAATGAGTTATGCTGGATTTGCCTCAAACATTTTTTTTGTCCTGAATACAAAATGTTAATAGCTTTGCCACCTTTTTGCAGTATTACTTTAGTGCCGTGTTGCAAACAGGATGCATTTCTTTGGAATGTTTTTATTCTCTACGTGCTTCCTTCTTTTCACTCTGTCAATTTAGTTAGTATTGTGAAGTAACAGTGTTGTTGTTCCATCCTCACAGCCATTACTCTTTAACTGTTTTAATGTCACCATTGGCTTAATGGTGAAATCCCTGACTGGTTTCCTTCCTCCGGCAACTGAGTTGGGAAGGACGCCTTTATCTTTGTACTGTGGGTATTGATACACTATCCAAAATGTAATGATTCACTTCATCATGCTCAAAGGGATATTTAATGTCTGACTTTTTTTTTTTTTACCCATCCACCAACGGGTGCTCTTCTTTGCGAGGCATTGGAAAACCTCCCTGGTCTTTGCAGTTGAATCTGTTTGAAATTCACTGCTCGACAGAGGGACCTTACAATTATCTGTATGTGTGGGGTACAAAGATGAGGTTGTCATTCAAAAATCATGTTTAACACTTGTGCACACTGAGTCCATTGAACTTATGTGACTTAATCACATTTTTAATTCAGAATGTATTTAGGCTTGCCATAACAAAGGTGTTGAATACTTATTGACTCAAGACATTTCAGCTCCAGATACTCAACTAGTCTGAAGGACAGTTTTATTGCTTATTTAATCAGAACAACAGTTTTCAGCTGTTCTAACAATTGCAAAGGGGTTTCCTAATGATCAATTAGCCTTTTAAAACAATCAACTTGGATAAGCTAACACATTGTGTCATTGGAACACAGTGATGGCTGCTGATAATGGACCTCTGTACGCCTATGCAGATATTCCATGAAAAATCTGCCGTTTCCAGCTACAATAGTCATTTACAACATTAACGATGTCCACTGTATTTCTGATCAATTAGATTTTTTAATGGACCAGAAATGCTTTGCTTTTCAAAAACAAGGACATTTCTAATTAACTGCAAACTTTTGAATGGTAGTGCGTGTGTGTATTTTACACACATATATATGATACCTCAAGGGTTGCGCTGCAGGTGTAGGGATGCACAGATGTTACTTTTTTGGCCGATATCCGTTATTGTGCTTGCTAAAAAAAACAATACCAATACCGACATCCGGCCGTGATTGGGAGACCCATAGACCGGCACACAATTGGCTAAAATGTTGTATTGAATTAAGAGAACCATCAAGTTGATTAACAGTGCTCTGCTCTAAGTTCTGAGTTGTTAGGATCAAGGATCTCTCTGTGCTCTGTGCTCCATTTATCTTTCCCTCGATCCTGACTAGTCTCCCAGTCCCTGCCGCTGAAAAACATCCCCATAGCATGATGCTCCCACCAGCATGCTTCACCATAGGGATTGTGCCAGGTTTCCTCCAGACATGATGCTTGGCATTCAGGCCAAAGAGTTCAATCTTTGTTTCATCAGACCAGAGAATCTTATTTCTCATGGTCAGAGTCCTTTGGCTGCCTTTTGGCAAACTCCAAGCGGGCTGTCATGTGCCTTTTACTGAGGAGTGGCTTCCGTCTGGCCACTCTACCATAAAGGCCTGATTGGTGGAGTGTTGCAGAGATGGTTGTCCTTCTGGAAGGTTCTCCCATCTCCACAGAGGAACTCTGTGACCATCGGGTTCTTGATCACCTCTCTGACCATGGCCCTTCTCCCCTGATAACTCAGTTTGGCCAGGCGGCCAGCTCTAGGAAGAGTGGTGGTGGTTCCAAACTTCTTCCATTTAAGAATGATGGAGGTCACTGTGTTCTTGGGGACCTTCAATGCTACAGAAATGTTTTGGTAACCTTCCGCAGATCTGTACCTTGAAACAATCCTGCCTCGGAGCTCTATGGACAATTCCTTCGACCTCATGACTTGGTTTTTGCTCTGACATGCATTGTCAACTGTGGGACCTTATATAGACAGCTGTGGGCCTTTCCAAATCATGTCCAATCAATTGAATTTACTCTAATCAAGTTGTAGAAACATCTTAAGGGTGATCAATGTAAACAGTATTCACCTGTGCTCATAGCAAAGGGTCTGAATTCTTATGTAAATAAGGTATGTTTGGTTTTTAAATGTTTCAATCATTTCTAAAAAAAAAAAAAATGGATTCGTCATTATGGGATATTATTGTGTGTAGATTGAGGAAACCAAATATTTAATTCATTTTAGAACAAGGCTGTAAAAAAAGTCAAGGGGTCTGAATACTTTCAGAATGCACTGTACATTTCAGTGCGATTATGAACTGTCAAGAAGTCCTTAATAAAGAAAGCTTTAAAGATCTATTTCATATACAGACTATACAGTACATGGCTCTGGCAATTACCTAAATAATTGGTATTATGTACCTGACAGAGGATCGGGTGATGCGATATTTGTCACCATCGAATGACCTTTAAAATCAGAACTTGGGTTTGTAATCTGTGGCATAAAGACAAATGGGATCGAAGATTTTCAATTCCGTCTGGAGGTGAAATAGTAATTGCCCTTTTGTGTGTTGATCAAAGGATGTTGAATGATGTCCCTGCATTTTGCTACACCCGCAGTAACATCTGCTAAATATGTGTATGTGACCAATACAATTTGATTTGAATACCTTTCCAAGAAAAATATTGCATTGTATTAGGCTAATTATTTTGGCCCTTTCCTTCCAATAGAAGTTCTAGGAAGAATGGCAGAAACTCAGACACTCAACTTCGGACCAGAATGGTTGGTATAGCATCATGTTAATATGAAATCTTCTTGAGCTGAAATGTTGTATTGAATTAAGAGAACCATCAAGTTGATTAACAGTGTTCTGAGTTGTTAGGCTGGTTTGTTTTTTGACACCAGGTGCAGTGTTGAGGCCTGCCAGTTGTCCTCTAAACTTCACTTTTGTTTGTCTTTTTCTCCTTCTGTCCCTCTTCACCAGGCTCCGGGCCCTGTCTGGCGGTGGCCATGGGGGTGGTAGCAGCAGTAGCGTTGCCACCTCACCACCTCTCTCACCTGCAATGCCAAAGTATAAACTTGCAGACTACCGCTACGGGAGAGAAGAAATGCTAGCACTTTATGTTAAGGATAGGGAGGTGAGGCAAAGGAATTCCGATGTGTTCTAAAAGGATACAGAGATACATGATTGGCATACAAATAAAGTGACTTGTATCGGCAGCTTCTGAAAAGTGCCCCAAGACAAAATTATGATTCATCCTTTTGTGGAGTGAGATTTCTTTAAAATTCAAATATATTGTCACCTTCCTGTAATATGTGTATTAAACCTGACGTTGCAATGGATACTTGCTCATACAATTTCTTCCTTCTCCTTATCAGATCCCTGTAGACCTGCACGATAAGGATTTTCTGCCCATTTTACAAGAGGAGCCCCTGCCACCACTGGCACTTGTAGCATTTACAGAGGAAGAGCAGGTTGGTTCCTTCACTGTTAATTTACGAAGCCATGTTAGAATGAATATGCTAAATTAAGACTGCACCTTTCACCTTACCCTGTTTGTTTGTAACCAAATATAGAGAATCGTTGGTTATAGACAGGTCTGCCCCATCCTCCCCTCTTTCTTTATCCTCTTTCTCCCTCCCTCTCCCCCACAGAGAAATTTTTCCATGTCTGTAAACAGTGCAGCTGTGCTCAGGCTGATGGGGAGAGGAGGGGGTCCGGTGGGGCCTGGGGCGCCGAGGGGTCGAAGTACCTCACGGGGTCGAGGTGAGGAAAGAGCCCTATTCTCTCTGTGTCCATCTCAACAGTCTGAAGAGGCTTCCTCTGCTTGTGTCCTCTTCATCTGCGCTAATCAGAAAAACAGACTAGGTGAACTGTTAATTTTTTTCATGTCAATAAAGGAAAAGAGACGAGGAAACTACTCTAGACTATTGGCTGTTGAGACCAGTGATTTATATATAGGTTGAGAACCACCCCTAAGAATCTTAACAATGTCTGCCAGCTTCACAGAAGGGATGTAACCGTAGCACTCTGTTAATAGGCTTGATAATGCTCCTGTCAGCAGAAGCTATCGCAGCTGGTTGAATTAATTTTCACCAGCTAGCTCCAACATTAAAGTGTGGCGTGTATGTTTGAATCCTTTTCAACTGTAATGTGAATTGTGGATTTAAATAAGGTATTTCAAATGTGTGTCTGGTAGGTCGGGGTAGAGGAGACGGAGGGTTTTACCAAAGAAGTTTTGATGACGTGGAAGGAGGCTTTGGACGCGGGGGCAGGGAGATGCACCGCTCCCAGAGCTGGGAGGAGAGGTAATGGACTATCCTTACTGGAGGCACAAGCGTGTAACTGGAATTGTCACGCTCATTAACCTTTGACTTCAATGCATGATTTATGCAAATCTTCATGTTAAGTGGGTGCATCTTAAGATGGGTTCCAGGCTAGTGGAATGAGAATGATCAAAACCCATTTGGTTTATGGTGTTGACATATTGTCATGTTTTTGGTTATAGCCATCTGTGTTTGACTATCTGCATGCTCAGTCATTATTTTTGTCTTTTCTCCTTTTCAAAGTCATGCTGAGTCTATTTTCTCCCCATCTAGGGGAGACCGAAGGTTTGAAAAGCCAGGTCGAAAAGAGCCAGGTTTGTGCCAATGCTTGCTCATCAAATAATCAATGCTGTTTGAATGTGATATAAATAAAATGGTGGGTTAAATAATTTACAGGTAATGTAATCACTTTGCTTTCTCTCTCTCTCTCTGTTCCATTGACTTGGCAGAAGTTGCTCCTACCCACTTCCTGATGAATCATAGTAAGTTTTCCCTCCAGGGTACTCGTTCGTAAACCGTGCGTACAAAATAGACCACAAAATGTGCGTGTGCCAGTTTTCACGCAAAAGTTGGAATTTATAAAAACTGAACTTGACGTGAGAATGTGCTTTCCTCCCCGCCAACTTTAAACCATGTGTACGCACAGTTTCTAGTGGTTGAAGTATTCCATTGCAAGAAGGCAGAATTTTAGCCAAGTGCAAATGGTAGCTAAAAAACAGGTAGCTAAATATAAGATGCAGTCATTTCCCATTATTGAGAGGAGAGAAAATACCTTTATTTTATCTTTGCATTCTTAAGTAATTAGAAATAGGCATCTATTTTCTATTTATTTCATTTATATGATCATTGAAGAATCAATTCCTCACCTTTTCTGACTGATGGCTTCATACTCACGAAATTACCTATAGGCCTCCAACAATTTAGGATAGGCTACCATTCGTCCCATCTCTCATTTAATTGGACCTACTTCACAGTAGGAAATAGATGAGCTATTTCAAGTATTTTGCTCTATGCGATCCAAAGTTTAACTGTTCACCTTTTCCATTGGAGTTTGTAGGCTACGTCTGAATAAAGTCATTTCTCGAGTTGACAATATTTCATTTATAAACAATACATTATACGTATGTCATAACCATTGCAGAATAAATTCCTCACCTTTTCTGACCATGAGTTCATATTCCCGAAGTAGCCATGCAACTAATGACCATGCACATCTAATATAATTGGGCGTGTTAGATAGACTATTATAATAAATAAACAAATCTGAAAGGGGTTTAGAACAGAGTAGAATTTAACAGATGAACACAGTTGATCTTTCGATCTACCACTAAGTAAGCCTACTTTAGTATTATTTTCTTTCCGAAGAGACAAAGTTTCAGAGATGGCGGGCGGTGCAACATAATTGAATTTATATGATCTGTTAACAGGTCCACAACAATTCAGAAACTGTCAGATACAGCAAATGTCACTGCAAAAAAAATACATTCTGCCAACACCTCCAAAGACATTTGGCTAAGTTTACTATTGCTATTTACTTTAGATCACAGGAGGTTGGTGGTACCTTTTTATAGGCTGTACACTACTTAATCAGAGAACAATACAGTTATGCAAATGTTTAGACAACCTCTCAACTTATTTACTGTGACCAAGGACACCCTCAGGCTAAAAGTTTGAATCTCATGTATTGCTTGAAATTGTGGTGTCGCTACATATGTATGTATTGAGTGTTTATAAAAAATATATATATTAATAAAAATGTCAACATTGATGTTATCCTTTTGATAAAATAAAGTTATTCCTTTCCTCCAGTCCGTGCTAACTACGAGGAGGTTGGGACCAGTGTGGGGGGCCTGCCAGTGAGGAAGCATGACTTCACGCGTTCGGAGAGTGAGAACTGGCGCACGTCCCGGGATGAAGTGAATGGTGAGGATGGTGAAGAGGGGGGCTGGCGCCTGCCTGGCGCCTTGGCATGTGCCTTGCGACGGGACAGCGACCGGTGGTGCCCCCCAAGTCCAGGTGTGCCCTGTAGTCATCTCACACTACTGCCACCACAATGTGTCCTGTCGTGTGTGTGGGTGAGGGTTTCAGTTGCAGGCCAATCTCGATACAACTCTAAAAGGGAGAATTTTTAAAAAGCTGGTCTTATCCTGAACTCACAAATCACAATGGACACCTCAAATCATACTAAAATCCCTCTCTTGTTCAGGCCTCATGGCCAACCAAATGAGAACAGGTTTTCAACAGGAAATACTCCAATCTGTCCGTAGCTTCATAAAAGAAAGCATTACATGCATCTAAGAAACAGCAACATAAAGTGGTGGTCTTCAATGTGAGAGAGTGGCTGGTGTAGAGCTGAGTGACGGGGTCCTTAAACTGCTCTTCTCCTCAGACGGGCCGCGGTCGGCAGGGTGGCGAGAGGCTCACCCGGGGGAGCAGCCGCGGCAGCGGAGGCTCCCTTTCGATGCCAGGGAGGACGAGCGCGGCTACAGGCATCCCCCGTCGGCCAGCGGCAGCCTGGAGGAGGATGGAGGGGGCAGCCTGCCAGAGTGGTGTCTGGAGGACGCTGAAGAGGAGACGGGCACCTTCGACTCTTCTGGAGCCTTCCTTTCGCTCAAGGTTCGAGTGAGTGAATAGTCCGTTTAGTCAGTCTAACGAACATCACTTGTTAATGGGTGCTGGGCCAAAGAAATGTTTAAGAAATTAGTAGGACCTGCACACATGATTTGAAGTCTACCGACTAGTTAAACAATGATTTGTTTTCCCCAAAGGGCAATTTGTTTGCTGCAATTACAAATATGGCATCGGAGCACTGTGAGTTGTGGAACTCTGTGAATGCCAGGCTGCTATGAGAAGGATATATATATCTCCCCCACAGAAAGCTCCCAAGGAGCCCATCCTGGAGGAGGCAGAGCTAGACTTCAGACCTCTGGAGGAATGTGACGAGGGTCTGGAGGAGGACGGACACCCCCGGGAGACCAAAGACACAGACGGAGAGGCCAGGAGAGAGCCCATCAGAAAACAGGGTGAGCTAACTTCTTATGGCTGCAATCCCGTTAACGGGAGCAATATGACAACAGCCAGTCAAAGTGTAGGGCACCATTTTAAAAACATCAAATCTCAATTAAAATTCCTCAAACATGCATGTATCTCATACCATTTTAAAGCTATTCTCGTTGTTAATCCCACCACAGTGTCCGATTTCAAATATGCTTTACATCAAAAGCACCACAAACGATTGTTAGGTCACCACATAGCCACAGAAAAACAGACATTTCAAAAAAGCACAAATAGAGATAAAATTAATCACTAACCTTTGATGTTCATCAGATAACACTAATAGGACTTCATGTTACACAATACATGTATGTTTTGTTTGATAAAGTTCATATTTATCAATATGAGTTTACATTGGCTATTTAGATTCACTAGTTCCAAAAACATCCAGTGATTTTGCATAGCCACATCATTCAACAGAAATACTCATCATAAATGTAGATGATAATACAAGTTATACACATGGAATTATAGATATACCTCTCCTTAATGCAACCGCTGTGTCTGATTTAAAAAAAACTTTACGGAATAAGCCAGCCATGCAATAATCTGAGACGGCGCTCAGAAAAATGTCACAATAGCCACCATGTTGACGTCAACATAAACAAAAAATTACATGATAAATATTCCCTTACCTTTAATGATCGACATCAGAAAGCATTCCAGGAATCCCAGGTCCACAATAAATGTTTTTGTTCGATAATAACCGTTATTTATGTCCAAATACCTTATTTTGTTAGCGCGTTTGGTATACATATCCAAACGCTCATTCTGGTCAGCGTTACATCGGACAAAAACTTCAAGAAGTTATATTACAAATCGAAGAAACATTTCAAACTAAGTACAGAATCAATCATTAGGATGTTTTTAACATACAGCTTCAATAAAGTTCCAACCGGAAAATTCCTTGTCTTCATGAGTGGGTACCATGAGGAAGAAGCGTGATCAGAAAATGGCTGCTTGATAGACACCTGATGCATTCTGCTCTCATTCACTCCCACAACACCATAGAAGTCTCATTAAAATGTATATTATTGGTTGACATCTAGTGGAACCCCTAGGCAGTGCAACATCATTAATATCTCAAGGGGATTTCATTGGGGACTCTGGTGAATATATACAAAGCTCAGATTTCTCACTGTTTCTTCCTGTTTTGATTTCAACTCAGGATTTTGCCTGCCATATGAGTTCTGTTACACTCACAGACATCATTCAAACAGTTTTAGAAACTTTAGTGTTTTCTATCCAATACTAATAATAGTATGCATATATTAGCAACTGAGACTGAGGAGCAGGCCATTGACTTTGGGCAACTTATTCATCCAAGCTTCTCAATACTGCCCCCCAACCATAAGAAGTTAAAAGTGGAAACTGTCCGGCATACTGTATTTTTGCTCTCAATACTAAACTGTCTATGTGGAGATAAACATTGATTCATGTGTCTTGTTTTTGTCTCTAGATGTGGGGAGAGCGATAGAGGAGGCGCCCCCTGCTCCCTCTCCTCCTGAGCCCCTTCCCCCCAGCCAGCCCGACAGAGTAGAGGACCCTGAGGGGCCGTTGGAGAAGCCACTTGAGCGTCCCCCTGCCCCGGAACACAGGCCAGAGGCCAACAAAGTCCCCCTGCACACACCCATGTCCAACACAATGCTGGACTCCCTCTCCATCCCCCACACCGTTGCACACACTCTCACAGGTAGGTTTACATACAAGCAGTGGAGGAATGCAGTCAAATCTTCCACATTTGTGCCCTCTTGAGGCTGTGTTTGGTGACATTGTTGCGTCTTTCTTTAAACCACCTCCACCTCTGAGTAAATGACACCTTTGTTTTCCGCAGTAACCTTGTGCTTAAATTATACACCCAGGATTGCATGTAGTTTGAGATCATTCCGTCTGTGAGAGACTAACCCCACACACACCCTCTTGCCTCTCCTGTCCAGTGTCGGCCCCGTCGTCCACCATCCAGATGCAGCAGAAGCCCCTGGAAGTTCCCGTGGCCATGCCTGCCCCGCTGCCCTTCAGTGCTAGCCTCAGGCCCCAGAGCACGTCTATCATGGCTCCTAACAATATGGCCACCAGCACGGGCCTCATGGCGCCCATCGGAAGGCCCACGGCCATGCCACCACACCACACTATGGATGAAGATGAGGGACTGAAGCACTTTGAACAGGTTAGTGGACAATGACTACGGTTTCTGGAAGTTAGTTGGTTACAGAGCTGCATGTTGAGCAAGTTAGTAAAAGTTACCAAGCTGGTTTTGGTGTTACTGAATTTAGAGCATGTCTGGACATGAAACGTGCAGTGTGGGTTCATTTTTGGAACACGTCCAGAATATGGAGAGGGTGTTTATTGAATTATAATGAAATTATTGCAATTTTTCTATCTCTCTCCCTGCAGTAAACTGAGATAGTGGTGTTTGTTTTGGGATACTGTCATGGTGCTCTACACGTACTCCCTGAATGAACAATAAAATGTAACTCTCGCTCGCTTTTATAGGAAGCAGAGAAGATGGTGGCGTATCTACAGGACGGTGATGACCGGCTGGCTGCCAAGAGCTCAGCTACCAAACCAGCCGGCCTGCCACTCACACACGAGGCTGCTCTGAAGTGGTTTTATAAAGACCCCCAGGGAGAGATACAGGGTGAGACAGAGTGAGGGGAACAGGGCTTCTCTGAATGAAAATCTGCATACACTGCAACCAGTAAATGGAGAAATTTCAGTGACTTTGTCAAATCTAATAATGTCTCCCCCTCTCCAGGTCCGTTCAGTAACCCAGAGATGACAGAGTGGTTCCAGGCGGGCTACTTCACCATGACCCTGCTGGTGAAGAGAGGCTGTGACGAGGTCTTCCAGCCCCTGGGTGAGATCATCAAGATGTGGGGCAGGGTGCCCTTCGCCCCCGGCCCAGCACCGCCACCCCTACTGGTAACCCTCACACACCTGAGCTCCATCCAGCATTCTAGAAGTCACTACTTTGTATTATCCTGAAATGAATCTTAATTAGTCTATGAGCAATTCAAAATGTTTCCGATGCACCTCACCATCTGCATTATCTCATGGTCAAAGCAAGTTTGTTTAGCTTAGGGCACGTTCAGAAGGCAAATGTTGTGACGTTGCCATTCCTTATTCTAAGTCAGAGGCTTGTTCACTCTACATAACATATTGAACGTTCCACAACATTGTGCCATGCTGAATGCAGCCCAGGTCATTGTCCCTTTGCCTGTGTTGTGGCTCTACTTCTCTGTCCCCTTGCCGATCCTATGTCTTACTCGGCCTGTCTCCCCAGGGTGATGCCGGAGACCAGGAGCGTCTGAAGCGGCAGCAGGAGCTGACGGCCCTCAACCTGTACCAGCTGCAGCAGCTGCAGTACCAGTACCTTTTGAGGCAGCAGTACGCCCAAGCCCTGGCCCAGCAGAAAGCCCAGGCCCTCAGCTCAGCACCACACCAGCAGCAGCAGCAACAGCAGCAGCAGATCAACCTGCTCCTCCAGCAATACCAGGCCCTCAAGATGAGGTCAGCAGAAAACACGTAAGCATATCTGCACAAACACCTCTGCTGCAATACCAGGCCCTCAAGATGAGGTTGGAGACACAGCTTCAGCATTACTAGGCCCTCAAACACTCTCACTTGGCTCCACCCCCCTTACTAGCACTGACTTTGCTGATAGCTACTTTGAGAAAAAATATGCTTACTATGACAGATATGTGGTTGTCCCACCCAGCTATATTAAGATGAATGCACTAACTGTAAGTTACTGAATGATGAAGACATACTCGCACACTCAATATTACACGGGTTCTCCTCAAACATCTTTCACTGTGGGCATTATTCAATGCCGTGTCAACATACTGGTGTGTTCTGGTTATTTATGCCATTTCTGTGTTTGGCTCCCTGTGTAGAACATCTGAGTCTCTCTTACCTCCTGTGACTCGGTCCATGTCCGTACCAGAATCCCAGGGTTCTGTGTGGGAAATGCAGAACACCTCTCAGGCCTCCTGCACATCAAACATCCAGCAACCCACACCCAGTGGTAAAACTTAATGCAGAGCACACACTGAAAACATTAGCACTCGTTTTGTTTTGGGCTGATGTTTATAACCAATTTAGCTTTTGAAAGTTTGAGTATCTGAACCTCTTCAATGACAGCAAAAGACAGTGCTCCTCAATTCACCAAAAAGTGGAGAAAGCTCAAAATCATATGAATTGTAGGGAATGAATGGGGGTCAATGATATATAATGACCATCCATCCAGCCTTACTAACTGACTGTTTTGTGTGCCTGTGCAGCGTGGGAGGGCAGCAGTGTGTGGGATCTGCCCATAGACTCCATGGCTCAGGCCCCCACCATAGAACAGATGCAAAACCTGGAGAAGAATAAGGCTGCCAAGGTAAGAGCACCATATTTTCTGTACTTATGCAATCCTAAGTTGTAGATCTTTATGAATTGCCTGGGGCTAGGGCTGAATGTGGGGAATTTGACTGTTTTTAAACACTTTTAAAGGTTTAGCGTTATGAATTGTGACAAGCAGCAATAAGACTGTGCCTGAGTATCTGTGCATGTGCTTCACTCAGTGGTGTAAAGTACTTTACTATACCGGACAAAAATATAATCGCAACATTTTAAAATGTTTTTCATGAGCAGAAACTTTCCATACAAACAAAAAGCTTATTTCTCTCAAATTTTATGCACACATTTGTTTACATCCCTGTTAGTGAGCATTGCTCCTTTGCCAAGATAATCCATCCACCTGATGGGTATGGCATATTAAGAAGCTGATTAAACAGCATGATCATTACACAGGTGCACCTTGTGCTGGGGACAATAAAAGACCTCTCTAAAATGTGCTGTTTTGTCACACAACACAATGCCACAGATGTCTCAAGTTTTGAGGGAGTATGCAATTGGCATGCTGACTGCAGGAATGTCCAACAGAACTGTTGCAAGAGAATTGAATGTTCATTTATCTACCATAAGTTGCCTCCAACATTGATATGAGAATTTGGCAGTACATCCAACCAGGCTCACAACCGCAGACCATGTGTAACCACGCCAGCCCATGTCTGAGTATTGGAGAGTGCCCCTGGCTATCCATAAATAAAATGGTGCTGTCTGGTTCGCTTAATATAAGGAATTTGAAATTATTTATACTTGAACTTTCGATTATTAAGTAAAATACTTTTAGACTTTAACTTGTATTTTACTGGATGACTCACTTTTTCTTGAGTGATTTTCTGTTAAGGTGTCTTTCCTCGAGTGTGACAATTGGGTACTTTTTCCGCCACTGGCTTCGCTCTGCTACAACGTGGTAGCTACTGGACCAAAACAGCAGAGAATTTTTGCCTTGTACTTTAACGTTCTTAGTTGTATGTGGAAATCGGCCCGACAATGCCGTTTACTTCGTGCATCGCTGAGTTATGTGAAAATGTGTTTTTTATGTGGTTGTGATTTACTTATTAACTGTAAATGTCTTTGATCAGCTGGAGCTGGAGCGGGGTGAGGCAGAGCTGAGTGCCAAGAGGGAGGAGGAGGAACACAAACGCCAGGAGGAGGAGCAGCTAGCACGTCAGAAACAGGTGGGGGGGGTTCATTAGACTGTTGCCTGCTGAAATATGCATGTCAGCTTTGTTGATGTTCAATATATGATTGCCTAGAGTTGCAAGATTGACCCATTAGCCTGTAAATCCCTAAGAGGAGGCCTTAATGTTTTATGCAACTGATTTGATAGATTTCTCTATCCACAGGAGGAGGCATTGAAGAGGCAGCGGAAGCAGCAGCAGGAGGAGGCACAGCGCCAACAGAAAGAGGAGGAAGAGGAACGGCATGCGCAGGAGGAGGCCCTCCGCAGACTGGAGGAGAGGAGGAGGGAGGAGGAGGAGGAGAGGAAGCAAAGGGAAGAGTTCCTCCGCAAACAGGTGCTGGGTTTCACAACAAAGACCAGTACAGGGTCGTGTTCAGTAGGCACCAAATAGAACAACATTTAGTACAACGGGAAGGAACAACCTGGTTTTCAATAAGAATTACTCAATATTTTGCTACTGTGTGCCTAATGAATACGACCCTGCCCTTATTGTTTGGGACAGGTTATACCAAATGCAAATTTCCACATACAGGTGTAGGATCTTAATTCGATCTGTATTGTCACAGCAACATAATTCAGCAGCAACAAGATTTTTATTTTGTCCATAATGTTGCTTGATTGGTGGTTAGGCTATTAGCTGGCCTAAAGTAGGCTTCATGAAATATGCAATACTGATAATATAACTGTGTTAGTGTGGGTTTTCAGTGAATTTATGTAAATCAGAAAGCACATCTGCATTTCTCAATAAAGTTGTAAAAATGTAAAAACGTGTTATCGTTGCTCCTTAGGAGGAGGAGCGCCGAAAGCAGGAGGAGCTGGAGGCCCTGAAAAGGCATGAGGAAGAGAAGCGGCAAGAGGAGGAGGAGGCAGCGGCTGCGGTGGCTTTGGTACGGCAACAGCAGGAGGAGGCGAAAAGGAGGGAGCAGGAGGCGGCGAGGCAGCAGGAGCTAGCCAGACAGAGGCAGCAGCAGCAGGAGGCGCTCCGCCGACTACAGCAGCAACAGCAGCTAGCCCAGATGAAGGTAACTAACAGTATAACACCTTAAGACACCTAACACTACAACAGCTAGGTACCATCGACTGCACAATTAGTGATGGGGGGGGGGGGGGGGGGGGGATTGATAGTTACATACGGGATGTTATTTTTTATGTATCGTTTTGACAATATTGCAATATTATTTTTGCGCTAGTTGGCTGTAACTGCACAGCTTGTTCTCCATCTTTTTAAGTTGGGAGCCAATTAGTTTTCAGCACTTATTTCCATGACTGATTTAAAACTGGTTTTGTCATGGCTCTGTCTTGTCCCTCTGCAGCAGACATATGGTGAACAATATGTTTGGAACATCAAATCGCAATAAAAAGTGTCGAATCGCAATACATATAGATTCGCATTGCATATTGTGTCGGCACCAAAGAATCGTGATAATACTGTATCGTGAGGTCCCTGCCAATTCCCAGCCCTATACACAATACTATATTAAATAAAGTCTGCCTTAGGAAAGAGGTCTTTTGACCTCAATGGGACTTCCTGATTAAATAAAATATAGCCTATAAACAATGCACTATCCTACTAACAATAATTGAGGTCAGAATATCAGAAATACTGTATTTGACCTTTTAATTGAACATTAAAATGGGATGTTGGCCTTTTGGTCTGGTATTTATTGTGCTAATCACATCCATGAGTTCCTGTATGTGAATATTTCTTTGTCATGGATACAGCCCTGACTGTCCTGCTTGCAGTTCTATCACTGACTAACCAAATCTTTGTCCTGTCCCATAGCTGCCGTCTTCCTCTAAGTGGGGCCAGCAGTCAGCAGTCACGGCAGCAGCCATCTCTCAGTCCCAGAACGCGCTGTCGCTCGCTGAGATCCAGAAAGTGGAAGAGGAGAGGGAACGACAGGCACGAGAGGAGGTAAGCGCAGCTACAGTCAAAGTATTACGTTTAACATGGGTGACACTCCTTAAACCTCTTAGGGCTGCAATCCCGTTAACAGGATCGATATGACAACAGCCAGTGAAAGAGCGGGGCGCCAAATTCAAAACAACACAAATCTCATAATTTTAAATTCCTCAAACATACATGTATCTTTACCGTTTTAAAGGTAATCTTGTTGTTAATCCCACCAGTGTCCAATTTTCAAATATGCTTTACAGCGAAAGCACCACAAACGATTATGTTAGGTCACCACCAACTCACAGAAAAATTCTGCCATTTTTCCAGCCAAAGAGAGGAGTCACAAAAAGCACAAATAGAGAGAAAATGAATTACTAACCTTTGATGATCTTCATCAGATGACACTCATAGGACTTCATGTTACACAATTACATGTATGTTTTGTTTGATAAAGTTCATATTTATATACAAAATCTCAGTATACATTTGCGTGTTACGTTCACTAGTTCCAAAAACATCCGGTGATATTGCAGAGAGCCACATCATTTTACAGAAATACTCATTCTAAATGTTGATACATACAATTGTTAGACATGGAAATATAGATATACCTCTCCTTAATGCAACCGCTGTGTCAGATTTCAAAAAAACTTTCCGGAAAAAGCAAACCATGCAATAATCAGGGAAAAAAAATACAATTATCCGCCATGTTGGAGTCAACAGAAATCAGAAATAACATTATAAATATTCCCTTTGATCTTCATCAGAATGCACTCCCAGGAATCCTAGTTCCACAATAAATGTTTGTTTTGTTCGATAATATCCATTATTTTTGTCCAAGTAGCTACTTTTGTTAGCACGTTTAGTACACAAATCCAAACGCTCGTGCAGGTCCAGCCGAACGTCGGACGAAAACTTCAAAAAGTTATATTACAGATCTTAGAAACATTTCAAACTAAGTATAGAATCAATCTTTAGGATGTTATCATAAATCTTCAATAACGTTCCAACCGGAGAATTCCATTGTCTGTAGAAAAGCCATGGAACGCAGGTCGCTATCATGTGAAATGCGCGTGACCAGGACCTGGCTCTCTGCCAGACCACTGACTCAAACAGCTCCCATCTGGCTCCACATAACAGTAGAAGCCTCATTCAAGTTTCTAAAGACGGTTGACATTTAGTGGAAGCCTTAGGAAGTGCAACATAACCAATATCCCACTGTGTATTCAATAGGGTCTGGGTTGAAAATCGACCAATCTCAGATTTCCCAATTCCTGGTTGGATTTCTTCTCAGACATCATTCAAACAGTTTTAGAAACTTCAGTGTTTTCTATCCAATTCTAATAATAAGATGCATATATTAGCAACTTGGACTGAGGAGTAGGCCGTTTTACTCTGGGCACCTTTCATCCAAGCTACTCAATACTGCCCCTGCAGCCATACCAATTTCTTGTACCTGTTTTGATACGATTTTCTGGATGATAATGAGTTTTCCCACTTAGCACTAAGGTAGCATGAAATAGAATTGTTCTACAAATCCATCATGCTTTATATCCTAGATCTGTAATCATGAACCCCCCTCTCTCTCCACCCATGCAGCAGCGGCGCCAGCAGGCGGAGCACCTGAAGCTCCTGCAGCAGCAGGCCCTGCAGGAGGCCCGGAATCCCCAGGCCAAGCTCTCTGGCTGGGGAAGCGTGGCCAAGCAGCCGGCCACGACAAAGTCCCTGCTGGAGATCCAGAGAGAGGAGGCCCAGCAGGTGAAGCAGAGGAAGGAGCAGGGGGCTGGGGGCCAGCAGCCCAGTCACCCCACAGTCACCCAGCAGAACCGTGCCCAGAACAGAGCTGTGAGTTGGTTCGCTCGATCATTCGTTCATGAATTCGTCTGCATTCATTCATAGTCTTCGATATCATGTATTTGGCGACGTGCTGATACTGTTGTCTAAAAATGGAACCCACAGATGTTTCAAAATGTGTGTAGTTGTGAACTAGCTAATCTAATTCAGCTAATCAAGAGCTTGATGGTTATTTGACATGTTGAATCAGGTGTACTAGCTGTAGACTAGATCAAATACATGGAGAGGCTTGGGAGGTTGGGGAAACATTCCTCTTAACTTCTTGACTCGCCTATCCCGGTAGTGGGATCATTTTCATCAGCATCCGCTGAATTGCAGTGCACCAAATTCAAATTAAATTACTAAAAATATTTCATTTTCATGAAATCATAAGTGCAATATAGCAAAACACTGGCGTGTCAGATTTCAACAAAGCTTTTCGGCGAAAACATACCAAGCGTTTATGTAAGAACATCTCTCAGTAGACAAAATATTACAAACAGCTAGCAGCAAAGTAGATTGGTCACGAAAATCAGAAAAGCAATCAATTAAATCGCTTACCTTTGATGATCTTCGGATGTTTGCACTCACGAGACTCCCAGTTACACAATAAATGTTCCTTTTGTTCCATAAAGATTATTTTTATATCCAAAATACCTCCATTTGTTTGGCGCGTTATGTTAAGAAATCCACAGGCTCGAGCGGTCACGACATCGCAGACGAAAATTCCAAATAGTATCCGTAATGGTCGTAGAAACATGTCAAACTTTTTTATAATCAATCCTCAGGTTGTTTTTACAATATATAATCAATAATATGTCAGCCGGAATGTAGCTTCTTCCATAGGAGAGAGAGAGAAAATGGCTGTTGCGCATGAAAAACTCTGCTGGCACCCAGCCATCCACTGACGCGATGGGTTCTTTCTCGCTCATTTTTCAAAATAAAAGCCTGAAACTGTGTCTAAAGACTGTTCACACCTTGAGGAAGCCATAGGAAAAGGAATCTGGTTGATATCCCTTTAAATGGAGGCAAGACATCCAATGGAACAGAGAGCTTTCAGGAAAAATAGCACTTGTTGGATTTTCCTCAGGTATTCGCCTGCAATATCAGTTCTGTTATACTCACAGACAATATTTTGACAGTTTTGGAAACTTTAGAGTGTTTTCTATCCTAATCTGACAATTATATGCATATTCTAGATTCTGGGCCTGAGAAATAGGCATGTCTTTTAGCCAAAAACAAAAATACTGCCCCCTACACTGAACAAGTTAATCAAAGACAACCCTGTTTGAATACTACTTGGACGTAATGACACTGATCTGACCAGGTTGGATCTCTCTCTCTCTCTAACCCCTCTTTCCCAAGACCACCGCTCTGAGCCCCTCAGTGTGGGGCTCGGTGGCCACCAGCGGCGGGGCTCCTAACTGGGGCGGTGACAGCAGCATCTGGGGCGACAGCACCAACTCCAACATGGGCTTCTGGGAGGAGGAGGTGGCCCAGGCCCCACCCCCCGCCAGGAAGCCCAACGCTCAGAAGAACAACAAGGGCAACGCCAACCTCAGGTACAACCTCAGGACACTTTTACAGCTCGCAACTGATTGACAGTTTATATTTTGGCTGCTGGACTCCAGGAAGGTGGTTGGAAGGACAATTTTATACCACTAATATTTGTTTTATTTATTAAGGGCAGAGTCCTAGATTCTGCTGAAGTTTATGTTTCGCTTAGTCATATGTTGTCAACACACTAAGTGAAAATTCCACTGAAGTGGAAGTATGTTCAAATTCAATACCATGGATCACTTGGTTGTTCAAAAGGAAGTCAGTGTATCTAATACTGTGTGGTAACTGTGTGAGCAGCAGTCGGGCCAATAAGAAGGTGGAGGAGGAGGAGAAGCTGCTGAAGTTGTTCCAGGGGGTTAATAAGAGACAGCAGGATGGCTTCATGCAGTGGTGTGAGAAGACCCTGCACACCCTCAACACCGCCAACAACCTGGACGGTGAGTATATATACACACCCTCAACACTGCCAACAACCTGGACGGTGAGTATATATACCCACCCTCAACACTGCCAACAACCTGGACGGTGAGTATATATACCCACCCTCAACACTGCCAACAACCTGGACGGTGAGTATATATACACACCCTCAACACTGCCAACAACCTGGACGGTGAGTATATATACCCACCCTCAACACTGCCAACAACCTGGACGGTGAGTATATATACCCACCCTCAACACTGCCAACAACCTGGACGGTGAGTATATATACCCACCCTCAACACTGCCAACAACCTGGACGGTGAGTATATATACACACCCTCAACACTGCCAACAACCTGGACGGTGAGTATATACACACCCTCAACACTGCCAACAACCTGGACGGTGAGTATATATACACACCCTCAACATGTATGTATATATGTATGTGTGTGTGTGTATGTATATATATATATATATATATATATGTATATATATATATATATATATATATATATATATATATATATATATATATATATATATATATATATATATATATATATATATATATATATATATATATATACCCTCAACACCGCCAACAACCTGGATTGTGAGTCTCTCTATAACGTACTATACAAACCAACAATCTAGGTGTCTGATATGGCACCCTATTCCCTATGGACCCTGGTCAAACAGTGCACTTTTTAGGGAATACGATTCCAATTCTAAAGGGAACTCAAACCTAAAGTAATCTTTACTGTGTGATCCCATCTTTAAAAGTCACCTGCCCCTCTTCCTCCTCTGGCTGCAGTCCCGACATTTGCATCCTTCCTGAAGGAGGTGGACAGTCCGTACGAGGTGCACGACTACGTGCGCGCCTACCTGGGGGACACGTCCGAGGCCAAGGAGTTTGCCAAACAGTTCCTGGAGCGCCGTGCCAAGCAGAATGCCAACCAACAGAAAGCGCCCCCGGCCCCGCAGAACCAGCAACCAACACTAAAACAGCAACAGCAGGTGAGAGAGACGCAGCAGAACAGGTCATTGGTGTGACTTTGGTCTAGTGGTAACACTCCTGGCCCCCCCCCCAGAGACCGGGGTTCAATCCCTGCTCCAACCCTTCAATCTGTCTCCCACCTGCCTGTACCCTCTTTGATTTCCTCCCTGTCTAAATAGTCAAAAAGAACCCCAAAAAATAAATTACATTGGAGAGTTATATTGTAGTCTAGTCAGAAATATAGAATTGTACAGATTTCCCTGCTTTCCCATGTTGTCCTGGTCACATCCCTGGGTCTTGATGAGCAGTTTGTGTGTCGCGTCAGGTGTGTTGGTTCTAAGCTGGATCAAAAGTTCTCCCATAACAAGGTTGGTCAGTGACCACTGTTCATTGGCTTTCAAAATGTTACTTTGCACCATCATGTAGAGAGAGAGAGAGACCTAATATTGCTGGACCATAATATTTCAGAAATCCATACATTAATCAATACCCTGTTACCAATGTTAGTAGTTATCTGACCCTTCATTTGCTTTGTGACTCTATTTCCCAGGATTCAATGTGGGGTGTAAGCGGGACAGGCTCTCCTTCTCTGTACCAGTCAAACCACACCAGCCTCCAGCAGCAGGCACGCTTCGAGACCGTCACCTCAGGGAAGAAGAAGAAAAAGCAGAAGATGGTCCGGGCAGACCCCAGCCTGCTAGGTGAGGAATAAACTATTAAAGCACTGTTGTCAATGGTTTTTTGTGGTACTTTTACCCCTTTTTCTCCCCAATTTTGTGATATCCAATTGGTGGTTACAGTCTAGTCCCATCGCTGCAACTCCCCTACGGACTCGTGAGAGACAACGGTCGAGAGCCATGCGTCCTCCGAAACATGACCCTGCCAAGCAGCACTGCTTCTTGACACATTGCTTGCTTAACCCGGAAGCCAGCCGCACACCAATGTATCGGAGGAAACACTTCCAGCTGGCAACCGAAGTTAGCATGCAGGTGCCCAGCTCGCCATAAGGAAATCCCAGCCGGGCCAAACTCTCCCCTAACCCGGACGACACTGGGTCAATTGTACCCCGCCTCATGGGTCTCCCAGTTACGGCCGGCTATGACACAGCCTAGGATTGAACCCGGGTCTGTAGTGATACATCAAGCACTGCGATGCAGTGCCTTAGACCGCTGCGCCACTCGGAACTGGCAACCCAGAGCATGAACCATCCACCAATAGTGTGTTTAAAGAAAAAGTGCTACACCAAGACATTCTAGTGAAAGGCCGTAACAGCAAGAAAGCTGAATAGCCCATGTTTATATGGCTGAGAGCAGGCGGGATTCTTGGCCAATCACATTCACATGCTGTGTAACGCAGATGCTAAGCCATTCGTCAACCACTACCCTCTAGAAATTCAGGGTATTCGTCAAACTATTTTCCTTAAAAGTACACAATGTCACGATTACAAAGCTATGCGATATTAACTTCTTGATGCACCCATCCTGTTAGCGAGATCATTTTCGTCAACATCCGCTGAATTGCAGAGCTCCAAATTCAAATTAAATTACTGAAAATATAGAATTTTCATGAAATCACAAGTGCAATATAGCAAAACACAGCTTAGCTTGTTGTTAATCCACCTGGCGTGTCAGATTTCAAAAAAGCTTTTCGGCTCTCTCAGTAGACAGTAGACAAAATATCAGTAGACAAAATATTACAAACAGCTAGCAGCAAAGTAGATTGGTCACGAAAATCAGAAAAGCAATAAAATGAATCGCTTACCTTTGATCTTCGGATGTTTGCACTCACGAGACTCCCAGTTACACAATAAATGTTCCTTTTGTTCCATAAAGATTATTTTTATATCCAAAATACCTCCATTTGGTTGGCGCGTTATTTTCAGAAATCCACAGGCTCGAGCGGTCACGACATCGCAGACGAAAATTCCAAATAGTATCCGTAATGTTTGTAGAAACATGTCAAACGTTTTTGTAATCAATTACTCAGGTTGTTTTTACAATATATAATCGATAATATTTCAACCGGGACTGTAGCTTATTCAATAGGAGAGAGAGAGAAATGTCTGCTCCAAGCTGTTGCGCATGCAAAACGCTGGCACTCAGCCATACAATGACTCGGATGTGATCTTTCTCGCTCATTTTTCAAAATAAAAGCCTGAAACTATGTCTAAAGACTGTTCACACCATAGGAAAAGGAATCTGGTTGGTATCCCTTTAAATGGAGCGAAGGCAGGCAATGGAACAGAGAGCTTTCAGGAAAAACAGCACTTCCGGGTTGGATTTTCCTCAGGTTTTCGCCTGCAATATCAGTTCTGTTATACTCACAGACAATATTTTGACAGTTTTGGAAACTTTTGTGTTTTCTATCCTAATCTGACAATTATATGCATATTCTGGGCCTGAGAAATAGGCAGTTTCATTTGAGTATGTTTTTCATCCAAACATCAAAATACTGCCCCCTACACTACAGGTTTTAAGGAGAAAAAGTTGATAATCTCAGAAAAGATCTGTAATGTTGTGCGTCTTGTTCACGTAATTCATGCTGGTGTTGGGTTGTTGAGCTAGCGCCCAAATGATTCCCATTCACTCCTGTGCACTCCTTGACTCAGAATGTACTGTTCTCATTGGCGTTACGACTAATGCTAATTGGATTAGCATCTCTTCGGACTACCACATGCATACCTCTCATACTAAATTAACTTTCCCTGTTCTCTCTCATCTTGCCAGGTTTTTCTGTGAACGCGGCGTCTGAGAGGTTGAATATGGGTGAGATCGAGACGGTGGAGGACTTTTAAAGGGACTGCTCTGCTGCCAAACCCCACTGACCATATCGTTCTGAACAGCTGCCATTGTACCCCCTACAACCACCACCTTCACACCCCAATGTCCCTTTCCTTTTGTGAACAGCATCCTCTTTCCGTTCTGTTTTGTACTTTAATTTAACATTTGTCATTGGAAGCTGGGGACGCTTTCCAGTGCTAGAGGACCCCTCAAAAAACATCCCTAATGAGTATTTTGCCCTATATGAGACAGGGAGAAGGCTAACGAAGCAGCCAAACAATCAAACAGAACCATAAAAACCAACCAAGCATTGAATCGAACAACAAATCAATCAATGTAAAGGCCTAATCTGACTTCTCCCAAAGAAAAGAGCTGAGGGCAGGACATGGATGTCTCTCCCTGTCTGTGGTCAGCTGTTCAGTCCCCTCCCAGTATCTTGTCTGAAAGTATGCAAAAGAGAGACGTTACCTGATGCAATCTTCTCCCCATGAAGTTGAACGCATTGGGGGGGGGTAGAGAACTTTTTTCTGTTTTGTTATTTTTATTTATTGAATGTTTTTCACCCCCCTCTTTTCTCCTCCTTCCTTCACTCCTGTTTTCTGCCTGTTTGTGGATGGTGGTGGTATTGTAGGAGCCAAGGATGTGTGTGCCCACTGATGTCCTGTTTTAAGGATATGTTTGACAGTTCCAAGTAGTTATCCATTTCTTGTAAAATACTAGGCTGTTTAAAGAATAACCTTTCAATTCTGCATCTGTATTATAATATATGAAAATGATGAACTACTGGAGTCATACTTTTCTATTGCGGTATGAAATAAAACAGTCTCTTGTGTGGGCTGTTCACACCTCTCTTTGAATCAATGAATGATCTCCTTCCACGCACAACACTTTACTCACATTTGTACTCAACAGTTTTTAATGTTGATTTGCTGTAGAGAAATAACATAAATCGTGTGTAAGTCCAAAGTTGAATGCAATAGTTGTGAATATATCTCCTCCCAGTTACTGATTTAGATTGGTAGTTATCATCCTATAATTGATCTAATACCAAACCAAATGAATTTTACCTGCTGAGTTTATCATTCCCTGCATTGATGTAATTTTGGGTTATATCCTAAACAATTCACCCTACTGAGCATACCTACCCTGATTTCCAATAATACTTTAGCAATTAGGCCCGAGGAGGTACGGCTAAGGGCTGTCCTTACACACGATGCAACACAGAGTGCCTGGACACAGCCCTATGCGTGGGATATTGTCCATATATCACAAACCCCCAAGGTGCCTTATTGCTGTTCTAAACTGGTTACCAACGTAATTAGAGCAGTAAAAATAAATGTTTTGTCATACCTGTGGTATACTGTCTGATATACCACTGCTTTCAGCCAATCAGCATTCAGGGCTATAACTGGGTGGTTCGAAACCTGAATGCTGACAGCTGTGGAATATCAGATCTCCGGATTACGTCGTGCATAAGAGCAGCCCTTAGCCGTGGTATATTGGCCATATACCATGCCACCTCGGGCCTTATTGCTTAAATAACCCACATCCATCTGTGTCGACTCGTAACAGGGATAGATCGAAACACACAGCTTCTTCCAAAACTCCCAAATATCTCCCAAGTGGCAAGCTTGATGCCCATAACCCCTTACCACAGATCTAGGGTCTGATAAGCCTACCCCAAATCCTGAACTTTGAGAAAATATCTGAGCATGTATCAGTGACGTCTACTAACTGGAAGGTACAGGACGATGGACTGACTGACTGGGGAGGCGTTGCAATGGCCAGTCCTAAAGTCTTCCACTCTCTGGTTAGAAGTTTCCCATGAGCAGATCTAGGATCAGCGTACCCTGCCCCAGTCCTAATTATAACTTTGGGTGGAAAATAGTTGGAACAGAGCTTGGATCAGCGTCTACAGGCAACTCCTTATTTGAGTAATATGAAGTGGGTGGGCCTTCATGAGAGGTGTTCGCAAAGTCTGCCCCATCCAGAAGCTTCTCTCTCAATACCCAGTCTCTCTTCCACCTCTCTCTTCCCCTCTTTTTTTGATCCAGCACTCACTAGCACATGCTTCAGGAGCTCTGGAGACTCAGTCCAGTCGTCCTAGCTCAACACCGGAACCATCATGGCCAACTGCAGCAGTGTATCCAGACTCGTCCTTCTGGTCCTGCTAGGCCTCTGGGTAGCCACCATCCACTCAGGTAAGCTCCCTGCCGGACGTTGTATCCTGGTTGTCCTTGTATTAGTCATGGAAAGAGTGTAATATATGATACATGCATTTATTGGTCTTTGCATGTTTTTGAATACCCTAAGTGTGAATGCAATAAAAACCGTCCACACTATGATACATGTATTTATTACTACATTATGTGTGTTTATAATGTTTCGGAACATTGCCTTACTCAGACCTCACCTCAAAAGCTCAAGGGATTGGAAAGATTGTTGGGGCAAGGGGAAAACACAACAGTTTGGTTGAGGCTTCTATAGAGAGAAGTAGATGAGAAATGACACAATGTTTGTTGAAAAACACTACATTTGCCACCAGAAATGCAGGGTTGTTGAAGTCAGTTGTTGCAAAGTTGAAGGCAGAAAATATGCTGCCTGCTTTTCATCCACTCCAACAAGCACATCAACAACTAGTCTTCTATTATCTGCAATTTCAGTGACATTCAAATTGAATTCAAATCCATGTTTGACTTGTTATTTCTGTGGACAAATTAGCAGAAAAATCTATTATTCTGAATGTTGCTCATTGAGTGGGCTTTGGGTAAATATGGTCATATTTAGCTGAGCTCAAGGTGTGTATACGTGTCATTTCCCCCCACTATTGATCTAGAGGCCCGGTTGCGAGTGCCCTCACCCTAAATGATGCAGTTGTTTGAGCGAATGGAAGTTTGGAGGCTGAAAGCTAGTCTTTGACAAACACTGTGACTCACTTGCTTTCATAATGCCTCACGTTTAGAAGCTGTCTGAAACTGAAATATTGGCTCATTTTGCCAGTGGTTTCCCTCTGCCAAGAGTCAAGAGTTGTCAACCTTTCTGTGCTTATTCATACGGGTTTATGAACATTTTATTTTGAAAAGTGTTAGGTATGAGAGGAGAATATCAAATACGCTGCTATTTGCGAGTTGTGACTACTTCAGAAGAATGCACTGATAAAATGGTTGAAAAGGATGCCAAGTACTAGCAATTTGTAGTGGTTTATTTGATAATTTTTTATTATCAGTGTTAGTGGCTTTGTTAGAAGAACCTTTTTTTACCATCTTTGTGTGTGGTTTTACTGCTGATCTAGATACGGTGTCAACAGATTCGCTGGAGTTATCTCACCCTCTCGTTTTGTTTTTCTTGTTCTAATTCCCCTTGTTTCTCTCTCCCCCTATTTGTCTCACTATCTTATAGTTCTATATCCCTCTATTTATTTCTTCCCTCTTTCTAGTTCTCTGTTTACCTCTCTCTTCCTCTATCCATGTCCCTCTCTTTCTCTCCCTTCATTTCTATATCTGTCACTCCTACTCTCACACTTGAGTGATAAGCCTAAAGAGCGGCATGGGAGAAGAGGGGATTCCACAAAGCCCGGTATTGTGAGGGCCTTGGGAACACAGCACAGCAGCATTAAAGCCCTAGGGGTCAGGGCAAGGGTTAGAGCCACAGCAAGCCACCAGGAACATGGCACTTTTTCCTCAAAACAATGACCTGTACACAACTGTCACTATGCAGTGAGGAAAATATAACACCAGAATGATAGTAGCATCTAAGCATTTTTAGGATGAGGTGGTTGGTTTGATGATGAACCGTGTTGTTGACAATTTAGTTACTGAATTCGCAGTTTAATTTTTGTATCTAAATTTGCATGATCATGATGTCCAGTTTAACATTGAACTTGGAACTTTGTGCATTGTCTCTTAAAACTGCACTTCCTTTTATGATGATTTGTTATTTTAGGGATTTGCAGTTCCTTTTATGATGAATGTCTATGGTCTCACAAGCATCAGATTCTGTATAGGCACCACCGCATTCCGTATTCCACAAGATAAGTAAATCTCCAAGATGACTCATATGAATGACTTCCACTTTACATGTTGTTTTGGACCAGTGATGCCAGTTATGGTGCCACTCATTTCCTCTAGGACTGCTGTCTTGACCGTAATACAAACTGCTTACTAAATCGTTGCCACCAAATCTTTCTTTCCTCATTTAATTTCCTCAATCTACAACTTCTGACCTATCCAGCTCATTCATCTCTTAGTGGGCACGAAGTAAAGTAGACAAGGAAAGAAAACAGTTTTAACAGTATTGGGACCCAACCAAAGTACTCTTGTTCTCCACTTGCAAAGATTCCAGAGACCCAAGCCCTCATCTCTTGAGAAGGGAAGTAAATATAAAAAAAATAAGTTTAGAATTATTTGGACCCAACCATAATACTCCTCTGTTGTACTAACCTCCCAGAGACCCAAATCTCTGTGATCACTAAAGGAAAGTAGACAAGGAAATTAAACTGTTTTACAGAATTGGGACCCAGCCATAGTACTGGCTGTTCTCCTGGGGGCTGATTCAGACTTAGGAAATCTATGCCTTATGCACTCCTTTCCTACGTACTTCTCAGTATTTGGTATTCAGACATACATTATATATACAAAAGTATGTGGACACCCCTTAAAATTAGTGGATTTGTCTATTTCAGCCACACCCGTTGCTAACAGGTGTATAAAATCGAGCACACCGCCATGCAATCTCCATAGACAAACATTGGCAGTAGAGTGGCCTTACTGAAGAGCTCAGTGACTTTCAACATGAAAGCTGTTTTTCATGGTTCAGACTAGGCCCCTTAGTTCCAGTGAAGGGAAATCTTAACCCTACAGCGTACAAAGACATTCTAGACAACTCTCTGCTTCCAACTTGTGGCAACAGTTTGGGGAAGGCCCTTTCCTGTTTCAGCATGACAACGCCCCCGTGTACAAAGCGAGGTCCATACAGAAATTATTTGTCAAGATCGCTGTGGAAGAACTTGACTGGCCTGCACAGAGCCCTTACTTCAACCCCATCGAATGCCTTTGGGATGAATTTGAAAGCCGACTGTGAGCCAGGCCTAATCGCCCAACATCAGTGTCCAACCTCATGCTCTTGTGGCTGAATGGAAGCAAGTACCCACAGCAATGTTCTAACATTTAGTGGAAAGCCTTCCCAGAAGATTGGAGGCTGTTATAGCAGCAAAGGGGGGACCAACTCCATATTAATGCCCATGATTTTGGAATGAGCTGTTCGATGAGCAGGTGTTCACATACTTTTGGTCATGTAGTGTACCTTATTCTGTTGCATAAGGCGCTCTGCAGGTGTGGCTACCTTGTTCGCTCTGAATACATTTCATTCAACTGCTGAGAACCCTCCCACTTCCTGGTCAACAGATTTTCTCCTGGAGTTTTCATTCAATAGGGTTTATAGTACATTTATCTTAAACGATCCCTTTAAAATACATTGTACCTTTTAGTTAGAATTTTGTCAACAGACTCACTAGAATATATAGAGAGAACAGGTTCAGAATATTAGGGATCAATGAAAGAAAGCCTTCTAAATATATGCATATTCATCTCCTTTTCAGCTCCAATTGGTAGATTTAAAAATACTATGATCTGGAGAGTCTTTACGCACGGAAGAAGGAAAGCGGTGGTTTGATTCATTCTGAAAATTGCCACATTCAGTTATTTAATCCATGTTAATGTTGGAAGATTAGTGTGTATATATATAATTCTAATAGGGAGAATAGTTTACAATAGTAGCCTTGTCTAATGCCTGCATTAACCATGGAACTGTGTGATGACACGGCCAGGTATTGCTCCATGCGTCTGGTTCAAACTGTTAGGTCTTGGTCCACGCTCTGCTCCATAAACATTTAATTAGCCTATGTCTTCTGTTATATTATCATCTGTTACTAATGATCCTCAGCAACAACCACACGGCCTTGACCGCGTTTACAGAGAGAACTAAAAGGTAAACAAAACAATGTAATTAAATGAATATGTAAACTCTGCCAACTGAATGGAACTAACAGTAAATTGACAGTTGAATATGTGTGGTTATTATGCCTACTGACAGTCGATACTGATAGTGACTAATATTTAACAGGACAGAAATAGGAGACAGAGAAAGTCGGGGTAGCCTATAATTAAGACAATCGAGTGCTCATCCCTGCAAGATAAAAGGCCAAACAATATAAATTCTGCATAATGGCACAGCATTTAATAAACTTGTGGGAAAGTTGATATGCTTCAGTTTGCTGCCATATGACTAGTTTACATACACCTTAGCCAAATACATTTAAACTCAGTTTATCACAATTCCTGACATTTAATCCTAGTAAAAATGCCCGGTCTTAGGTCAGTTAGGATCACCACTTTATTTTAAGAATGTGAAATGCCAGAATAATAGGAGAGAGTGATTTATTTCAGCTTTTATTTCTTTATTCACATTCCCAGTGGGTCAGAAGTTTACATACACTCAATTAGTATTTGGTAGCATTGCCTTTAAATTGTTTAACTTGGGTCAAACGTTTCGCGTAGCCTTCCACAAGCTTCCCACAATAAGTTGGGTGAATTGCAAGCTGTAGTCTGGCTTTTTTATGGTGGTTTTGGAGCGGTGGCTTCTTCCTTGCTGAGCGGCCTTTCAGGTTATGTCGATATAGGACTAATTTTACTGTGGATATACAGTGGGGCAAAAAAGTATTTAGTCAGCCACCAATTGTGCAAGTTCTCCCACTTAAAAATATGAGACAGGCCTGTAATTTTCATCATAGGTACACTTCAACTATGACAGACAAAATGAGAAAAAAAAAATCCAGAAAATCACATTGTAGGATTTGTAATGAATTTATTTGCAAATTATGGTGGAAAATAAGTATTTGGTCACCTACAAACAAGCAAGATTTCTGGCTCTCACAGACCTGTAACTTCTTCTTTAAGAGCATTGTTCTGTCATACTATCCAGGTCTGTGCCCAAACAATTTGAGCTTCCACCTTTCCAGAAACAAGTCTCTCACCGTTGCCGCTTGTTATAGACCCCCCTCAGCCCCCAGCTGTGCCTTGGACACCATATGTGAATTGATTGCCCCCATCTATCTTCAGAGTTCGTACTGTTAGGTGACCTAAACTGGGACTTGCTTAACACCCCGGCCGTCCTACAATCTAAGCTAGATGCCCTCAATCTCACACAAATTATCAAGGAACCTACCAGGTACAACCCAAAATCTGTAACCATGGGCACCCTCTTAGATATCATCCTGACCAACCTTCCCTCTAAATACACCTCTGCTGTCTTCAACCAGGATCTCAGCGATCACTGCCTCATTGCCTGCGTGCCTCCGCGGTCAAACGACCACCCCTCATCACTGTCAAACGCTCCCTAAAACACTTCAGCGAGCAGGCCTTTCTAACCGACCTGGTCTGGGTATCTTGGAAGGATATTGGCCTCATCCCGTCAGTAGAGGATGCCTGGTTGCTCTTCAAAAGTGCTTTCTTCTCCATTTAAAAAAGCATGCCCCATTCAAAAAAATGTAGAACTAAGAACAGATATAGCCCTTGGTTAACCCCAGACTTGACTGCCCTTGACCTGCACAAAAACATCCTGTGGCGTTCTGCATTAGCATCGAATAGCCCCCACGATATGCAACTTTTCAGGGATGTTAGGAACCAATATACTCAGTCAGTTAAAGCTAAGGCTAGCTTTTTCCAAATTTGCTTCCTATAGCACTAATTCCAAAATGTTTTGGGACACTGTAAAGTCCATGAAGAATAAGAGCACCTCCTCCCAGCTGCCCACTGCACTGAGGATAGGAAACACTGTCACCACTGATAAATCTAAGATAATGGATCATTTGAATTAGCATTTTTCCACGGCTGGCAATGTTTTCCACCTGTCTACCCCTACCCTGCCAACACCTCAGCACCCCCTGCAGCAACTTGCCCCCCCGCTTCTCCTTCACCCAAATCCAAACAGCTGATGTTCTGAAAGAGCTGCAAAATCTGGTTCCCTATAAATCAGCTGGGCTAGACAGTCTGGACCCTCTCTTTCCAAAATGATCCGCCAAAATTGTTTCAACCGCCATTTACTAGCCTATTCAACCTCTCTTTTGTATCGTCTGAGATCCCCAAAGATTGGAAACCTGCCGCGGTCATCCCCCTCTTCAAATGGGGAGACACCTTAGACCCAAACTGTTATAGACCTATATCCATCCTGCCCTGCCTTTCTAAAATCTTCGAAAGCGAAGTTAATAAACAGATCACCGACCATTTCGAATCCCACCGTACCTTCACTATGCAGGAAACAGCAGAGGGAACACCCCCCTATCCACATTGATGGAACAGTAGTGGAGAGGGTAGCAAGTTTTAAGTTCCTCGGCATACACATCACAGACAAACTGAATTGGTCCACTCACACAGACAGCATTGTGAAGAAGGCGCAGCAGCGCCTCTTCAACCTCAGGAGGCTGAAGAAATTTGGCTTGTCACCAAAAGCACTCACAAACTTCTACAGATGCACAATCGAGAGCATCCTGGCGGGCTGTATCACCGCCTGGTACGGCAACTGCTCCGCCCTCAACCGTAAGGCTCTCCAGAGGGTAGTGAGGTCTGCACAACGCATCACCGGGGGCAAACTACCTGCCCTCCAGGACACCTACACCACCCGATGTCACAGGAAGGCCATAAAGATCATCAAGGACATCAACCACCCGAGCCACTGCCTGTTCACCCCGCTATCATCCAGAAGGCGAGGTCAGTACAGGTGCATCAAAGCTGGGACCGAGAGACTGAAAAACAGCTTCTATCTCAAGGCCATCAGACTGTTAAACAGCCACCACTAACATTGAGTGGCTGCTGCCAACACACTGACACTGACTCAACTCCAGCCACTTTAATAATGGGAATTGATGGGAAATGATGTAAATATATCACTAGCCACTTTAAACAATGCTACCTTATATAATGTTACTTACCCTACATTATTCATCTCATATGCATACGTATATACTGTACTCTATATCATCGACTGTATCCTTATGTAATACATGTATCACTAGCCACTTTAACTATGCCACTTTGTTTACATACTCATCTCATATGTATATACTGTACTCGATACCATCTACTGTATCTGACTATGCTGCTCTGTACCATCACTCATTCATATATCCTTATGTACATATTCTTTATCCCCTCACACTGTGTACAAGACAGTAGTTTTGGAATTGTTAGTTAGATTACTTGTTGGTTATTACTGCATTGTCGGAACTAGAAGCACAAGCATTTCGCTACACTCGCATTAACATCTGCTAACCATGTGTATGTGACAAATAAAATTTGATTTGATTTGGTTTCCGAGCTGGTCATGGGTGCACCTCAGCCACGCTCAATGTCCTAAACGATATCATAACCGCCGTTGATAAAAGACAGTACTGTGGGCCTCCCGGGTGGCGCAGTTGTTAAGGGCGCAGTACTGCAGCGCCAGCTGTGCCGTCAGAGTCCCTGGGTTCGCACCGGCCGCGACCGGGAGGTCCGTGGGGCGACGCACAATTGGCCTAGCGTCGTCCGGGTTAGGGAGGGCTTGGTCGGTAGGGATGTCCTTGTCTCATCGCGCACCAGCGACTCCTGTGGTCTGCCGGGCGCAGTGCGTGCTAACCACGGTTGCCAGGTACACATTGGTGCGGCTGGCTTCCGGGTTGGATGCGCGCTGTGTTAAGAAGCAGTGCGGCTTGGTTGGGTTGTGTATCGGAGGATGCATGACTTTCAACCTTCGTCTCTCCCGAGCACGTACGGGAGTTGTAGCGATGAGACAAGATAGTAGCTACTACAACAATTGGATACCACGAAATTGGGGAGAAAAAGGGGTAAAATTCAACAACAAAAAACAAACCAAAAAAAAGACAGTACTGTGCAGCCGTCTTCATCGACCTGGCCAAGGCTTTCAACTCTTTCAATCACCGCATTCTTATCGGCAGACTCAATAGCCTTGGCTTCTCAAATGACTGCCTCACCTGGTTCACCAACTACTTCTCAGATAGAGTTCAGTGTCAAATCGAAGGGCCTTTTTTCTGGACCTCTGGCAGTCGCTATGGGGGTGCCACAGGGCTCAATTCTCGGGCCGACTCTTTTCTCTGTATATATCAATGATGTAGCTCTTGCTGCTGGTGATTCTCTGATCCACCTCTATGCAGACGACACCATTCTGTATACATCTGGCCCTTCTTTGGACACTGTGCTAACAAACCTCCAAACAAGCTTCAACGCCATACAACACTCCTTCCGTGGCCTCCAACTGCTTTTAAATGCTTGGAAAACTAAGTGCATGCTCTTCAACCCATTGCTGCCCGCACCCTCCCGCCCGACTAGCATCACTACTCTGGATGGTTCTGATCTAGAATATGTGGACTACTACAAATAGCTAGGTGTCTGGTTAGACTGTAAACTCTCCTTCCAGACTCACATTAAGCATCTCCAATCCAAAACGAAATCTAGATTCTGCTTCTTGTTTTGCAACAAAGCCTCCTTTACTCATACCGCCAAACATACCCTCGTAAAACTGACTATCCTACCGATCCTTGACTACGGCGAATGTCATTTACAAAATAGCCCCCAACACTCTACTCAGCAAACTGGATGTAGTCTATCACAGTGCCATACGTTTTATCACCAAAACCCCATATACTACCCACCACAGCGACCTGTATGCTCTCGTTGGCTGGTCCTCACTACATATCCGTCGCCAAACCCACTGGTTCCAGGTCATCTATAAGTCTTTACTCGGTGAAACTCACTGGTCACCATAGCAACACCCACCTGTAACACATGCTCCAGCAGGTACAGTGCCTTGCGAAAGTATTCGGCCCCCTTGAACTTTGCGACCTTTTGCCACATTTCAGGCTTCAAACATAAAGATATAAAACTGTATTTTTTGTGAAGAATCAACAACAAGTGGGACACAATCATGAAGTGGAACGACATTTATTGGATATTTCAAACTTTTTTAACAAATCAAAAACTGAAAAATTGGGCGTGCAAAATTATTCAGCCCCCTTAAGTTAATACTTTGTAGCACCACCTTTTGCTGCGATTACAGCTGTAAGTCGCTTGGGGTATGTCTCTATCAGTTTTGCACATCGAGAGACTGAATTTTTTTCCCATTCCTCCTTGCAAAACAGCTCGAGCTCAGTGAGGTTGGATGGAGAGCATTTGTGAACAGCAGTTTTCAGTTCTTTCCACAGATTCTCGATTGGATTCAGGTCTGGACTTTGACTTGGCCATTCTAACACCTGGATATGTTTATTTTTGAACCATTCCATTGTAGATTTTGCTTTATGTTTTGGATCATTGTCTTGTTGGAAGACAAATCTCCGTCCCAGTCTCAGGTCTTTTGCAGACTTCATCAGGTTTTCTTCCAGGGGGACGGCCAGATTTGCAGTGGTCTGATACTCCTTCCATTTCAATATTATCGCTTGCACAGTGCTCCTTGGGATGTTTAAAGCTTGGGAAATCTTTTTGTATCCAAATCCGGCTTTAAACTTCTTCACAACAGTATCTCGGACCTGCCTGGTGTGTTCCTTGTTCTTCATGATGCTCTCTGCGCTTTTAACGGACCTCTGAGAATATCACAGTGCAGGTGCATTTATACGGAGACTTGATTACACACAGGTAGATTGCATTTATCATCATTAGTCATTTAGGTCAACATTGGATCATTCAGAGATCCTCACTGAACTTCTGGAGAGAGTTTGCTGCACTGAAAGTAAAGGGGCTGAATAATTTTGCACGCCCAATTTATCAGTTTTTGATTTGTTAATAAAGTTTGAAATATCCAATAAATGTCGTTCCACTTCATGATTGTGTCCCACTTGTTGTTGATTCTTCACAAAAAAATACAGTTTTATATCTTTATGTTTGAAGCCTGAAATGTGGCAAAAGGTCGCAAAGTTCAAGGGGGCCGAATACTTTCGCAAGGCACTGTATATTGCACTGGTCATCCCCAAAGCCAACACTTCCTTTGGCCGCCTTTCCTTCCAGTTCTCTGCTGCCAATGGCTGGAACGAATTGCAAAAATCTCTGAAGCTGGAGTCTTATATCTCCCTCTGTAACTTTAAGCATCAGCTGTCAGAGCAGCTTACCGATCACTCTACCTGTACACAGCCCATCTATAAATAGCACACCTGACTACCTCATCCCCATATTATTACTTACCCTCTTGCTCTTTTGCACCCCAGTATGTCTACTTGCACATCATCCTCTGCACATCTATCACTCTAGTATTAATGCTAAATTGAAATTATTTAGTCTCTATTGCCTTACCTCCATGCTCTTCTACATTTGTACACACTGTACATAGATCTTTCTATTGTGCTATTGACTGTACGTTTGTTTGTTTAACTCTGTTGTTTTTGTCGCACTGCTTTATCTTGGCCAGGTCGCAGTTGTAAATGAGAACTTGTTCTCAACTGGCCTACCTCAAATCAAATGTATTTATATAGCCCTTCTTACATCAGCTATACAGACACCCAGCCTAAAACCCCAAACAGCGAGCAATGCAGGTGTAGAAGCACGGTGGCTAGGAAAAACTCCCTAGAAAGTCCAGAACCTAGGAAGAAACCTAGAGAAGAACCAGGCTATGAGGGGTGGCCAGTCCTATTCTGGCTGTGCCGGGTGGAGATTATAACAGAACATGGCCAAGATGTTCAAATGTTCATAAATGACCAGCATGGTCAAATAATAATAATCACAGTAGTTGTCGAGGGTGCAACAAGTCAGCACCTCAGGAGTAAATGTCAGTTGGCTTTTCATAGCCGATCATTTAGAGTATCTCTACCGCTCCTGCTGTCTCTAGAGAGTTGAATACCTGGTTAAATAAAGGTGAAATGAAACTGGGAGGGGCAGAAAAATGCATTGAGTGGATATACAGTAAGTCCTGCATATTGATAACATTGTCACTCCTGATGGGTCTTCCATAACCCTGTCTGTTTGGCTCTAATGATCCTTTTTAGTTGACTCTTGTTTTATCACTTGGTAATCATTTCTATTTGTGAGTTGTTTTAAACTTGAGTCGAATCACCTTTTACTATAAAATAGTAAAATAAAGAAAACCCCTTGGTGTTCTAAAACTTTTGACTGCCACACCTTAATTTATCCAATCTCCATCCAAACTAGTAGCGGGTGAATAGCATGCTCTTCTCATGCTTAATTTCAAGGTCGGAATACACGTAGAGGTTAAAGTGCACCCCCCCCCCCCCCCCCCCCCCCCCCCCCCCCCCGAGACCAGAGCCCTCCTGGCTGACTTGTGACCTTTGCCAGCTTACAGTTGGTGACGAGAGGTCTGCTATAAATTCTGAAGCTCACAAACACACAGGATATTTGTAACTAACACCCTGTTTTGTGAGGAGGAGGTAGTCAAAGCGGGTGAGGGCATGGGCGGTGCACCTTTTTTTGGTGGGGGGGGTAGTGCCGTGCAGGGTGGCATTCACATAAACCCGTTATGAAAGCTTTGTCATCTCTCCAGGCCGTGTGAAATCCTGACTGGAGAGGTCAAAGCTACAAACGTCTGTAGTACAGTATCGGATGTGGACAAGAGGCACGAGACTACTGAGATAGTATGTTCCGTCATCAGTGAGTTAGACTTTGGATGTGAAGCAGATTAGCTGTGTATGTTAGTGGGATTTGGATCTGTTCCTCTGGGTGAATGAGACATGATGGTATGCCATAGAGGCTGGTTTAGACAGGCAGTCCAATTATGATATTTTTTTCACTAATTGGTCTTTTGACAAATCACATCAGCTCTAAAAAATGATGTGGAAATATCTAATGTGATTGGTCAAAAGACCACTTAGTGGAAAAACATTCCAAATTGGGCTGCCCTTTGTGAACACAGACAGTTTAACTGCCACACTTGAAATGCCCACCTAATGTCAATGAATGACAGCGAGCCTATGTGTTTCCTCACCTCATAGACCCATGTTAATGTCTTATGACCGACTGGTCGTGGGTACCAATATTAGACCCATGTACAGAGATATATGATCTTTATTTAAACCAGTTTGCTACAGCAGGAAAATAATCCTGCAGCAACTGGAAATGTGAATTAAATAGATTCTAATTAATGGAAAAAATGTTATGGGTTGATGATACATTTTTCGTAAGGGAAAATCAAGTCTGAAATGAACAAAAGTTATTCTGCAACAGGGTGATCAAAGGGACATCCTACATCTGTAGAAGGATTTTGTCGACTGGAATTACCTGAAACTGATAGCAAGAACACCTTTTGGAAACTTCGTCATGAGATATAGTTTAGTGTCAATCTGTAGTAGATGGAGATTATTTAGCTGGCCAATGGTAGCGCTACAGTTACAAATGGGAGCCATTACTGGAAATTTACTGAGAAGCAAACTCCTCCTGCCCTCCTTGATAAGGTGAACAAACACCAATGGAAAAACATTGCAGCGCTTTTTTCTCTGTCTTCAGTAAACCAAGCTATCCAAGGAGGTACAACCTTTTCACACACACTCATACAATTTGATAAACAAGCTTGTTTGACGTGTAGGGGCTGGGGCTACTCTAGGTTTGAGCCTGGCCGGCCGTTACCAGTTGGAGCCTCTACTGCAGACCTGCAGCCGCCCTCCATGACCGCACAAGCAGCCTTTTGTGCCACAGGCTGAAGGCCTCATTGATGGCAAGGCTGGCCAGGGGCCCAGGGCTCTGTACCTGCAGCCAGCCCCTGCACAGGGAGTCACACGCTAACACATGAGTCAACCAACACACACAGCAACATAAGAAATACCCACCCCGGCTCGGCTCATCAACAGTACACAGGCCCTCACCAACAGAGTTAGCTATCGGAGTTTGTGTGTGATGTTGGAATCACAGTGATGGGCCCACAAGTCTTTGGACATTATTCTGTTTTTATCTTTGATAGTTGGAATTGAATGTGGCTATGTGTGAGAGAGTCTTTTGAAGTGATACGTTTTATGTGTATTTTCGAGATTTATCAAATAAAACCGTATTGGCAAGGTTGAGTGGGAATCATAGCCGTGGGAAGTTGTTTTTAGCCTACTTCCCGAGGCTATGGTGGGAATGCTTGGTTGTGAGATTGTCAGGGTTCAGTAAGGTGTAAGGTTTAGAGTGGGCGGTTTTATAACTGAACGGTAAATGATGTCTGTTGAGTTTAAATATGTTTGGTGTATGGTTTTGTTGGTATGTGCCGCGTGAGCACGGGTAGGATTTGTAAGTCTGAGTGGATAGGTGGGCTTGTGTGTGCGCATGCGCACATGCACCACAGGAGGCTGCTGAGGGGAGGATGGCTCATAATAATGGCCGGAACGGAGTGAATGGAATCAAACACCTGGAAACCATATGTTTGATGTATTTGATACTATTCCAGTCCAGGCATTACCATAAGCCTGTTCTCCCCAATTAAGGTGCCCCCAACTTCCTAAAGTGTGCACTTGTGCGTGCAAACGTGTGTGCGTGGACGTTTTTTTTCTTTGTAGATTGGGATCAAATTTTCCCTGTTTCTTTCAATTAAAAAGTCAAGCTAACTCAGCTGTGCACTTAACACAATACCCCTTCTCAGATCATTGAAGCAAATCAAGTCGCAGTTTAGTAACTTAAATTCGCCTTATCCAGAATCCACTTTTACTATTCTTGGCCCTTCACTCTCCTCTACCGGGGTAGTAAGAGAGAGAGAGAGAGGGATGTTTAAGAGATCTGGATCATGTTTCCATGGCTGCAATGAAGGTGTAAAAAGTCGTGTAGCACTTCCATGCTAGGACCTGTGGAATGTGGGTGAGAGACGCAGGAGAGGGGGGAGAGGAGAGGGGCAGAATGTGGAGAGCTGGAGAGAAGAGCGAGGTGTGCGAAGGAGTTGAGAGAGCACACAGCGGAGGCTACCTGTACTGTGTACAGAGAGTGTTGATCCCCATACGAAGACATCCTTTCAGGCCCTGGTCTGAGGCTGCTCGCAGAGAAGCTAGTAGCTTAGCAACTTTCCACTGTAGCATCAAAGATTGGGGCTAATACTTAGCTCTGTACTCAGTATCTTACATTCACAGCTCTGTCACTCACTGGCTCTCTGTTAGAGGAGCATACAGTGGCTTACATTCCTAAATTCACATACATTAGTATATATTAGCAGCCATCAGCAAAGCTACTGTAATATGTGTAACATAACATGAGTCATATTTTCAGTTCACACTCTTTCTCCAGGGTTGGTTTTATCCAGCTGATAGTATATGAATAGCAACTTCAAGTCTAGAGAGTAGCAGGTCTGACTGAGCTTGTTCAGTTACCCTCAGGGAAATGTTTTATTTAACCGTTGTTTCGCCATGTAGTCCCTTTGATGGTAGAATATCTATTTCCTGAAGAGATCTGTACAAGTTATGTTTTGCACTACGAATATGTACACAATCCTACATTTGAACAGTTTATACAGAGCCTACAGAAATGATTCACATGCCTTGACTTTTTCCCCCATGTTGTTGTGTTACAGCCTGAATTGAAAATGGATAATATTGATGTCACTGGCCTATACACAATAGCCATAATGTCTCCCAGGTCTGTAGGGGAGTTGCAGCGATGGGACAAGATTGTAACTACCAATTTGGATATCACGAAAAAAGGTTAAAAAACATGAAATACACCATGATGTCAGTGGAATTACATATTTGGAAATGTTAGGCTGAAATGTTTTGAATATTCAATCCAGTGCTGAATATGAGCCAGATCCTGCCAGAACAGGATCCGACACCTATCCGTTTTGGACTGTTTCTTTCCAGAACCTGTTTGGCCAGATACAGTACATCTAGTGGCTGAAAAAAATCTGTTTCACTTTTTGCAATGTAAAAATTTGAATAAAAGTGATTAAAGGTCATTCGAGTTGACTCTGTTAATTTGTGAAAAAGTAGATTTTCAGCCCCGGGCCTGATGTTCTAAGAGTTTATTTGGGTTTATGGTTTGTGCAACTTTGTAACCTATGTTTGAAACCACCATTGTGTGGCTGTGTGAGAAGTGTGCCTTTTATCTCTCACATAACTAGAATGAGATTCACTTTATGATCTCTTTCCGCAACGCATCTCTCCAGCGTTGCACTTGATAATTTATTTCCTTATAGAACCATAGCCGCGAGAAGGGTTCTGGAGGGACTGCAGCACCCCTGATAAATTGAAATACATTTGCCAAAGTTATAGAATTAGGCTACTCCTGTCTGTTCAGAAATAAATGAAATTATTCAGAATAGTCTACTTAATAATTACACCTTGGATGGTGTATTAATACACCCAGTCACTACAAAGATACAGGCGTCCTTCCTAACTAAATTGCCGGAGAGGAAGGAAACCACTCATGGCTGTGATAGGACAAAACTGAGCAAGGTTTATCAACATCCACAATACTAACGTAAATAACAGGGAAAAGAAGGAAGCCTGTGCAAAATAAAAAATATTCCAAAGCATGCATCCTGTTTGCTAAAAGGCTAAAGTAATACTGCAACAACAACGAAAAGGACAAAGAAATTAACTATGTTCTGAATACAAAGGGTTGTGTTTGTGGCAAATCCAACACATCACTGAGTACCACTCTTCATATTTTCAAGCATGGTGAGGGCTGCACTATGTTATGTCATCGGCAAGGACTAGGGAGTTTTGGGGGGTAAAAAGAAACGGAATAGAACTAAGCACAGACAAAATCCTAGAGGAAAACCAGGTTGTTTGCTTTCCAACGGGCACTGGGAGAGGAATTCACCTTTCAGCAGGACATTAACCTTAACCTTATACATTAACCTTATACAAAGCCAAATATGTACGTATTCTCTTATTCTGTCCCTTAGGTGTGTGTATTAGGTAGTTGTGGAATTGTTAGATATTGCTGCACTGACGGAACTAGAAGCACAAGCATTTCGCTACCCTCGCAATAACATCTCCTAACCATGTGTATGTGACCGATAAAATTTGATTTGAAATATACACTGGAGTTGCTTACCAAGATGACATTGAATGTTCCTGAGTGGCCTAGTTAGTTTTGACATAAATTGTCTTGAAAATCTACGACAAGACTTGAAAACGGCTGTCTAGCAATGATCAATAACCAACTTGACAGAGCCTGGAGAATTGTTTAAATAATAATGTGCAAATATTGTACAATCCAGGTGTGCAAAGCTTTTAGAGGCTTACCCAGAAAGACTCACAGCTGTAATCACTGCCAAACGTGATTCTAACATGTATTGACTAGGGTGTACAATTAGATATTTCTTTATTTCATTTTCAATAAATTTGCTAACATTTCTAAAAACATGTTTTCACTTTGTCATTATGGGGTATTGTGTGTGTAGATGGGTGATTTACATTTTATTTAATCCATTTTGAATTCAGGCTCTAACACAACAAAATGTGGAATAAGGCAAGGTGTATGAATGCTTTCTGAAGGCACTTTAGACTTGTCTACAAACATGCCCAAATTGTGAACACACACGGTTGTTGTTCACAGAGACCGTGGAAGACCCCACGCCAACTTTACAAGGGGACAACCAGGACACACTGTCCGGTGGCGGGACATATGACGTCACCACCAAAGATCCCTTCAAGGACATGACGGAGAGAGTGTTAACCTTCGAGTATGAGGACACCACCCACTCACAGGTCATGGATGAGGAGGAAGGTGAGACAGGCGCTTCATGTCATTCATTTTTCCTGAACATTTCCCATCATCAGTTTATTAATATCAATCATTTTGGTTGTACCCAGAGGATTAAGAAAATGATATATTCTGCCTTTTGACTTGACAATCATGGTTTATACACTAGTGTCTAACCTTTGCCTGTTGCATGTACTATGTGTGTCCAGGTGTCCTGGGCCCGGGCGCCATCACAGCTATTGTCATCGCTGTCTTCCTGGGGGCTTCAGTCCTCCTCGCCCTCATTGTCATCACACTCAGGAAGTTCACCGCTTCCTAGAGCTAATACTTCCTCTTCCTCCCTTTCAATCTCTCACACTTTTCTTACCTCCACTTCTCTCTCTCTCATTCATCTATCTTCATGGTCTTTCTTGCCCATTCTCTCACTTTTGCTCAGTTTCTCTTATACCCACACATATTGTGAAAGTGACAACCCTTCTATAACCCCTGGACGCTCTAATATAGTGGCAGGTCCCTTTGGCCTTGAAGCGCAACCGACAATGAATTTCCTTCAGACTCTAGCTACTATAATCATATTGTTTATGTTGGCACACATGTCAGCTTGTTACTAAAGGGTCAATCCTAGCTTCCACTCAAGTCAAAATTGACTTACAACAGAGACTGGCAGGTTCTTCCAGTGTATACAGGTAACTGCCAAAATAATGGAAACACTTGAGTAAATGAGAGAGAAAGTATATTGAAAGCAGGTGCTTCCACACAGGTGTGGTTCCTGAGTTATTTCAACAATTAACATCCCATCATGCTTAGGGTCATGTATAAAAATGCTTATCAGGCCATTATTTTGGCTACCATGACTATAGGATGACAATGCCCCCATCCACAGGGCACAAATGGTCACTGAGTGGTTTGATGAGCAAACGATGTAAACCAAATGCAATGGCCGTCTGTCACCAGATGGGATATTCTGGAGTGGTGTTTGTGACAGCATTTTCCACCACCATCAACAAAACACCAAATTATGGAAATTCTCATGGAAGAATGGCATTGCATCTCTCCAATAGAGTTCCAGACACTTGTGGAATCTGGTGCATTAAAGCTGTTCTGGCGCATGGTGGCCCGATGCCCCCTATTAACACTTTACGTTGGTGTTTCCTTTATTTTGGCAGTTACAATCAGATCCGCTTTAGCCAACATCCGCTTAGCGGATAATGCCAGAGGTGAACTGCATTATAGCTGTCAAATCTAGTGGCTCCAGGCATTACACCAAAAGCAGACATCTCCCTTGGTCACATTAAGAGAAATCCAATGCCTGTCAAGATTTCTTAAAGATTTTTGAACAATGTATCTGTTATACTAATCTGTAATGAGCCTATGAGCCCCCCCCCCCCCCGGCTCATAGTAATGGCTGGAGCGGTGTTAATGCAATGGTATTAAAAAACAGTCTGAAAGTGCTTGATACCATTCCAGTGATTCAATACCAGGTATTATTATGAGCCCCCCCCCCCCCCACTGTAATTCATCTCTTTTGAAGACAAAATGTATGTCTAATGATCTGTAGTTTACAGTTGTGTGTCCAAGTGTTTTGTCGAGCATTGTGATTTGTTTTTGTAGGTCTTTTTTTTCTTCTGACGGTTATGTTGTGGGTTAGAGTATCCTGTCTCAGATTTTGTTTGTCTTGTGGATGAAAGGGTGTGATGAGTGTGTCTTTGTGAAGATTGTTCCACCATGTTCATTATGTTGCAGTAATACTGAGTGCTTTAAAAGGCAAGTGTTATTGACAATAGAATGAGAATGAAATAATTTTCCAAATGCAGGCTACCATACAAAATGCCAGATGTATTTCCCAAATGCCCACAATGTGTTACTGTTTATTGGCAAATAGGTGTTAAAAAGGAACGTTTGCCTTTTTACAGGTGACCCATATTGACCCAAAAATCTAATGTTTTAAGATGAACCTGCTTCAATAAATATACATAGACGGGGTAATTAGTTTGTCTAACCTGCAAATCACATTTTAACCTCTGGTCTAAAAAGACAATGACAACTGTTGTGAGTGTGTTTGTGTATGAGTGTGATACTTTTTGATACGTTATGTCACGGTATGACCATTTTCTGTATTCCTCTGTGGGCTTTTACCAAACGACTAACTAAGGCTGGGATTCATTACCTGCCATAGAAATGTTTACGAGGTGTCTTTATTTACACTATTCATCCTGTGCCCACACTTCATCCCGTGTCCACACCCACAATTCTGAAAAGTGAAAGCAGTCCTGAGGAGGATCGCCCTGGTGTAGTTGCAGGTTTTATACAGTACCCAAGACCAGTCTGTGTTAATTTGACGATGGAAAAAAAGCTACTGCATAAATACTGCAATGTGGGTTTGGTTTAACTCCACTCCAACTCCAACAGCCCTAATGCTTTTGTGAAACAAATATTCTTTAATGTAATAATATCACTGGTTTGAACGGTCTGGTTAAAAAAATAAAAGATTAAACAAATCCCTTTGTACAACCAAATAGTAGTTATTAGTTCGTCTTGACATTGACTTAAAATGTATAGAAAATGGAAATAGAATAGAAAATGAAAGTACAAACCGGTAGTTTCATTACACTGAATTAAACTGATATATCTGATATTGAACTGATGCAATACACACTGAAGAGTGGGAGTGAGTCATTCACAGGTGCTCAAAGCTGGATATGCTAGCTAGACAACATACAGTAGGTGTTCAGTTTGTCTCTCAGCGAAACGGGAACAACGAGTCATTGCAACACACAATTCAAGTACTGTACATCCCATCGTGGTTCTAGATTAGAACTAGAGCTGGTTCTGTGGGTTCTGGTTTGAACCAGACCCCTGTCATCTGGGTTGTTTTCAACAGGCACCAACAAAAGTTGAAGTGTCAAAACAACATTGCATTAGGCGGGGCTGTAAGATCATATCTATTTAGCAGATTCTGACTGGCAATCAGTTTGAGGACTATGGCCATTCATACTGTACTCAATACCAGTGTGACTGTTAATGTGCATATATTCTACACTTTTTCTGCTACTGTATGGTTTCATTTCCTAGTCGTTTTCTCACTTCCCCCATGTCAGGTTGTTACCACTGCTGCTCTACATACTGTATGGTTGGAAACTTAACGTAATATTTTCAACTTATAACACTGTTGTTATACTGTAATAATAACCAGCAATATACACAGTTAAAAGTCATCAGTGGGCCTCCTGGGATGCGCAGTGGTTAAGGGCTGCAGCGCCAGCTGTGCCACCAGAGACCCTGGGTTCGCGCCCAGGCTCTGTCGTAACCGGCCGCGACCGGCACAATTGGCCTAGCGTCGTCCGGGTTAGGGAGAGTTTGGCCGGTAGGGAAATCGTAGTCTCATCGCGCACCAGCAACTCCTGTGGCGGGCCGGGCATGGTGCGCGCTAACCAAAGTTGCCAGGTGCACGGTGTTTCCTCCAACACATTGGTGCGGCTGGCTTCCGGGTTGAATGGCGCTGTGTTAAGAAGCAGTGCGGCTTGGTTGGGTTGTGTATCGGAGGACGCATGACTTTCAAACTTCGTCTTTCGCGAGCCCGTACGGGAGTTGTAGCGATGAGACAAGATAGTAACTACTAAAACAATTGGATACCACGAAATTGGGGAGAAAAAGGGGTAAAATTGTAAAAAAAATAAACGTAATCAGTGATTGGACCATCTCTAAGTAATCAGAGTATCAAAGTCAATGACACATTTTCTAAACACTGCTTTACCCATGTATGTTCTGGCTCGAGCCCAACCCATTGGTTTCTGGGACCAATCAGAACGGTTAAATGTGTTTGCATTCTAGAAATCTATGGTTGGTTTGTGGCCTTTCTCGCTTTCCCTTTCTGTCTGTTCATGGCTGTCACTCTCCTGCCAGATCATGCACCAAACAAAGTCTTAACATATGGATCAACCTTCAGATGTGTTGGGATTAATGCAGAAGACACACTTCGGTTGAATGCATTTGTGCAACTGACTAGGTATCCCTTTTCCCTTTCATGACCCATAATCACTGAGAGACATCTAAACTGAAAGCAATCAAATTTGCCAGCTAGTTTGCCAGGGGTGGTGTGCGCACAGTTGTCAAGAGCCTTACTTACAGTCCATTGCACTCATTTGGAAAAAAATGGTACTTCCTATGTTTTTCTCTTTTTGACTGGTGACACATCCATTTCTAACTTGAAGGCTGACAGTGATTGTGCAGCTAGTAACTATTCTTGGCTTCAAAACATTCCCTATCAGTTATTCACATAGCCAGAACTACCCAGCATTAGCTAAAAGCTGACACAAGTAAACATTGACTAAATTGTAAATGTAAAGCTAACTAGCTACTAGACACGAGAAAGTGTATAGTTGCTCATCTTTGTTCTACATATCAAAGTGTATTTACATTCATACATTTTTTACTCAAACTTTCTTTGTTGTTGCAAACAACAATTACTTTTCCCAGTGTTGTGTGTGTGATGTTGGTGGTGCTGCTGCACAGTGCTTTTTCTCTCACTAACACACTACTTGTAACAACCAAGAGTGAGAAGGAACCAGTCATGGGGCAGGGGAAGAGACTCACGTTCCAGCAGAAGAGGCCTTTTCAAAATAAAAGTCCTTCAACACATCTGGTGACACATTTTTCTAAAAAGTCTTGCAATGTTTTATATGTTATTTTTATTGGGGGGGACCATTTTACCTGCTTCTAACATAGGAGGGGGGGGGGGGGGCATGTCCCCACTGTCCCTCCTGGCTCCTACGCCCTTGGTTACAGTAACCAGGATTAAAGCTGTAGATTCACTTTTCTGGTTCATAGTTTGTTAATCAAATTACATTGAAAAATGAATACACGTAAAATTATTAAAAAGAAAGCTAGTGACAGCTGTATAGTGTATGTACATCAATGACATTGCAAGACGTTTGGACCTCTTGGTGAAAAGCGTACCTCACTGTTGAACTCATCTCAATTGTTCAAAGGGATGTGGCTGTCTAACCCCAATTATTTCTGGCTATGTTGCTGCTGTGCTGACAGACATTGGGCTCTATTCAATCAGAACCGCTTTAGTCGGCATAGGTATGCCGGTTGTTTTGGTGGTGTCGGAACTGCGTTTGAGCTATCAAATCCACAAGTGGCTCCTGGCATTATACCCAAAGTATTCCTACTGGTTGCACGGAGTCACATTAAGAGAAATCCCATGCAACCTTGTTTACAAGTTAGAACACTGGAATTTGAGATGTAATCTACACCTCGATTAGGCTGATAGAAATCCTCATAATTTAATTGAATGATTTAGAATTTGAGCGGCATTATTTCTATATAGGGTTAGTATCATTTTCTCGTTCTGACCTAAATGCGAGTGGGACGGGTGTGGCTTCGTGACAATGTTCAAGAGAGTAGCTGCTCGTGGCCTCCCGAGTGGCGCAGCGGTCTAAGGCTCTGCATCACAGTGCTAGAGGCGTCACTACAGATCCGGGTTTGATCCCAGGCTGTGTCACAGCCGTCGTGACTGGGAGACTCATGAGGTGGCACACAATTGGGCCAGCGTTGTCCGGGTTAGGGGAGGGTTTGGCTGGCCAGGATGTCCTCTCCTTGTAGCGGGCCGGGTGCATGCCCGCTGACTTGGGTTGCCAGTTGTACGGTGTTTCCTCTGACACATTGGTGCGGCTGAACATTGTGTCAAGAAGCAGTGCAGCTGCTCACTAATTTGACAGCTCTAATGCGGTTGACGATTGATCTGATTGAATCTAGGCCTTTGACTTTTTAAATCTGTATATAATATGTTATATGTGGTAGAAGAATGACACTATGTTCTCAAACAATTGTGATTGTTCTGATTTGTGTTTGTATCTCTAAGTTATGTCCCAGACATAACCTCTTGTCTGCAGCTGTAACCTGGTGTAGAGAGCACCAATTCAGACTATTGGAGTTCTCTCACATAGGAAGTGGTCATGAAAAAAAACAAAGGTACTGAAAGCAGAAGTGTTAAACTAATTTGTCTGGCACAGATAGACAGACTGACAGACAGACACACCAGCAGACTGGCATCTATAAGGTAAGGTTTCACTTACTGTATACACTGTATGGTGGTGGGAAAAGTACCCAATTTTCATACTTGAGTAAAAGTAAACATACCTTCATAGAAAATGACTCAAGTAAAAGTAACCCAGTAAAATACTACTTGAGTAAAAGTCTAAAAGTATTTGGTTTTAAATATACATAAGTATCAAAAGTAAATGTAATTGCTAAAATATACTTAAGTATCAAAAGTAAAAGTATAAATCATTTAAAATTCCTTATATTAAGCAAACCAGATGGCACAATTTTACATTTGTTATTTTTGTACAGATAGACATTATTCATACAAAGCATTTGTGTTTAGTGAGCCCGCCAGATCAGAGGCAGTAGAGATGACCAGGGATGTTCAATTGTTAAGTGATAATATTTCTCAATTCCATTATTTTACTTTTTAGATGAATGTGTATTGTTAGATAATACTGCGCTGTTGGAGCATTTCGCTACCACCGCAATAACATCTGCTAAATATGTGTATGCAACCAATAACATTTGATTTGATTTGCTATAGCGTGTGTGTTTGTGTGTTGCTTTCGGAATGGCATTTACTCTTATTCACGGCAAATTCAAATTAAAAGTTAGTCGCCCAGTAAAATACTACTTGAGTAAAAGTATTTGGTGTTAAATATACAGGCGCCACCATTTTCTTGTTTTTATTTTATTTACAGATAGCCAGGGGCACACTCCAACACTCAGATATTATTTACAAACAAAGCATTTGTGTTTAGTGAGTCTGCTCAATCAGAGGCAGTAAGGATGACTTGGGATGTTCTCTTGATGCATGAATTAGAAGATTTTCCTGTCCTGCTAAGGATTTAAAATGTAACGAGTACTTTTGGGTGTCAGGGAAAATGTATGTAGTAAAAAGTACATTATTTTCTTTAGAAATGTAGGAAAGTAAAAGTAGTCAAAAATATAAATAGTAAAGTACAGATACTCCCAAAACTACTTAAGTATTTTTATCTAATTACTTCACACCAATGATGGTGTTACATCATTACAACAGAAAACACACTCAGAGAAGAGTGATTATTCAAATCAAACCAATATAATAGGTTATCTACAACAACATAATAAACATAATCCGAAGTCATCTTAAACTTAGAAAAAGACTAACTAATAAAAAATGTATAGGTTGTTATTTTACCAGGTTACTTTAATTTAGTTCTACAGTATTTGATGAGACCCAGACACAAAAATATTTTGGTTCGGAATAGTATTTGGCCATACGACATGCAGACTGGTAGTGAAGTGGTTAAAGTGATGCTCCGGAACTTTAGTAACATTTCAGCCAGTAGTTTTGAAAGTGGTGCTCACGAGCTAAAACGGGTCACCCAATTGTGTACTACATCATTCATTGCGCATGATATGTGTTGTGCCAAAAAAATACAACAAATATATTTATTTATGCAATTCGTACGATATGTTAGAAATCCAATTCGTACAATATGTTACACATTTGTTGTGCTTAAGACCCCGGACTGCATCTTTAAGGGTTCTCACATTAAATCTGGCAGGCACTGCTTTCATATGTGAGGAGGGTACAGCTACTGTAAACTACCCACACAACTGAGAAAAGAAAGGAGGTTTTGCATATTGGCACGTGTGAGTGTCTGTGTGTGCGTGCGTATGCATGCGTGCATGTGGGTGTTTCAATCTCAGTGCCAGTAAAATTATACATGGGGTACATGGGGACAAGTAATTATCAAAGTAGTGGAAAAATTATTGTGAGAAAAAAAGACAAATCAATAAGGTAGATAGTATGGCCATCATTTTTATCCTACAGTTTGTGAGACTCATTCATAATCAAAACACCATTCCTTTTAGAAATTTAAATGACAAAGTCTACTTGAATTGGCTTACCCAATGTCTCCCATTTACTCCTCAGCGGCACCATGAAAACCAACTGCTCCTTCACCGAGGTAGACCGCCTCATGAAATCACTGGAACTTGCCATCTATGTGCCCATCTTCGTGTGCGGCCTTGTCCTCAACATCCTGGCCCTGGTTGTCTTCTGCTTCCTCCTCCGCAAGTGGACAGAGTCCACCATCTACATGACCAACCTGGCCCTCCTGGACCTCCTTCTCCTCCTCCTGCTCCCCTTTAAGATGCACGCCACCATCCACCACTGGGAGGCCCACCACCGCTTCCTCTGCTCCTTCCTGGAGAGCCTGTACTTTGTGGGCATGTACGGCAGCATCTACACCATTGCTTGCATAGCCATGGACCGCTGGGTGGCCATACGCCACCCCTTCCGCGCCAAGCAGCTCCGCTCCCGCCGGGCTGCTCTGGGGATCTGCATCCTGGTCTGGGTGGTGGTGCTGGGGGGCACCTCACCCATCTACTCGTTCCGCACGGCGGGAAATGGGTCCTTCCACTGCTTCCACGGCTTCTCAGAGAAGGGCTGGCGCCCAGATGTGATCAGCTGCCTCTTGGGCTTTGGGTTTGTGGGGCCTGCCCTGGTGCTGGTGGTGTGTTCGGCCCAGAGCATCCGGACGCTGAGGCAGTCCGGCAAAGAGAGCCATAAGAACAGAGCCTGTGTGAGGATCATTTACAGCAGTCTCTGTGCCTTCCTGGTCCCCTTCACGCCTAGCCACCTGGGCATCCTGCTGCAGTTCCTGGTGAGTTAATTACTAACAGGCCCGGCTCCAGGATGACATGCTTGAGTGGGCATTTTAAATTCATAGGGGGGAACAACTAGTATTGCTTTAGAGCCCTAATACCACAAGGTAGATTGGTCCTACGACTGTTCACATGTATCTGAAATGTAGCCGTACACAACAACCATCGCTTTGTATAATAGCACAAGAAAGATATGCGGCCCCACTACAACATGTGTATCTGAAATGCAGCCAAGCTCCAGTAGGCCTAGACTACACATAACTTGCGCCTAAAAACACACACAGATCAGCTCAACAGGTTGAGCACCACTAACTTATCAAAGATTCTTACAGGCTTCATAACTTAAACTTCAATTATTACAACTATAGGCTACATTTCTGTCGAATTTGTGACAGTACGCTACGCAATGAGCGTAATCAAGCCGCTACTTCTCTAGAGAGTTTCAGTAAAGCTAACTAAATAAAACAAAGTGCATATTCTATAGTCATAGCTGATGTGAAATGTCTTACATGACAGTAGCTAATTTGAATCTGCGGTGAATAAGAGTAAATGTCATTCCGAGCTCAACACACAAACACACACGCTATAGCAAATCAAATCAAATGTTATTGGTTGCATACACATATTTAGCAGATGTTATTGCGGTGGTAGCGAAATGCTTGTGTCCATAGCTCCAACAGTGCAGTATTATCTAACAATACACATTCATCTAAAAAGTAAAATAATGGAATTGAGAAATATTATCACTTAACAATTGAACATCCCTGGTCATCTCTACTGCCTCTGATCTGGCAGGCCCACTAAACACAAATGCTTTGTATGTAAATAATGTCTATCTGTACAAAATAACAAATCTAAAATTGTGCCATCTGGTTTGCTTAATATAAGGAATGTTTAATTATTTATACTTTTACTTTTGATACTTAAGTATATTTTAGCAATTACATTTACTTTTGATACTTATGTATATTTAAAACCAAATACTTTTAGACTTTTACTCAAGTAGTATTTTACTGGGTTACTTTTACTTGAGTCATTTTCTATTAAGGTATCTTTACTTTTACTCAAGTATGACAATTGGGTACTTTTTCCACCACTGATAAAGTGACCAGTGTTTCATGTCTATGTACATAGGGCAGCAGCCTCTAAGGTGCAGGGTTGAAAAAACGTGTGGTAGCCGGATAGCAACAGTGAGTAAGTTCAGGACAGGGTACTGGCTGGAGGCCAGCTAGTGATGCCTATTTAACAGTCTGATAGAAGCTCCATGCAAGACAAATTTTCTGATGTATTGCAATTTTTCACTGGTTCAGTCTGAAACTTTGCACATACACTGCTGCCATCTAGTGGCCAAAATGTAATTGTGCCTAAACTGCAAAATTATATTATGGCCTTTCTCTTGCATTTCAAAGATGAAAAAAAATATATATATATACGCATGTTTTTGGTTTGTAATATCTTTAACCAGATCTAATGTGTTATATTCTCCTACATTAATTTCACATTTCAAAGTGTTTCCTTTCAAATAGTATCAAGAATATGCATATCCTTGCTTCAGGTCCTGAGCTACAGGCAGTTAGATTTGGGTATGTCATTTTAGGCGAAAATGTAAAAAAATGGTTCGATCCTTAAGATTAAGAGAAGCCCCAAAACTGGTAGCCCAAAGTGCGCTCATTGAAACAGCACACACTGTGATTCCGAGAAGCCCCAGAAAGACTGGTAGCCCAAGATGCGCTCATAAAAACAGCACTCACTGTGAGCATCGATTCAGGACCATGGGCAAAAGGCTACCGCCAGTCAGCGTGATGAAAGGATAAGGGCTGAGATTCTATCCATGAATTTGGATAGTCAAGCTAGCACGCAGGCTAGGTAGTTTAGGTATCAGCAGCCAATCCATTATGGTCTGGAAACTATAGTGCTCTTTGATTGGTCAATAGCAACACGACGTTGTAGAGTATTTGCATGAAGTTCAGTTTTTCCCAAATTTGGTCCCACCCTGTTCACGTCCCTCACCCATGCTCACATCGCCCAATGGTCCCCTCGCCCACTTCGCTTCCTTCATTGAAAATGCTTCCGTTGTTTCCTCGCCCCCAACGTGATATTCACTGCCAATTTCAATGTCACCTCAGAGCACAATCAATAGGCTACATTGGTCATTGCCTGTATTCTTGTCATAAGAAGGAATTCTCCTCGACCACGCCCACAAATTGTGGAAAACAAACATTCTTTCCCATTGGCCCCATTGTAAAAGAGCTAACTTCGTTGTAACATGTATGTTATACAGAAATATCTAAAACGTCAGAAAAGCTGCTGTGTTGTTCAATGTACATGTGACCAGGTCCAAATCCCAACCTACGGTTCACAAGGATCACATGTAGGCAAATAGAACCTGGGAGAAAAGCCCTGTGGCTTCAGGCTATTTGCAGCTATGTGTGTGGAATAGTATAGTCCATTTGTAACTCCACTCACTACTTGTAGCTGTGTAGTCCATTTGATTGTGTTGTTGGTCTTGGCTATCTTCATATTCCGGTCAGCAGCCAGCTAGCACTCACTCACGTGGCTGTTAGCACCGTCATGAAAAGGGGCATGAGGGAAGCCCTACAATTTTACATTTTTTTAAGTAATGAGAACACGCGGGAGCAGGCAATGTTGAAAAGTAATCTTTAGACATGGTTATACCTGCCTAAAACAAGCAGAAAACATGAAGTTTGCATTTGAAAAAGCTGAAGTTTGAGTGGCCATGCCAGAACCTGGAGGTGAACCTGATCAAACATCTCTGAGGAGACCTAAAAATAGCTGTGCAGCGACGCTCCCCATCCAACCTGACAGAGCTTGAGAGGATCTGCACAGAAGAATGGAAGAAACCCCCCCAAATACCGGTGTGCCAAGCCTGTAGCGTCATACCCAAGAATACTCAAGGCTGTAATCACTGCCAAAGATGCTCCAACAAAGTACTTAGTAAAGGGTCTGAATACTTATGTAAATGGGATATTTCCATTTTTATATTTAGAAAATTAGTAACATTTTCTAAACCTGTTTTTGCTTTGTCCTTATGGGGTATTATGTGTAGATTGATGAGGGGGAAAAACAATTGAATCCTTTTTAGTATAAGGCACTATGGTCTTATGTGCATTAATATGTCTGGGACAACGTTTTTTCCCCTGGCCATGTGACTTGACCACGAAAAACTCTAAGCCTTACAGGAATACTATCTCCTCCCAGGTACGTCAAGACGTGATCCAGGACTGCATGGCCAAGACGAATATCAGCCTGTTCCTGCAGGTGGCCATGAGTCTGGCCAACATCACGTGTTGTCTGGATGCTCTGTGTTACTACTTCATCACCAGGGAAGTGAGGACCTCCAAGCAGACCTTCACCTTCAGGAGGTCCAGGTCTAGCAGCCAGAGAAGAGCCACCACCAGCACCTCAGAGCTCTGACAAGACCCATGGAGGGAAAAACACTGAGCCGAGCTGGTTTAAATTATGTTTCAACCAGTTTTGCCCACTGAGAAATTACTGTGTGTGTGAAATCTTACTAGCTGTGTGAAAAATTCTGCCACTGTTTGAGGACAAGGTACGTTGAGTAGGAATTAGGAGTATTTATTATTGAAAACCTATGCATTTTGGCCCAATTTTTCCTTTTGACCTTCTGCAGCCTTACCTCGGACAAGAGTTCACCCTAGGAGACCAGGGGTTTTAATATATTTAACTTTCACTATATTTCACTGCTTCGCTTAAGTAAAAAGTTTTTAACTTCTTTGACTACCACAAAATACTTTTAAAGTGCTGAAGCAATTCAAACAAAATTTTCTTGGAAATGTTCCATTTGATCACAATTGTTTGTGCCTTGTGCAGTGCCATCTATGTGTGTACTGTATGTTCTGAGAAGGGACTCATGAAACTTTGTCATCAGATGAGGGATGTAGGCTAAGACAGCACACCACTAGTTTCTGACGGCATACGGAGAAAACCTAATTTGTCTGTGCGCATGTTGAATGTCGCTGTGGTTACGATAAAACACATGTACACAAACTATGCCTTCAGAAAGTATTGCTCTCTCTGTACATCCAAGGGCCAGCTGTGCTGACCTGTTCTAAGCCAATTGCAATTGTGGCACCTGACCACACGACTGAACAGTAGTCCAGGTGTGACAAAACTAGTGCCTGTAGGACCTGCCTTGTTGATAGTGCTGTTAAGAAGGTAGAAACTAGAGCCTGTAGGACCTGCCTTGTTGATAGTGCTGTTAAGAAGGAAAAACAGTGCTTCATTATGGACAGACTTCTCCCCAGCTTAGCTACTGTTGTATCAATATGTTTTGACCAGTTGGTCAGAAGTTTACATACACTAAGTTGACTGTTATTTAAATAGCTTGTAAAATTCCAGAAAATTATGTCATGGCTTTAGAAGCTTCTGATAGGCTAATTGACATCATTTGAGTCAATTGGAGGTGTACCCGTGGATGTATTTCAAGGCCTACCTTGAAACTCAGTGCCTCTTTGCTTGACATCATGGGAAAATCTAAAGAAATCTGCCAAGACATCAAAAAAAAATTGTAGACCTCCACAAGTCTGGTTCATCCTTGGGAGCAATTTCCAAATGCCTGAAGATACCACGTTCATCTGTACAAACAATAGTACGCAAGTATAAACACCATGGGACCACGCAGCCATCATACCGCTCAGGAAGGAGACGCGTTCTGTCTCCTGGAGATGAACGTACATTGGTGCAAAAAGTGCAAATCAATCCCAGAACAACAGCAAAGGACCTTGTGAAGATGCTGGAGGAAACAGGTACAAAAGTATCTATATCCACAGTAAAACAAGGCCTATATCGACATAACCTGAAAGGCCGCTCAGCAAGGAAGAAGCCATTGCTCCAAAACTGCCATAAAAAAGCAAGACTACGGTTTGCAACTGCACATGGGGACAAAGATTGTACTTTTTGGAGAAATGTCCTCTGGTCTGATGAAACAAAAATAGAAAGGTTTGGCCATAATGACCATCGTTATGTTTGGAGGAAAAAGGGGGAGACTTGCAAGCCGAAGAACACCATCCCAACCGTGAAGCATGGGGGTGGCAGCATCATGTTGTGGGGGTGCTTTCCTGCAGGAGGGACTGGTGCACTTCACAAAATAGATGGCATCATGAGGAAGTTAAATTATGTAGATATATTGAAGCAACATCCCAAGACGTCAGTCAGGAAGTTAAAGTTTGGTCGCAAATGAGTCTTAAAAATGGACAATGACCCCAAGTATACTTCCAATGTTGTGGCAGAATGGCTTAAGGATAATAAAGTCAAGGTATTGGAGTGGCCATCACAAAGCCCTGACCTCAATCCTATAGAGAATGTGTGAGCAGAACTGAAAAAGCCTGTGCGAGCAAGGAGGCCTAAAGACCTGACTCAGTTACACCAGCTCTGTCAGGAGGAATGGGCCAAAATTCACCCCACTTATTGTGGGAAGCTTGTGGAAGGCTACCCGAAACGTTTGACCCAAGTTAAACAATTTAAAGACAATGCTACCAAAAACTAATTGAGTGTATGTAAACTTCTGACCCACTGGGAATGTGATGAAAGAAATTAAAGCTGAAATAAATATTCTCTCTACTTTTATTCTGACATTTCACATTCTTAAAATAAAGTGGTGATCCTAACTGACAGGGAATTTTTACTTGGTTTAAATGTCAGGAATTGTGAAAACTGAGTTTAAATGTATTTGGCTAAGGTGTATGTAAACTTCCGACTTCAACTGTATGTACTGTCTAGGAAGGATAGGATTGCAAAAGATACGTGACTGGATGAACATTGACCCCAACCCTGCTAAATTGTATAAAAAGCCTTTGCATTATTGTTTTAGCATTAATTTACGCTCTTGTGATAATTCACGACTGCTTTGTTAGACAACAGTCCAAAGAGAAGTCCACCTGTTATTAAAACCTATATTAGACTGTTTTTATATAACAGCAACCTTCAAACTTATGTTACTGACTGCCAAAATACGTTTTGTTATGTCATTAGATTAAATTATTCGATTCAATCTTATTCTAACAACTTAAACAGTATTATTTTTCATGTTTTCTTAAAAGTGGTTGTTCAAAACAATCCCTATCATCACGTTGCATGTACCTTAACCTGCTGTTTTAAAGCTGCTAGGAAGTGTTGTGGAAATTCAACACAGGGACACGAGAAGTCAATATTAAACGAATCACTCTTTACTGTCAGCAAACTGGAGAGGTCACAGTCAAACTTAGATGCATAAAGTACTGGTCTGAAGTGAGCTCTAAAATGGCTTTCCTTACATACAGCCTTATATACATCTGCATAACAACCTACATAAAGATGATTCATTGGGTTGGTTCCTACATGTGTCTGGCACCGTCTCCTATCTTAATTTAAAGAACATATTCTGGGCGTTCTGCCAGATGGTCCTAAGGAAGGGGTTATGATGCCCCCCTCATATCTTTACCGAGCACAGGCAGGAAGCACGGATTGTTTATGACACCAAAGACAAGATGAACATTTTCAAGGCTATCTCTTCACACAATAACATTTCCTTCACATTTCCTTTACAGTTCTACAAAAATTGTGACTGATGTCTAGCTGTACACTTGGGATCTTGATAATACATGGGCCTACAAGAGAAAAATGCACATATTCTGGCTTTGATGGAAAATCTGTTTTAATCTTCATGGTGTAAAACATAGAAGGCAAATAGAACACAGTGGTAAGTCAAACCCTGTTTGGTCAAACCCTGTTTTTTTTTGAGGAGATCTACCACATTGCTGTAACTGCCTTATACTTTCTCTTAAAGGTATATTTCACTTTTTTTAAGTGTCATTATTTTTTTTCGGCCTTAGTGTTTATTTAATTACATTTTGTACACACATGTGCAATGCTTAGCTTGCCAATTTGGTCCACAATCTTTAGGCATTCCCATCTCATCTAGCATTTGGGTTGGGTTGTTTGTTTTTTTTAGCAAACTGTACCCGGATATTGATGAGCAATATCTTTCAACTGAATGGATGGTTGTTGTGAAAAGCATTTCATAATTTAGATACTTTTTGCCCACTGCATTTGTCTGTTGGTACAATCAATCTTGGTACAACAATGCAAACCTTTTGCAGGAGTTGCAATTGCAGCAGAACTTTCCGAATCCATCATTTCAGGGCATGAATGTCTACACCAAGTGTATTCAAATCTTACCCCTACAAGGTATGAAATACTGATGGTTTTCTGTTCTACCTGATAGTTAATTTCACCCACCTGGTGTCACAGGTCTAAATCAGTCCCTAATTTTAAATATTACTATTATACATTTTATACATACAAATTATACCCATCCACACATTTTTAAAACTATTTATTAATTTATTTTTACCCCCTTTGTATCATATCCAATAGTCTTGTCATCGTTGCAACTCCTTACGGCCTTGGGAGAGGCAAAGGTCGAGAGCCGTGCATCCTATGAAACACAACCCCACCAAGCCGCACTGCTTCTTGACACAATGCACACTTAACCCGGATGCCAGCCGCACAAATGTGTCAGAGGAAACACCGTACACCTGGTGACTGTGTCAGAGTGAATGCACCTGGCCCGCCACAGGAGTCACTACAGCATGATGGGACAAGGACATCCCAGCCGGCCAAACCCTCCATAAACGGCACTACGCTGGACCAATTTTGCGTCGCCTAATGGGTCTCCCGGTCGCGGCTGGGCTGGGAATCAAACCAGCATCTGTAGCAACGCAGTTGGCACTGCAAAGCAGTCTTAGACCACTGCTCCACTAGGGAGGCCCCATCCACAAAGGTTTTAACGCTTATCAATTGCCTTGCACAAAGTATCAACCTTGCACAATTGAGAGCATCCTGTTGGGCTGTATCACCGCCTGGTACGGCAACTGCTCCGCCCACAACCGCAAGGTTCTCCAGAGAGTGATGCGGTCTGCACAACGTGTCACCGGGGGAAAACTACCTGACCTCCAGGACACCTATAGCACCCAATGTCACAGGAAGGCCAAAAAGATCATCAAGGACAAAAACCACCCGAGCCACTGCCTGTTCACCCCGCTACCACCCAGAAGGTGAGGTCAGTACAGGTGCATCAAAGCTGGGACCGAGAGATTGAAAAACAGCTTCTATCTCAAGGCCATCAGACTGTTAAACAGCAATCACTAACTCAGAGAGGCTGTTGCCTATATACAGACTCGAAAATAAATTGATCACTAGTCACTTTAATAATACCATTTTAACAATGTTTACATATCTAACATTGCTCATCTCATAGGTATATACTGTATTTTATACCATCTATTGTATCTTGCCTATGCCGCTTGGTCATTGCTCATCCATATATTTATATGTACATATTCTCATTCACCCCTTTATATTTGTGTGTATTAGGTAGTTCTTGTGGAATTGTTAGATTACTTGTTAGATATTACTGCACAGAACTAGAACTAGAAGCACAAGCATGTCGCTACACTCACATTAACATCTGCTGTGAATGTGAATGTGATCAAATCAAATTGTATTAGTCACATGTGCCGAATACAGTGAAATACCTTACAGTGAAATGCTTACTTACCTGTCCCTAACCAACAACGCATTTTAAGAAAAATATGGATAAGAATAATAAATAAAAGTAACAAGTAATTAAAGAGCAGCAGTAAAATAACAATAGCGAGACTGTATACAGGGGGTACCGTTACAGAGTCAATGTAAGGGGGGGGGGGGGGGGGGGGCGCTGGTTAGTTGAGGTAATATGTACACGTAGGTAAAGTTATTAAAGTGACTATGCATAGATGATAACAACAGAGAGTAGCAGCAGTGTAAAATGGGGGGGGGGGGGGGGGCAATGCAAATAATATGGGTAGCCATTTGATTAGATGTTCAGGAGTCTTATGGCTTGGGGGTAGAAGCTGTTAAGAAGCATCTTGGATCTAGAGTTGGCACTCCGGTACCGTTTGCCATGCTGTAGCAGAGAGAACAGTCTATGACTAGGGTGGCTGGAGTCTTTGACAATTTTTAGAGCCTTCCTCTGACACCGCCTGGTATAGAGGTCCTGGATGCCAGAAAGCTTTGCCCTAGTCATGTACTGGGCCGTTCGCACTACCCTCTGTAGTGCCTTGCGGTCGGAGGCCGAAAAGTTGCCATACCAGGCAGGGATACAACCAGTCAGGCTGCACTCGATGGTGCAGCTGTTAAACGTTTGAGGACCTGAGGATCCATGCCAAATCTTTTCAGTCTCCCGAGGGGGAATAGGTTTTGTCGTGCCCTCTTCACAACTGCCTTGGTGTGCTTGGATCATGTTAGTTTGTTGGTGATGTGGACACCAAGGAACTTGAAGCTCTCAACCTGCTTAACTGCAGCCCCGTTGATGAGAATGGGGGAGTGCTCTGTCCTCTTTTTCCTGTAGTCCACAATCATCTACTTTGTCTTGATCACGCTGAGGGAGAGGTTGTTGTCCTGGCACCACACGGCCAGGTGTCTGACCTCCTCCCTATAGGCTGTCTCGTCGTGGTTGGTGATCAGGCTTACCACTGTTGTGTCACTTGCAAACTTAATTGATGGTTTTGGAGTCGTGCCTGGCCGTGCAGTCATAAGTGAACAGGGAGTACAAGAGGGGACTGAGCACGCAACCCTGAGGGGCCCCTGTGTTAAGGATCAGCGTGGCAGATGTGCTGTTACCTAGCCTTACCACCTGGGGGTGACCTGTCAGGAAGTCCAGAATCCAGTTGCAGAGGGAGGTGTTTAGTCCTAGGGTTCTTAGCTTATTGTTGAGCTTTGAGGGCACTATGGTGTTGTACGCTGAGCTGTCGTCAATGAATAGCATTCTCACATAGGTGTTCCTTTTGTCCAGGTGTGAAAGGGCAGTGTGGAGTGCAATAGAGATTGCATCATCTGTGGATCTGTTGGGGCAGTATGCAAATTAGAGTGGGTCTAGGGTTTCTGGGATAATGGGGTTGATGTGAGCCATGACCAGCCTTTCAAAGCACTTCATGGCTAAAGATGTGAGTGCTACGGGTCGGTAGTCATTTCGGCAAAACAAATGTTTTGGACCTAGTCATTGATTTGGGCGTTTAACAGACTGAAAAACTTAGCTGAAGCATTGATTGAAATGAATGCACTTACATATGTTCTTCTAAAGATTCATGATATGATAAAAATGGATGGTGTTAAGCGATAGGTGGGAGGGGTTGAATGGAGCTGAAGGGTGGGACTAATAACAACAAGATTGTTTATTAAGTGTTGTTTATTAGTTTACTCCAATTGTTGGAGGGATGGTAAGGTTTGCAGGGTATAGTAAAGGTATATTCTAAAAAAAAGCGTGTATATGTATGTATGTATGTATGAATGTTTCTATATTTATATATATTATTTTTTTCAGATCCTCAGTGAGTGCTTTGCCATGAGGTGCCATGTTGAACTTCCAGTGACCAGTCAGTATGAGGGAGTGTGAGAGTGATGACACCAAATTTAACACACCTGCTCCCCATTCACACCTGAGACCTTGTAACACTAATGAGTCACGTGACACCGGGGAGGGAAAATGGCTAATTGGGCCCAATTTGGACATTTTCACTTAGGGGTGTACTCATTTTTGTTGCCAGCGGTTTAGACAAGAATGGCTGTGTGTTGAGTTATTTTGAGGGGACAGCAAATTTAAACTGTTATACAAGCTGTATACTCACTACTTTACATTGTAGCAAAGTGTCATTTCTTCATTGTTGTCACATGAAAAGATATACTCAAATATTTACAAAAATGTGAGGGGTGTACTCACTTCTGTGATATACTGTATATATTTACCCCAAAAATATATGGTGGATTAGAATTTATGCAGAAAATTATATTGATGGAAGCAACAATCTATCCACAATATTAAAGCTGATCCACCCCTTGAAAAAGATTCATGAGAAACTGAACATGACACTGGCTGATAGCTGTGCCTCAGTTCTTGCACAATCTTCCACATTTACAGTAACTTCTGTCTCACAGTTGTCAACAATTGCACAGCTTAAGTACAATTTATAAGCTGGCATGAACAAGAACTGCTAAAAGAGGAAATGCCTTTATCTTTCAACCTCCAGCTCTGAAAGCTGCAGTAGTTCAGCGTCCGTCAGTCTGTCAGTCTATCCCAGCCCTCCAGAGATGTCCAAAATCACATACAAAACCACCAACTACAGGTACCCTCTCTGGCAGTGCAATATTTTTCTCTCTGGCCCATTGCACAATGTGCAGAATAACATGAGGTTAGCTATAAAACTGCACATGTTTATCTTTGCCCCATGGATTACTAGGAAGTCAGCTGTCTCTCTCCCCCCCCCCCCCCCCCCCCCCCCCCCCCCACAAAAAAAAAAAAAAAATACAAATAATATTTTTGTTTAGGGGGGAGAGTCTTGCTCAGACCTTGCGGGGGCCCAGAAACTGCGGTACGCCACTGACACTAGAGATGGTGCTAAAATCATCTTTGTTATTATGAGGCATCATGTGTAGATGGGTGAGGGCAAAAGTCAATTTAATAAATTTTTAATGAAAGCTTCTCCAGGATCAGTGGGTCCCCCACGGGACGGTTGAGCTAACGTAGGCTAATGCGATTAGCATAAGTAACAATAACATTTCCCAGGACATAGACATATCGGATATTGGCAGAAAGCTTAAATTCTTGTTAATCTAACTGCCCTGTCCAATTTACAGTAACTATTACAGTGAAATAATATCATGCTATTGTTTCAGGAGTGTGCACAGTTATGAACTTGAAAAGTTAATAACACAATTAGGCAGATTTGGGCAGACTTGATACAAAATGTTGAACAGAAATACAATGGTTCATTGGATCAGTCTAAAACTTTGCACATACACTGCTGCCATCTAGTGGCCAAAATATAAATTGCATCTGGCCTGGAATAATACATTATGGCCTTTCTCTTGCATTTCAAAGATGATGGTACAAAAACAATACAAAGAAACGGTTGGTTTTTCTTTTACCAGATCTAAAGTGCATTGTTCTCCTACATTAATTTCAAATTTCCACAAACTTCAAAGTGCTTCCTTTCAAATGCTATCAAGAATATGCATAGCCTTGCTTCACCGCCTGAGCTACAGGCAGTTGATTTGGGTATGTCATTTTAGGCGAAAATTGAAAAAAATTGTCCGATCTTTAAGAGTTTTTTAAGGCTGTAACACAACAAAATGGTAACTTTCTGAAGGCACTGTATTATTATATAATATACTTTAGATGGTCATGAACGTGTTAACATGGCGCATTCTAAGTTGTTCTTACACATGCTGTATTTGTGTATGCGTGTGATACGTCAAACGACAAATGTCAGGAAATTACTTTGGTAGGGTGTTGACATAAGAAGCACACGCATTTGTACTGTATCGCTTAGTCTCGCTTCCCTTGTGAAATTGACTTCTGTCATGTTTGGATGTTGTGGGGATTTTTTAAACATTTTTTACTTGTGTTGAGTGTGTGCAGTTTGTGTGGCAGGAGAGAGTGATGTCACTAATATCCCTGAAGTGTCCTAGATACACAATTCATGCACCAAATGTCTATTACAAGTTACATTGCAGTTTCGGTCTATATACATGTTTTAGAACGTTTTTTTTATAAAGCTCTTGAATGTCTTCCTCTGAAGGGAGATGTAGTTGAAATGTAGCAATGTCATTTTCGATGATTATTGGTCATTGGTTTGACTTCTGTGCTTGAGTTAATGGTGTTTTGCGGAAATTCTTATATTTTTATTTAAGAGAAATATGAAACATTGGTAGATTTTGGTACCCATGATATCCCTTGTATTCTAAGTTTATTTCTGTTTGTCTAAAACACACACGACAATGAAAAATCAAAGAAAGGATGTTTTACATGTTTATTTATTAGGTAGTAAGATAAGCTATTACAAGCTAAATGACTGTACAGCATGAAAGCCTATATCATACAGTAGGTCCCCTTTAAAACAGCAACAGAATTTCTCTATATCATACAGTAGATCGATTGTAAAAAAAGGTTGAGAGAGACAGGCATGCAATAGAGAGATAGTCTGGATAGTGGGGATGGAGACTGGCTACAAGGACTCAACTGCAGACAAGAGGCCAAGCCCACTACTAAGACAGGAGAAAGAGGGCAGCTGCATCTAATTCTCCACCCTTCTCCTGAAGTGTGCACTTGCACACTCCCTCTCAGAATCAGGACGTAGCCAGAAAGACACACCGAAAGAAAGAGTTCAACTCTAAAACCTATCCAAATGTACAGATGTAGGATTTTAATTTGAGCCAGTTTGCTACAGAAAGAAAATAATCCTGCAGCAAACAGGAAATGTAAATGTTTTGTAGGTGTTGTAACATTTTCTGTAAGGGAAAATCAAGTCTGACATTTCAAACTTCAGAAGCCTTTTTTAAACCTCAAATACACAAGTTTTACATTTCAGGAATGTTCTTCTTGATCAAATTAAGAGGCTACATCTGTAGGTAATCTATATATGCCTAAGTAACACACTCAGGACTCAACATAGCGTTAGTGACTATAAATTTGGTTCCGTTGGCCCGTCCAAAGCACTGCTACTTTATACAGTCTAAAGCCATGTGAGACCCAGAGAGTCAACCAGTGGAAGATACCACAAGAGGGACAAACCATAGAGAAATTATCATTCAATCACAAAAGAAGCTCAGATAAAAATCTATGCACATTTGAATATGAAATCCAAGAAAAATCCATATACAGTATATATTGCTTATAGGAACGATGCAGAATACATACACAAACAATTGATGATTTAAATTGCAGGCGAAAAAAAACATCTAAAATATATGAGGTATGTTTCGGTATTTCTGGACATCCAAAACAAGACATCATCATGGGTTCATTTGGTTGAACCAAGAGACAAATAGAAACATGTGTGTGTGCACAACACACGCAGCATCTCCTCACTGTCACACACACTGCACAGGGTTAGAAGTACTATACAGAAAGGACTAACTCAATCTGAATCGATTGAAGTAAAAACCTAAGACAACTCATCTGATTATGCTGGCGTCGACTTCAAATCGATACAAATAAAAAACATCAGTGCAACAACATGACATGAAATCCCAAACAAAAAAGCTACATATTCATCGCATTACCGACATTATCGAAATATACAGATCATTGGAATACAAAAAACAAACAAATAATAGAAACAACACCAGAGCAGTAAACAACAATTCAACTTGAGACAAAAAAGGAATAAAAAAACAACATTCAAATAAAAAACTATTGGACAAACACATGCTTTTTAAAGTGCAATATAAAGCCTAAGGGATGCGCGAGGTATGGTTTCAGAGTGGGCTTGGTGGTGTAGGGTGGCCATCTTGCCATCTTCTTTCTCAGTATTTAGACCCTGTCGCAGATCACTGTCTCAACGACAAAGGTGTTCTCAAAGTGACGGATGCTGTGGCAGTTCCTCGCCTCACGCTTGTTGATGCCTGGAGGAGGGAGAGAAGAATGGAAGAGGTAAGCTTACAAACAGTTTTATGTGTCATGTTCAATGATGTTATACTTATGATCCATAGGGTTTGGGATATCTATGGTGCTATTGCTTTGCTGGGTTACAGAGGTAACTCCCCATATGTCAACATAGTAGGTGCCTAATAACCATTATGGTATCATCCTCTGAAGACTAGATATTGAACAATATAAACAGTTGAGGGGGATCCCACTGCCTACCTCACTGTTACCATGACTACCAGTACCAGCCTCATCGTGGATCAATGTAGTTGCTCGTCAGCCCATATATGTGCTCAGAGGAAGCATGTTACATCAATGCTCTGGTTTTACAACTCGCCAATCACAGAGGCTCAAGGAGCACATCACTACTACGCATCACTTCCTCCCCCACGCACGCTGTCTGATCATTGGACCTGCGTGGTGTGTTGGAAAAATGACTCACATGCACACACACACGATGGTTCTGACATGGTGATCAAGAAGGATCTGAGTGTGGAGGTCACTTAGAACTCATACAGTGGGAGGCAAGCGCCTGGCAGAGCCCACACACTCTCACTCTCTCTCTCTGAGCCAGCACAGGAAGCACCGATATGGACCTGGCCATCTCCGTTTCCTCTGTGATGAGGGGTGTCACCAGACAGTCAGCCAGCCCATGGATTCAGACTGACTCAGTGACTACTGTGAAACACACGACCCTTTGTTCTCCTCTCCTCTGTGCAGGACAGGAAGAGCCTAACTGATGACCTAGTACTTACATGCATCTCATGTTGACAAGGACATCTGTGTGTGAAATGTGTGTGAAAGTGTATGTGGATGTGTGAGACAGAAGGAACAACGATGTGTTGTTGGTGTGTGTGTGTTGTACTTACGTCGACGTGCGTCGCGTCGGCGTTTGAGGCGGTAGGTGTCTTTGCCGTAGCAGAGCCGGTGGATGAAGGGCCCCAGCGGTCTCATGTTCCTCACCCTCCCCGTCACCACCATCTCCTCCTGGATAATGTAGGTCTGGGGCAGATAAGTCCCCTTCTATTGGAGAGGGAGAGAAACACAAACACATACATTAGTACAGGGATCATCAACTAGATTCAGCCACTAAACTGATTTTTATTGAGCGGATGGTCGGGGGGCCCGGAACATAATTACAAATCATATGTAGACTGTAAATTGACCACAAGAATCCCAAACAGATTTAATGTTTGACTAAAACAATCATTTCAAACCTTGCTTACATTTGTATACGATAATGTCATGTCTCTCTATTATACATGGGACTACTTAGGAACAGACTACTTAAATTAAAAACACTTGGAGCTGATTTCCTGTTTTTTTTTATTACTGTATACAAAGTTCGGCCCGCGGACCGCCAGTTGGAAACCCTCCCGTTAGTACAATGCCCTTCACAGGACAGGCTGTCCCTCTGATGGACAGCCACACACATAAACAGTTTTCCTCTGACAGACCTAACCCAGATACAACACAATAGCGTACCTTGACGTTGACCAGCAGCTCCCAGAGGTTCCTTGGTGGCATGACCAGGGTGGTGTTGAGCTCAATCACGTAACACTTGTCCAGGGCAATGTCATGGTACACAGTCAGACCCTGGAATTAGAAATGACAACAAAACATGAATCATGTTTTTTTTATTTAAAAAATAAATAAACTTTTGTTCATTTAGTAATTATTTTCTTAACTCTATTTTCTTAAAACTGCATTGTTGGTTAAGGGCTTGTAAGTATGCATTTCACAGTAAGGTCTACATGTGACAAATACAATTAGATTTTTATTTTCACTCCAGTATGCTAACTAACAGAAAATATCACATAAAACGTTCATTGCCTTATAGACCACTGACCCTAATAGACATGTCCTCCAGAATCCTATTCTCATATGTATACCAATGGGCGAGCATTTGGACACAAAATGGCCACCTTGTATCACACTACACAATGAGTGTGTGGGACAGGCATAGGGATGACTTACCCTCTGGAAGTCATGGATGATGTCTGCGGGGTCGCTCCCTCCGAAGTGGGGCACGGGCACGCTGATCTGCTCGTAGTTGTCATCCAGGTAGATGCCCACGTTCTCCTCCAGCTCCTGTCTGCCGTGCAGGGGGGCGTACACAGAGTCCTCATACAGAACCCTGCAGTGGAACAGGCTGTCCTCAGGAATCTAGAACACACAGAGGGAGGACAGAGCAGAACAGGGTTAGTATAGTCATGGGGATATCCATCTGTGGTATATCTATAGCATGCATCATTTCTTCAGTCAGAACCAATCTGTCTGTATGATTGAACATGTGAGGTATGATGTAATAGTAGCTACTACTGGCAGTTGTACAGTAGTATAGTGTAGTATAAAGTAGTATAGTTGTAAGGTAGTATGAAAAAATAGTATAATATCTGACTTGTGGTATAAAATAGGAGGTACTAGTGGTAGTTGAATAGTGGAGTGCAGAGTGGTGCAGTATAGTAGTATACCTGTTGTATGAAGTAGTACCGGTAGACGTATATGGAGGCCAGCACCAGTCCTGACATGAAGACCACCAGGCCAAAGGTGAGACAACACAGCCCGTTCAGATGAGACTGCTTTGGCCTCAGGGGAAGAACCAGCTCCTCCTGGAGAAAGAAACAATACACAGGTCAGACCTACAGGCCAATGTCAGATACAATTATTAAACTTAAGAGTTAATTAATCAAATGGCCAACCAGACTATTTACATTGCCCCCGCCCCCGTTTTTACCGCTACTTGTTGTTTATTATCTATGCTTAGTCACTTTACCGCTACCTAGATGTACAAATTACCTCAACTAACCTGTACCCCCGCACATTTACTCGGTACTGGTACCCTCTGTATATTACCTCTTTTTTGTTATGCAATTTTATTGTGTTACTTTTTATTTTATTTTTTACTTTAGTTTATTTAGTAAATATTTTCTTAACTCTATTTCTTGAACTGCATTGTTGGTTAAGGGCTTGTAAGTAAAGCATTTCACAATAAGGTCTACTACACCTGTTGTAGTCAGCGCCTGTGACAAATAAAATTTGATTCATCAGCAAGATGCTCCCACTATGTTTCCGTTTCACTCAATGTTGGTGGTAATAGATAAGCAGATAGTCACATTGATCAGAGCAGAAATAAATCTGTTTTATAATATAGGCTGAAGGCTAGAGATGCTGAAGATGCCTTGTCATCCCAACTGCCCACCCCCAGTCTCTCAGCCCTACCGTCAATCTGTTTGCTATTAGCGACACACTACTCGCCACCTAGAAACGGTACCCACACACAGTTGCTAGGGACTATGGAGGATCAAAAGGGATGAGGCAGATTGCGTTGTGCTTGCCGAGTGATGGCGAGGGAGGCTGTCACGGTTGTCTGGGAGTTCTATTCTTAGGACTCGACTTCCACATGCCCTACTTGTAGCTGTGACAGCGTTACATCACACACACCTCCAGTGGGAGGGAGTGATCACAGTGATTGCGTGGAAGTGGAATCTCAAGCCAGATTTGGTATTAATAATCCTTATACACACACACATACAGATTTGGTATCCACACGTCTCCTTTGCGAGCATCCCCTGTCTCCCACCTCCCTACATGACGTCAAAATCATAACCATGTCATTCATTTGAGGTACACGATCTCACACCTTCAGATTGGGACTTGCCAAACACAGATGTATACTGAACAAAAATATATAAATGCAACCATTTCAAAGATTTGACTGAGTTAAAGTTCATATAAATAAATCAGTCAATTTAAATAAATGCATTAGGGCCTAATCTATGGATTTCCCATGACTAGGCAGGGGTGCAGCCATGGGTGGGCCTGGGAGGAAACTTGGGATGGGGAGCCAGGGCCAGCCAATCAGAATGAGTTTTACATACAGAAATATTAGCCCCTTCCCCTGTTGTGTGACAGAACTGCACATTTTAAAGTGGCCTTTTATTGTCCCCAGTACAAAGTGCACCTGTGTAATGACCATGATGTTTAACCAGCTTCTTGATATGCCACACCTGTCAGGTGGATGGATTGTCTTGGCAAAGCAGAAATGCTCACTAACGGGGATATAAAAAAAAAACGTATGCACAACATTTTAGAGAAATAAACTTATTGTGCATATGGAAACTAAAAGGGATTTTTTTTCCAGCTCATGAAACCAACACCTTAAACGTTGCGTTTATATTTCTGTTCAGTGTAGTTCTACGTCAGATCTAGATTCGATCTTACTTGAGCTAACTAATCTGACTAGCAAAATACAGCCTAATTTCTAGAGCCTAGAAACTCACATCAATTTTGGGGTCATAATCAAGTCAATGTTGACCATTTCTGAATCTGATGGATGAGGGTAGAGTTATCTAGCTCCTACAGTTGCTTAGATTAACAGTTCAACTGCAAAGCTGTAAATGCATGGATTCTGTCACTTGCAGAAATACAATTTAATGTTCAGCATAAGTTTCAGATTTACTATGAATTGTATTAGCCTGCCTGACAATATCCCATCTAGGTGCACTCTAATGACAGACAGACCTATAACTGTGATGTCAGTGCTAACATATTGAGCAGCTTCATATAGACACAACAGTGTGGGAGGCTTTCTATGCAAATGCAGTATGGCCACCCTTTTAGCAGCTCCCTGACAGCTGTAACCAAATGTATATTTCTTATGAATCTCTCAACAAGTGTCACTTCCTTTCCTCATCTCCTTTATCCGATTTAAAAGAAGAGAACAGATGAAAGCCAACCAAAGTATGACTTTCTTCTAGCATATTGCACCTGGGAAGTATTTTTAGATCAGTGCAGACTGCATAGATGAGGGCAATGACACAAGGAAAGGAAATCCCACTACACTATTGAAATACATGCACCCTTATTTCTAAAAACAGCCCAACTGCGCAGGTGCCCCTTACGCGCTGCCTGCTGGATTTGCTTGGGAAAAACACCTCGGTGACGTAACCATAACGCAGCGATAACGTCCCCATTTATTTGCACAATTTACAGACTGTCGAGAAGATTCAACTTCCCAATATCAACCTAATAACGTGTTGTCTTGGAAGTTTTAGATAAACATTAATAATTGTAATTGCTCGAGTAGCATGGTCTAGGATAGCCAGCCTACGATTCGTGGTTACGTCTGCTGCACACCGAGTTATCTGCAGTGTCCCCAGCTAGCCTCACAAGGTGACGTAATGTCAACATCCTCCGGCTTCGCTGGCTAGCTTGTATCGTTTTTAAAAGGTTAGGCTACTTTGTATGCGTGTTTCCAGCGCTTTCACAGCAGCAGTGTATAATTTCTAGTAACAGTAGTAGTAACACATGATACTGTAACAGTAGCCTAAATGATATCGTGATAGTCTACTATGCAAATTAGTCTACAACTGATGTTATGGGCTCTTTTGGACTTTAATATATTTTGCAATTTACATCAACGCAATCATTAGGCTACATGAACAAATAGTGAACGATTGAACTATAACGCAAATAAGAAAACATAGCCCTGATATAATCTAATTATTGCATTGGTCAGCAAAACATCCCTATTTTTACCCCAACGCTGTCAATACATCATGGAACAAAGAAAAGAGACGCTGAACTCACGTGTTCATAGGGCATGAGAATCTCGGCTTTGTCTCCATCGAGCTCCTTCTCTGGTTTCTGCGCCGTGATCGGCTGGAAAGTTATCTTCACCATCTTTGTATGTTTTATCTTTTTCACTACACTGACTTCCTCATTCGACACTGGTAGATTATATAGTTGCACTGTTCTCTCGCCCCCGTCGTATCAGGCTCCTCTCTGACCTCAGATGAGCGTAGCTGTGACGAACAATTCTGTGTAGGACTCGGAAAAAAATCAGACCCCAATCTCTTTTCAAAGTAAGAGTCGACATCCATATGGCTTGATCAACATGTTGCTTTTATTAACCTGTTGTCGATGTTATTATGTTTTATAATAATTTGATTGATGTTTGTATCGATATTTCTGGACTAAAAACAATTTTGCACCTGAATTCACTGCATGAATTCGATTCAGAAATAGGGGTTTATTTGCGAGATTCGTTCAGGGACTTTTATTTTGAAGTTTTGCACCAGATATGGGTATAACTTCCTTATCTTATTTTTATCGTTTTTTCTCTGCTGATTTTCCTCAATAGGCTCTGATATTCCGGAAGTCTATAATGATACTCATATACAGGAGTGATACTCAAATTATCTCTTTATTGACGGGAAATTGGATATGTGAGAGTATGTGAATGTAACCACACATTTATAATCAGGGGTTCCCAACCAAGGGTACTAGGACCCTTGGGGGTACTCTGCCCATCCACAGGGGTACTTGAGAAGACTCTTGAGACCACAGGCTTACTGGTAAAATACACATGAGGGGGTACTTTAGGGGAACTCCGGGCAGAGCAAAATTCAGTTGGTATAGTAACTGATAAAGGTACACTGACCTAAGCTATATAAGGTGTGATGTCACACTGTGGAAAAAGTTGTGGTAACACTTTATTTGGTTTAAGGGCTGTTTTATTCTTATAAAGGCCATATCGTATGTGCATCTTCCTACTGAGCAGTAATGAACTATTCATATGAGATAATAACAACCTCTCTAGCAGTGTATGAGATGTCTGTATGTCTGTCAGATCTGTATAGAGGAATAGAGCACACATGGAGAGAAAACAATATTATCTAAAATTAATTGTACACTTCTCAATAAACAGAAGCATGGATGGAGCCCATGTGCCCAAGGATGGACAGGCCTACAGTAGACTACAATGTAGATAAGACATTCCTTTAGCCTATTCAAGACTGAAATAGGACTGGAATGAAATGTGGCACATTTTCCAATACAAACTTGGCCTAAATGACTACAGACCTGTAGCACTCACATCCTCTGTAGCCATGAAGTGCTTTGAAAGGTTGGTAATGGCTCACATCAACACCATTATCCCAGAAACCCTACACCCACTCCAATTTGCATACTGCCCCAACTGATCCACAGATGATGCAACCTCTATTGCACTCCACAATGCCCTTTCCCATCTGGACAAAAGGCCTTACTGAAGACAAACAATAATGTTAACTTTCACTGCTATGCGGATGACACACAGCTGTACATTTCAATGAAACATGGTGAAGCCCCAAAATTGCCCTCGCTAGAAGCCTGTGTTTTCAGACATAAGGAAGTGGATGGCTGCAAACCTTCTACTTTTAAACTCGGACAAAACAGATGCTTGTTCTAGGTCCCAAGAAACAAAGAGATCTTCTGTTGAATCTGACAATTAATCTTAATGGTTGTACAGTTGTCTCAAATAAAACTGTGAAGGACCTCGGTTACTCTGGACCCTGATCTCTCTTTTGAAGAACATACCAAGACTGTTTCAAGGACAGCTTTTTTCCATCTTCGTAACATTGCAAAAATCAGAAACTTTCTGTCCAAAAATGATGCAGAAAAATGAATCCATGCTTTTGTCACTTCTAGGTTAGACTACTGCAATGCTCTACTTTCCAGCTACCCGGATAAAGCACTAAATAAACTTCAGTTAGTGCTAAATACGGCTGATAGAATCCTGACTAGAACCCAAAAATGTGATCATATTACTACAGTGCTAGCCTCCCTACACTGGCTTCCAGTCAAGGCAAGGGATGATTCCAAGGTTTTACTGCTAACCTACAAATAATTAAAATCAAATCAAAATCAATTACATGGGCTTGCTCCTACCTATCTCTCTGATCTGGTCCTGCCGTACATACCTACACGTACGCTACGGTCACAAGACGCAGGCCTCCTAATTGTCCCTAGAATTTCTAAGCAAAGAGCTGGAGGCAGGGCTTTCTCCTATAGAGCTCAATTTTATGGAATGGTCTGCCTACCCATGCAAACTCGGTCTCAACCTTTAAGTCTTTACTGAAGACTCATCTCTTCAGTGGGTCATATGATTGAGTGTAGTCTGGCCCAGGAGTGTGAAGGTGAACGGAAAGGCTCTGGAGCAACGAACCGCCCTTGCTGTCTCTGCCTGGCCGGTTCCCCTCTTTCCACTGGGATTCTCTGCCTCTAACCCTATTACAGGGGCTGAGTCATTGGCTTACTGCTGCTCTTTCATGCCGTTCCTAGGAGGGGTACGTCACTTGAGTGGGTTGAGTCACTGATGTGATCTTCCTGTCTGGGTTGGCGCCCCCCCTTGGGTTGTGCCGTGGCGGAGATCTTTGTGGGCTATACTCGGCCTTGTCTCAGGATGGTAAGTTGGTGGTTGAAGGTATCCCTCTAGTGGTGTGGGGGCTGTGCTTTGGCAAAGTGGGTGGGGTTATATCCTTCCTGTTTGGCCCTGTCCGGGGGTATCATCGGATGGGGCCACAGTGTCTCCTGACCCCTCCTGTCTCAGCCTCCAGTATTTATGCTGCAGTAGTTTATGTGTCTGGGGCTAGGGTCAGTTTGTTATATCTGGAGTACTTCTCCTGTCTTATCCGGTGTCCTGTGTGAATTTAAGTATGCTCTCTCTAATTCTCTCTTTCTTTCTCTCTCTCGGAGGACCTGAGCTTTAGGACCATGCCCCAGGAATACCTGGCATGATGACTCCTTGCTGTCCCCAGTCCACCTGGCTGTGCTGCTGCTCCAGTTTCAACTGTTCTGCCTGCGGCTATGGAATCCTGACCTGTTCACCAGACGTGCTACCTGTCCCAGGCCTGCTGTTTTCAACCTTCTAGAGACAGCAGGAGTGGTAGAGATACTTTTAATGATCGGCTATGAAAAGCCAACTGACATTTACTCCTGAGATGCTGACTTGCTGCACCCTTGACAAATACTGTGATTATTATTATTTGACCATGCTGGTCATTTATGAACATTTGAACATCTTGGCCATGTTCTTTTATAATCTCCACAGCCAGAAGAGGACTGGCCACCCCTCATAGCCTGGTTCCTTCCTCGGTTTTGACCTTTCTTGGGAGTTTTTCCTAGCCAACGTGCTTCAACACCTGCATTGCTTGCTGTTTGGGGTTTTAGGCTGGGTTTCTGTACAGCACTTTGAGATATCAGCTGATGTACGAAGGGCTATATAAATACATTTGATTGATTTGATGGCAAGCAGTACCGGAGTGCCAAGTCTTGGACAAAAAGGCTTCTCAACAGTTTTTACCCCCAAGCCATAAGACTCCTGAACAGGTAATCAAATGGCTACCCGGACTATTTGCATTGTGTTTGCCCCCCCAACCCCTCTTTTTACGCTGCTCCTACTCTCTGTTTGTCATATATGCATAGTCTTGTACATACTACCTCAATTGGGCAGACCAACCAGTGCTCCCGCACATTGGCTGACCGGGCTATCTGCCTTGTGTCCCATCACCCACCACCCGCCAACCCCTCTTTTACGCTACTGCTACTCTCTGTTCATCATATATGCATAGTCACTTTAACCATATCTACATGTACATACTACCTCAATCAGCGTGACTAACCGGTGTCTGTATGTAGTCTCACTACTTTTATAGCCTCGCTACTGTATATAGCCTGTCTTTTTACTGTGGTTTTATTTCTTTACCTACCTATTGTTCACCTAATACCTTTTTTGCACTATTGATTATAGCCTGTAAGTAAGCGTTTCACTGTAAGTATTGTATTCGTTGTATTCGGCGCACGTGACAAATAAACTTTGATTTGATTTAATGTCCCATTCTGTTAATTGTGTTGGATTGGGTTGGAATTGGCCTCAACTTTGGACAGCATATGCAATGGCCCACAATTAAACTTGAAATACACGTAAAGGTGACTAATGACATACCATGAGAATTGTCTGTGACTGTTGCAAGAGGCTAATGGCATTTGGCAATTGGTTGTGACGAGGCTAAGTGCTTGTTTGAGTTGTAAGGTATGGTGAGTAGGCCTACGATATAAAACATTTATAGGGCACATTCAAAATGATCCTTTAGGTATTTTTTTGACTTAGCCTTTTATATTTGTTAATTCAATAAATATTGGTTTTATGTGTTAAGTAAAGTTATAGGCCTATAATGCTGTTTTTAAAGTTGACGATAAAATACTGTCTCTTTGCTATTTATTATCATCATTTCATTCCATCTCTTTCAAAACATATTGGTCTCAGGAGCACTACTAGAATGGTGGGTTATGAAATAATAAACTATTTCGGGCCGGGACACAAACCAAAGAATAGCCCTCTTACGGTCGAGCCAAGTCCTCTCTCTCTCTCTCTCTCTCTGCCGACAACTGCCATAGCGCTAAGAGGACAAAATGCTAGACCAGCGATTGGCTGATTCGCATTGCGCTCAACAATCTTCTGCTCGCGTAGTCAGCCCCTCTATTCATATGTAAATTGGGTGAGGCGTTATAAATACCTACTACTGGCACTATCGTTGCGCTTGAGGCTGCATAACAAATCAAGTGCCCGTCTGCACAAGTACAGTTTGGCTTTGTTTGCAACAGGGACCGGAGGCCATCTGTCCCATTCACGGTGTGTAACGGTCGTGTGGATTTATCAACCCTCCGTTTTTGGCAGTGTCTGGGTTAAACTTCTCCAACATGGCCCCCACTCCCAATAATAAAAACGGACTGAGAAGAGACGAGGGTGAATACTATGGCATTAAAGTGGACAGAAAGGTAGGCCAAAGTATCGCTGATTGTTGTGTATTGAGTGTTATTTAGTGTAACTTAATATAATTTATTCATGTGCGGTCAATGTTTTTTTTTTTTTCAGACCAGAAAACCGTTGGTTGAGAAAAAAAGACGGGCTCGCATCAATGAAAGTTTGCAAGAACTCCGAGTTCTGCTCGCAGACACAGATGTACGTTTTTGCACATTTTATGTCACGTTATCTGACACTCTCCTTCTCTTTGTGTAGCCTATTGTCGTTACATTGTAAACCAGTTATTTACATTTGATCAATCTGACATTCACAGTTACAATTAAAGATGGAGAACGCCGAAGTGCTGGAGATGACTGTGAAACGAGTGGAGAGTATCATTCAAAGCCGAGCACAAGGTAAAATAGGCCCATATGCTAGGTTTATGCACGCGATGGTATTATGCACGTGGACATTTCATACAACTAGTGGAAAGTAGTGTGTTGGCCTACATATGTAGGATCTTAATTTAAGACAGTTTGCTACAGCAGGAACATAATCCAGCGGCAACAGGAAATGTGAATTATGTGGATTATAATTAATGGACATTTTTGTAGAGGTTGATTCAAGTCTGAAATTTCAAAGCGTTAATAACAAACTTCAGAAGCCGTTTTAAACCTCAAATACACAGCATGTGTTACATTTCATGCATTGCAGTAATGTTCTCCTGCAACAGGGTGATAAAATTAAGATTGTTATAAATGTACCTTTCTGTCTGTGCTTTGTCAGAGGTGGACACTGTGAACCGGGAAGCACGCGAAAGGTTTGCTGCGGGCTACATCCAGTGCATGCATGAGGTGCACACCTTCGTGTCCAACTGCCCTGGAATTGACGTGACCATTGCGGCAGAGCTCTTGAACCACCTCCTCGAATGTATGCCCCTAAACGACGAGGACAAATTCCAGGTGATGATCCAAGATATCATGACAGACTGCTCCACTAACAGTAACAGCACTTGGCCCAGTTCTGAGGGCATATACGCAGCACTGGTCTCCCCTGGGGGAAAGAGCATCTCCAGCGGCAGCTCCTCAGCCCTCTCCCCGGCGCCCTCCACTACCTCCAGCGATGACCTGTGCTCGGATCTGGAGGAGACTGACTCTGAGCAGAACCACATCTCTGTGGAAGCTGAGAACCAGGATGTTCTGAACATGCCCACAGCGGCTTATTCCAAGTCCATGTGGAGACCCTGGTAGAGCCCCAAATGAGGCCTACAACTGTCCTGTACTAGAGGAATAGCCTGCAATAGTTCTTGTATATTGGGTTTTATTCTGTAATGCTGAAGATCAAATTCCTTGGAATGTTGTTAGGCTGTTGGATGAGAGATTTTGTAGGACTAGCATGTGAAGTGGGACACTATAACTTCACTTGGCAATGCAAAGTGTTGCAAATAGGCTAGAGGTGGCATCATTTTAAAAAGCTCTTTTTGTATTTGAACCATTCTAATAATGTGTTTGAACAACTAATAAGTATTCAAGCTATTTAATTAATTAATTGAATGTGATAGTTCAACTTTTAATAATTCCACATTGTTATAGATCTGAGATGTCTTTTTGCCAGATATAGGTGGTTTATTTACCTTCAGTGAAGGGAGGGTACAGTAGGCCTGAATGCAGATGTAAATATGTAATTGTTAATAGTATGGCTGTATAGAAAATAACCTGTCCCATTAAACCACACATAGTAATGTGTAAATTATTTTATATGTTTAGGTTGAGGAAAATAAATGTTGTAACATTAGTCTGTAACATTGTAATAACACCGTGTTTGTGCCTGATTATGTCATGTCCATATCTCATTTCAGACATAAATTGTCAAACACTGACTTAGTTAATTTTATTAAAAGCATTTTCTCTTCATATTGGACTCAGTTTATCCTATTTATTCTAAACAAAAATATAAACGCAACATGCAACAATTGCAGAGATTTGACTGAGTTACAGTTCAGTTACAGTTCATTTAATGAAATCAGTCAATCAGTGGTGCAGCCATGGGTGGGCCTTGGAGGGCATAGGCCCACCCACTGGGGAGCCCGGCCCAGCCAATCGGAATGAGTTTTTCCCCACAAAAGGGCTCCCTCAAAACTTGAGACATCTGTGGCATTGTGTTGGGTGACAAAACTTCATATTTTAAGGTGGCCTTTTATTGTCCCCAGCACAAGGTGCACTTGTGTAATGATCATGTTTTTAAAAATAGCTTCTTGATATATCACACCTGTCAGATGGATGGATTATCTTGGCAAAGGAGAAATGCTCACTAACAGGAATGTAAACACATTTCTGCACAACATTTTAGAGAAATAAAATATTGTTCTTATAGAAACTTTATGGGATTTTTTATTTCAGCTCATAAAATATGGGACCAACACTTGACATGTTGGGTTTATATTTTTGTTCAGTGTACTTAGCTGTGAAGAATTGAACACAAAGTAATGGACTATCGATCCATTCAAGGAAGTCTACTGCATAGCACACTTCTAAAACAGGGAGCAGAAATGGCAAAAATGATTGCCTGCTAAACTCAAACAGTCATTCCACAGTAATCACATTTCAGCTTTACACTGGTAGCATTGTTTTTAAGATCTGAATCATACATGAACATTTCTATGCCATTTGTGTGTGAAGGTAGGCTTGGAAGTTTTAATTTAGTCCTATTTTAGCACAGCTGGGCCAGTGGGCCATTATGAGGTGAGAATGTCTGCCTTGGGGCTTCTCTACAATGCAGTGAGATCTGACAGCTGGTTAATTTGATGGCTGGGCCTTCATTGATATTCTGACAGCTTTGATTCCTTGAAATATGCCAAGGAGATGTCAATATCATGAGATGTTAGTTCACCGCGAGGTTGTGTGGGGTAATATAAGAAACGTAAAGTGAGCCATCCCACTCCCTATTTATTTCTGGTTCATATCCAGACAATGAACTAAGCAGACCAGACACAGAGAGCCACCCTGAAGAAGACCAGAACTGTGACCTTTTTTTCCCAACGGTTAACGACCGAGACTCCAAGTAAGACATCTTTATTTATCCACCATCTTTGATAATATGATCTCAGATAATATGACCTCCCGTTCAGTCAAAATTAGAAAGCACTAGCACGTGTTGTAATCTTTGAAGAAGTATACTGTTTGAGCATGAAAGATCTCAACAGACCCCCAACAGCCCACCACAGATACCTACACTGAATATGAAAGCGCTTCTCCTCGGGTTCAGTGGATGACCTAGTGGCACCTTGGAAGTTTCTCTGATGTCCCTAAGTGTCACTTCTGACACCTCCATATACTAGCAACGTCTCAACTCCCACCAACATAAACATGTTAAGACCCTGTTATTCCTCTCTTAGTTTTCCAAACCACAGACGATAAACAATGTTTTTCTAAAGACTATTTCGTTATTCCAATGATAATTGTTCTTCTCATTTTATAATCGAATACATATTCATGCATGATGTGAAAAAAAGTCTAAAGATAAGTTATAATGCCATTTCATTAGCCTATACGCAACGTTCAGTAAATTATATGGCTCATTTGCAAGAGTACCCTAGCTAGCGTTTAAATAATACACATCAACAATCCAACACCTTCTCTATAACATATAGCCTAGCCAAGGTGACTATAATGAATTGGATGAATTGTATATTAATTCTCTACCTGAAATCCACATTATTAGGAGACATTCACAGACTGTTTGTTGTCAGTTTACGATGTAGCCGACTCCAGATTAGCGGAACCCCAGAGGTGACCATCACCGCAGGAGGGAAACTGTCCAGATTCACACCTGATCATCAAATTGGGAGAGGTGCGAACGGCGAGGCATGTGAATGACCGTGGCCGCTTTGATCCAAGCTACTAAAAGCCCTGCAAAAATCTTTCCAACTCTCCCACTGTCTGTCTGCCTTCCTGTCCAGTTTCCACTGATAACATCTAGCCATGGGCTTTTGGTCGCGAGCATTAGGATTTTATTTTTACCCTCTCCTCTTACATTTTTAGGCAAATCGGAATGAAATGTTCTATACTGCAGGAAAAGGTGGAATAACTAACATGCGGTGGTTAACAGCCCTATTTTGGCTGATAGGCCTATTTTGAAATGCCATTCAATTCGAACAGTTAGTGAAGTGAGCATATGGCCAATCATTTCACCAACCGTCCATTTTCTGTAAATGCTAAAGTCATTCAGGTCCTCCCAAATAAAGAACGTGCCATTAATGGTCCATTACACCATCTACCGAAATTAACCTAATTAATTAAGCTGTTGGCATCAGAAGGAGAACTTGCTGGGATAGCCTTCAATATTGATCGTATTTTCACTGAAAGTATTTCCACAATGGCCTTATCCTGAATACACACAAACACGAAAAAGGTATCCTAACATATGTCATGAAATAAATGTATGTTACCAACTTGATTTTATTACATTTATGTCAGATTATTGTGTTTTCATAAAGAGTAGGCTAGAAGCGTAAATATATTTAAATGTTCAAATGTTTGACTTTTATTTCGAAACATTAACACATTAACACAGCCAATGTGTTTACACTTTTTAAAGTGACTATCCAACAACACAAGAAATACAGACATACAGAGACATACAAGACCCACTGTAAAGAAATCATTAGGAAAAAATGCAGGTAGACAATGTGTGTTTCCAGTGCTTAAAATAAAAAAATATAAAAAAATTAGACAAAGGAGGAGTCCTGACAAATGCTTAGACCCAATAACTATCCCAGCCATATTACAATGCAGAAAGTGTTGCTACTACCGTGTGCTCTTAAACACTGTTTCAAGGCCAGCAAGCCTGATAGCTTATAACAGGATGCTTTGTGTTTGGGAAAGCTGATCCTAGAACAGTGTTATAGGACACTCTTTCCTGAAAGCTTGGTCAAAACATCAATAACAGGCTAGAAAGAAAATGGTGAACAAAAAGCACCTTCTCTATAAGCCTCCCCTACCAACTGTACTCTTTAGTCAGCCAATACACTGTACTATGAACCCTGTAAATTAAACCTTTCAAAAACAAAAACATTATCAAATCAAATCAAATTGTATTGGTCACATACACATGGTTAGCAGATGTTAATACGAGTGTGGCAAAATGCTTGTGCTACTGGTTCCGACAGTGCAGTAATATCTAACAAGTGATCTAACAATCCCCAACAACTGCCTAATACATACAAATCTGAAAGGGGTAAATGAGAATATGTACATATAGATATATGGATGAGTGATGGCCGAACGACATAGGCAAGGTGCAATAGATGGTATAACATACAGAATATACATATGATATGAGTAATGTAAGATATGTGTAAACATTATTGAAGTGGCATTATTTAAAGTGGCATTGTTTAAAGTGACTAGTGATCCATTTGTTAAAGTGGCCAGTGATTGGGTCTCAATGTAGGCAGCAGCCTCTGAGTTAGTGATTGCTGTTTAGCAGTCTGATGGCCTTGAGATAGAAGCTGTTCTTCATTCTCTCGGTCCCAGCTTTGATGTACCTGTACTGACCCTGCCTTCTGGATAGTAGCGGTGTGAACAGGGAGTGGCTCGGGTGGTTGTTGTCTTTGATTATCTTTTTTGCCTTCCTGTGACATCGGGTGTTGTAGGTGTCAAGGAGGGCAGGTAGTTTGCCCCCGGTGATGCGTTGTGCAGACCACACCACCCTCTGGAGAGCCTTGCGGTTGAGGAAGGAGCAGTTGCCGTACCAGGCTGTGATACAGCCCGACAGGATGCTCTCGATTGTGGATCTGTAAAAATTAGTCAGGGTTTTGGGTGACAAGCGAAATTTCTTCAGTCTCCTGAGTTTGAAGAGGTTGAAGAGGCACTGTTGCACCTTTTTCACCACACTGTCTGTATGGGTGGACCATTTCAGTTTGTCGTTGATGTGTACGCCGAGGAACTTAAAACTTTACACCTTCTCCACTGCTGTCCCTTCGATGTGGATAGGGAGGTGCACACTGCTGTTTCCGGAAGTCCATGATCATCTCCTTTGTTTTGTTGACGTTGAGTGAGAGGTTGTTTTCCTGACACCACTCTCCGAGTGCCCTCACCTCCTTCCTGTAGGCTGTCTAGTTGTTGTTGGTGATCAAGCCCACTACTGTTGTGTCGTCTGCAAACTTGATGATTGTGTTGGAGGTGTGCATGGACACGCAATCGTGGGTGAACAGGGAGTACAGGAGGGGGCTGAGCACGCACCCTTTTGGGGCCCCAGTGTTGAGGGTCAGCGAGGTAGAGATATTGTTTGCTACCTTCATCACCTGGGGGCGGTCCATCAGAAAGTCCAGGACCCAATTGCACAGGCCGGGGTTGAGACCCAGGACCTCCAGCTTAATGATGAGCTTGGAGGGTACTATGGTGTTGAATGCTGAGCTGTAGTCAATGATCAGCATTCTTACATAGGTATTCCTCTTGTCCAGATGGGATAGGGCAGTGTGCAGTGCGATGGCGATTGCATCATCTGTGGACCTGTTGGTGCGGTATGCAAACTGAAGTGGGTCTAGCGTGGCCGGTGAGGTGGAGGTGATCATTGACTAGTCTTTCAAAGCACTTCATGATGACAGAAGTGAGTGCTACGGGGTGGTAGTCATTTAGTTCAGTTATCTTTGCCTTCTTGGGTACAGGAACAATGGTGGCCATCTTGAAGCATGTGGGGACAAAAGACTGAGATAGGGAGTGATTGAATATGTCAGTAAACACACCGTAAACACATGTATATTGGTCCTAGTTCTCTTATGCTGGTTTCTTCCTATATTTATATTGTGAGACTCAGAACATAGAAACACATATACTGTACATATGCTTTCCTAGCATATATTATTATCTGGTATAAAAATAGAGTATCTCTTTGAAACCATTGGGGGTAAAAAAACATTTCACCAACCATTTACCGATGCTTCAAATTATATTTATTTTTCTCATATTGAGAGACAGTTGAAAAACAGCAAGTCCACTACATATTCTTGGCTACCATCAACACAAAAACAAGACTATAAGTCTTAAACTTCAGTGAAAGTATTACTTTTAATCAGTGAAACAACACAGGAAAAGAGATGGATGGAATTGAAAGAACAGTGTTTTGCACACACTGGAACTCACCCATTTGACATTTTAGTAATTTAGCAGACGCTCGTATCCAGAGTGACTTACAAAAGGAATTAGGGTTAAGTGCCTTGCTCAAAGGCACCTCGATAGATTTTTCACCTAGTCGGCTCGCCGATACAAACCAGCGACCTTCGGTTACTGGCCGAGTGCTAGGCTACCTGCCCACCGCTAGGTTACCTGCCTAACCTCAATCTCATTTTATTTTTCTCTCTCTCACACATTCACACACAGAAAATGAATTGACCAAGTGGGCCGTTGGTCTCTCAGGCTGTAGCAGAGTTTCCATACGGTTTAGCTGGTTGTGGAAAAGGTGTGTACCACCAGCAGGACACATGCAGTACTAGATAGTCCAATATGGTAATTCCCTGGTCAGGGACAGCTGTTGGTCTGAGGGTGGGACCTGGTCAATAATTGATGTCGCTTGAGAACGAGTCTTGGGAGGAAGTGCTGATGTTACAATCAACAGCTGAGGGTGGATTCAGGGTGTGGATGTGGCTATGATGATCCAAGGCCAGAAGAGGGACAAGGGCAGGTGTCTGTGTTTAAGGGCTCCTCGCCGGGCTTCCTGGAGGGGCTGACCTCGCCTGTCTCAGTCCCTGTGTCTCCCATGTCTAGGTCAGGCGGCTCCTCAGACATCACTGCCTCTGGAGCATCCTCCTCAAAGCACACACAGGCCTAAACAAAACAACAACACACACATTTCTGTTAGTTAATGTTAGACTTGCTTTTGACAAACGTGAATGACTGCCCATAGTATAAAAGAGAGAGTAAGAGAGAGTGAAAGAAGGAGAAAGAGAAAAAGAAAGGAAGAGAGTGATTGTGAAAAAGAGAGAGGGAGGAAAGAGAGAGGAAGAAAAAGAGAGAGCGTTAAAAGAGAAAGCAATAGAGCGAGAGAGCCGTAAAGAGAAAGAGAGAGGTCACCTTGACGTCCATGACCTTGGGCAGCCCTCCACTCCTCATCCAGGGGTAGACCTCTACCAGTTCCCTCTGCTGCTCCCCAGTGAAGCACGGCTGACTCTTCTGCATCCCACGCAGCCTCTCTCTGTCCTCTCTGAGCAACCTCTCGATGCCCCTGAGTAGGCCAAGGGACATACACACTCAGTATTCTGAACCATGGGACCTATGTCACCAGGGAAAAGATACTCAAACAGTAAGAATACTATTGGACATACAGGTAATTGGGTATTGGGCATTAGGGTGTCAGGAAAGGTAGGTCTGGTTAGTGGTTGAAAAATGTGTATTTGGTATGAGGGAGTCATGGGTATCAGATGACAATTTGATATAATTGATCTTCATGGTTAACTAGATTGGGTGTCTGGTACCTGGAGAGTTTAAGAAACCACACATTTCCTCTCAATCCACCTTGTCTAACAACTGTGGGTCTTTGTGTGAAAGCCCCATCTGGTGGACATAAGTCAGAACTGCAATTTTACTTTAATATTAGCAAAGCTTTTAACACAAATGGTCAATTCTAATTCAGCATGCCAGGTGAATATGGGAAGGGAGTGGGAAACAACAAGGGTGTACAGTGCAATGTACTAGGAAAGTATTTCCCAAAGGTCTAGAGTGCTGTGTCCCATCTAAACATTTTCTTATGGCCTACCAGAAAATATCCAACAAATTTTTAAAACCCCAGCATTCACAGCCACTCATCATGCCCTGGGTAGAAGTTGCCTGTAGTCACAGATCTAGGATCAGTTTATCCTCCCCCATCCCAAATCCCAAACTGACCCCAGATCTGCATCCACAGACAACTTTCTCTTACTCCAGGGCACATTGCGAGCTGCCTCTCTCCTGTCTCCTCCAACTCACCGCGAGGGCACCAGATGTTTTATTATTATTTATTTAACCTTTTTTTAAGTAGGCAAGTCAGTTAAGAACAAATTCTTATTTACAATGACGGCCTACCCCGGCCGAACCCGGATGACGCTGGGCCAATTGTGCGCTGCCCTATGTGACTCCCAATCATTGCTGGTTGTGATACGGCCTGGAATCAAACCAGGGTCTGTAGTGATGCCTCTACTACTGAGATGCAGTGCCTCAGACCGCTGCGCCACTCGGGAACCCTGATAGGTCAACATGACCTTGTTGTCAGTGTTGGGGGTGACCAAACACAGCGGGTCCTGCAGTACATACTTGTCATGTTGGCCCTGCTCCATCTCCATTGGCCGCACCTCCATGACACTACTGCTTCTCCCACTATCGCAGCCGGTGGAGTGCCCTTTGACCTTCTGGCTGCTGTTCCGGGAGGAATCCACGCTGCCATAGTAGTTTCTGATCTTTTTGCTGGTGTGGCTGCTGCATACTTGGGGGGGAGAATAACAAAACAGAGTTAGGATATTTTACTTTTGAATCACCAGAGTTCTAGTCTCAAGTGCTTTATACATGAAGCAACAAATGGTTGAATGTAATGTCTTGCTGCCATGTCCTTCTGTCATATGTTTGTTATTGTCCCTGCCAGTCTTGTTCAGAAAATATGCCTAATAATAGGTTTTACAGTTTTAGATGGGAAAAACCCCTCTATATGGTTACAGGAGTTAAGTTTGGTACAGTGGAAGTGACTGGGATAGGATCAAATGTCTTACAAACGTACAAAAGGTCTAGGGTAGGTGTGTGTACAGACCTGTGCCATTGCCAGATACACCACTAGTTGACGTTCCTCTAGCTGACTTTCTACATCCCGAAGTCCTGCTATTATTAGACTTTCCACTGTTAGACGTTCTAGCTGAGGTTCCACAGTCATTGGACCTTGAACCCATGGACCCTGAGGTGGCTGAGTGAGAGTCTGAATGGAGCAGGATGTCAAGCATGTCGCTAGGATTACCGTCGCCTGGCGAACTCACCTGCAAGACAGAGGTCAAAGGAAAGGTCAACAAACAGAAGGTCCACTCAAGTCGTATTGGTCTCTTTTTTCTTTAATCAGTCCCATCCTTTCTTTCTCCGCTCCTTTAACTCCATATCATGATCTGAGAGGCACCTCAACCATATTGTCCTGAAATATTAATCCAGCAGAGACCCGTTTTACAGTAACTACGGTAACTTTTCTTTTGTGCATTTTCACAATGGAGGAACTGGAAGTTTAGTGAAGCCACACCAATCCAGCCATACTTCTCCTGACACGTTGGCAAAATTTGATTTACCTTCATGCCAAAAGTCATCTTTTTTCGAATGAATTTTTACGATATAGCCGATTTTGACTTGCAGCTGGCCCATCTAGCGGAAATTTCTCAGCTCTGCCTCAAGGGCAACATTCATAACAATAAACATCAACCTGCAGAGCAGACAGAGCTGGGATTTAAAGGGATACTTCAGGATTTTGGCAATGAGGCCCTTTATCTACTTCCCCAGAGTCAGATGAATACCATTTTTCTTTTTCTGTGTCCAGTATGAAGGAAGGTAGAGGTAGTTTCACGAGCCCATGTTAACATAGACTTCCAGTCATTGTGCTAACGCTAGTTAACATTGGCTATACACTACTTCTAACTTCCTTCATACTGGACATAGAGACATAAAAATGGTATCCATGAGTTCGTCTGACTCTGTCGAAGCAGATAAAGGGCCTCAATGCCAAAAAATACTGAAGTATCCCTTGAACACCCGTGGCATGTTTCCACTGTTTTGACCGATTTTGATGTCAAAATATGCTTAAAAACTATAGTTTGTGCCTTTAAAGTCGTACTCCAGCCTCCTTTTCAGACCAAAAGAATTGGTGAAACTATAACATCATATCACAGTAAAAGCATTCTTAAAATATTGAGGAAATGGCCTCCCGGGTGGCGCAGTGGTTAAGGGCGCTGTACTGCAGCGCCAGCTGTGCCATCAGAGTTCCTGGGTGCGCGCCCAGGCTCTGTCGTAACCGGCCGCGACCGGGAGGTCCATGGGGCGACGCACAATTGGCCTAGAGGTGCCCGGGTTAGGGAGGGCTTGGTCGGTAGGGGTGTCCTTGTCTCATCGCGCACCAGCGACTCCTGTGGCGGGCTGGGCGCAGTGTGCGCTAGCCAAGGTGGCCAGGTGCACGGTGTTTCCTCCGGCGCATTGGTGAGGCTGGCTTCCGGGTTGGATGCGTGCTGTGTTAAGAAGCAGTGCGGCTTGGTTGGGTTGTGTATCGGAGGACGCATGACTTTCAACCTTCGTCTCTCCCAAGCCCGTACGGGAGTTGTAGCGATGAGACAAGATAGTAGCTACTACAACAATTGGATACCACGAAAAAGGGCTAAAATAAAACAAAAATATTGAGGAAAATGTCAAATGAATCTATAGCCTATGTGCCGGACCGCCACTTGGCTGCCAGCTGAAGACAATATAGGATTGACTTAATACCTTACGGATTAAGCAGCCTTTTATACATCCTAACCCTAGCCTAACACCTCCAGGCTAAAAACAACACTTTCGTAGTGTTGCTGCGATTCTAGGGAATCTCAACATTACTGCATTACATTACATTATAACCTCACACCCACTCTGTTATTTTTTATTACAATGTTTTTATTTCACCTTTATTTAACCAGGTAGGCCATTTGAGAACAAGTTCTCATTTACAACTGCAACCTGGCCAAGATAAAGGGAAGTAGTGCGACACAAACAACAACACAGAGTTACACATGGAATAAACAAGCGTACAGTCAATAACACAATAGAAAAAGTCTATATACAGAGTGTGCAAATGGAGTGAGGAGGTAAGGCAATAAATAGACAATAGTAGCGAAGTAATAACAATTTAGCACATTAACACTGGAGTGATAGATGTGCAGATGATGATGTGCAAGTAGAAATACTGGTGTGCAAAAGAGCAAAAAAGTAAATAAAAACAATATGGGGATGAGGTAGGTAGATTGGATGGGCTATTTACAGGTGCAGCGATCGGTAAGCTGCTCTGACAGCTGATGCTTAAAGTTAGTGAGGGAGATATGTCTCCAACTTCAGCTATTTTTGCAATTTGTTCCAGTCATTCGCAGCAGAGAACTGGAAGGAAAGGCGGCCTAAGGAGGTGTTGGCTTTGGGGATGATCAGTGAGATATACCTGCTGGAGCGCGTGCTACGGGTGGGTGTTGCTATGGTAACCAGTGAGCTGAGATAAGACGGAGCTTTACCTAGCAAAAATGTATAGATGACCTGGAGCCAGTGGGTCTGGACGAATATGTAGCGAGGGCCAGCCGACGAGAGCAGACAGGTCGCAGTGGTGGAATAGCACTGTGATAGACTGCATCCAGTTTGCTAAGTAGAGTGTTGGGGGCTATTTTGTAAATGACATCGCCAAAGTCGAGGACAGGTAGGATAGTCAGTTTTACGAGGGTATGTTTGGCAGCGTGAGTGAAGGAGGATTTGTTGTGAAATAGGATGCCGATTTTGGATTGGAGATGTTTAATGAGTCTAGAAGGAGAGTTTACAATCTAGCCAGACACCAGACCAGACAGCCAGACATTTGTACTTGTCAGAACCGTCCAGAGTACTGATGCTAGTTGAGGGGAGGGGGGGGGGGGGCAGCGATTGGTTAAAGAGCATGCATTAAGTTTAACTAGCATTTAAGAGCAGTTGGAGGCCACAGAAGGAGTGTTGTATGGCATTGAAGCTCGTTTGGAGGTTTGTTAACACAGTGTCCAAAGAAGGGCGAGATCTATAAAGAATGGTGTCATTTGCGTAGAGGTGTATCAGGGAATCACCCGCAGCAAGAGCGACATCGTTGATACAGTGCCTTGCGAAAGTATTCGGCCCCCTTGAACTTTGCGACCTTTTGCCACATTTCAGGCTTCAAACATAAAGATATAAAACTGTATTTTTTTGTGAAGAATCAACAACAAGTGGGACACAATCATGAAGTGGAACGACATTTATTGGATATTTCAAACTTTTTTAACAAATCAAAAACTGAAAAATTGGGCGTGCAAAATTATTCAGCCCCCTTAAGTTAATACTTTGTAGCGCCACCTTTTGCTGCGATTACAGCTGTAAGTCGCTTGGGGTATGTCTCTATCAGTTTTGCACATCGAGATTCTGAATTTTTTTCCCATTCCTCCTTGCAAAACAGCTCGAGCTCAGTGAGGTTGGATGGAGAGCATTTGTGAACAGCAGTTTTCAGTTCTTTCCACAGATTCTCGATTGGATTCAGGTCTGGACTTTGACTTGGCCATTCTAACACCTGGATATGTTTATTTCTGAACCATTCCATTGTAGATTTTGCTTTATGTTTTGGATCATTGTCTTGTTGGAAGACAAATCTCTGTCCCAGTCTCAGGTCTTTTGCAGACTCCATCAGGTTTTCTCCCAGAATGGTCCTGTATTTGGCTCCATCCATCTTCCCATCTTCCCATCAATTTTAACCATCTTCCCTGTCCCTGCTGAAGAAAACCAGGCCCAAACCATGATGCTGCCACCACCATGTTTGACAGTGGGACATAACAACATAACGTTTTGCATTGTTGCCAAAAAGTTCAATTTTGGTTTCATCTGACCAGAGCACCTTCTTCCACATGTTTGGTGTGTATCCCAGGTGGCTTGTGGCAAACTTTAAACAACACTTTTTATGGAAATCTTTAAGAATTGGCTTTCTTCTTGCCACTCTTCTATAAAGGCCAGATTTGTGCAATATACGACTGATTGTTGTCCTATGGACAGAGTCTCCCACCTCAGCTGTAGATCTCTGCAGTTCATCCAGAGTGATCATGGGCCTCTTGGCTGCATCTCTGATCAGTCTTCTCCTTGTATGAGCTGAAAGTTTAGAGGGACGGCCAGGTCTTGGTAGATTTGCAGTGGTCTGATACTCCTTCCATTTCAATATTATCGCTTGCACAGTGCTCCTTGGGATGTTTAAAGCTTGGGAAATATTTTTGTATCCAAATCCGGCTTTAAACTTCTTCACAACAGTATCTCGGACCTGCCTGGTGTGTTCCTTGTTCTTCATGATGCTCTCTGCGCTTTTAACGGACCTCTGAGACTATCACAGTGCAGGTGCATTTATACGGAGACATGATTACACACAGGTGGATTGTATTTATCATCATTAGTCATTTAGGTCAACATTGGATCATTCAGAGATCCTCACTGAACTTCTGGAGAGAGTTTGCTGCACTGAAAGTAAAGGGGCTGAATAATTTTGCACGCCCAATTTTTCAGTTTTTGATTTGTTAAAAAAGTTTGAAATATCCAATAAATGTCGTTCCACTTCATGATTGTGTCCCACTTGTTGTTGATTCTTCACAAAAAAATACAGTTTTATATCTTTATGTTTGAAGCCTGAAATGTGGCAAAAGGTCGCAAAGTTCAAGGGGGCCGAATACTTTCGCAAGGCACTGTATATACAGAGAAAAGAGTCAGCCCGATAACTGAACATTGTGGTACCCCCAGAGGTCCGGACAACAGGCCCTCCGATTTGACACACTGAACTCTATCTGAGAAGTAGTTGGTGAACCAGGCGAGGTAGTCATTTGAGAAACCAAGGCTGTTGAGTCTGCCGATATGAATACGGTGATTGACATAGTCGAAAGCCTTAGCCAGGTCGTTGAAGACAGCTGCACAGCACTGTCTTCATTTATGATATCGTTTAGTACCTTGAGCGTGGCTGAGATGCACCCGTGACCAGCTCGGAAACCGGATTGCACAGTGGAGAAGGTACGGTGGGATTCGAAATGGCTTAATAACTTGGCTTTCGAAGACTTTAGAAAGGCACGGCAGGATGAACATAGGTCTGTAACAGTTTGGGTCGAGACTGTCACCCCCTTTGAAGAGGGGGATGACCGCGGCAGCTTTCCAATCTTTAGGGATCTCAGACGATACAAAAGAGACGTTGAACAGACCGATAATAGGGGTTGCAACAATGGCAGCGGATCATTTTAGAAAGAGAGGGTCCAGATTGTTTAGCCAAGCTGATTTGTACGGGTCCAGGTTTGGCAGCTCTTTCAGAACATCTGCTATCTGGATTTGGGTGAAGGAGAAGCTGGGGAGGCTTGGGCAAGTAGCTGCGAGGGGTGCGGAGCTGTTGGCCGGGGTTGGGGTAGCCAGGAGGAAAGCATGGCCAGCCGTAGAGAAATGCTTATTGAAATTCTCGATTATCGTGGATTTATCGGTGGTGACAGTGTTTGCTAGCCTCAGTGCAGTGGGCAGCTGGGAGGAGGTGCTCTTATTCTCCATGGGCTTTACAGTGTTCCAAAACTTTTTGGAGTTAGAGCTACAGGATGCAAATTTCTGTTGGAAAACGCTATCCTTTGCTTTCCTAACTGACTGCGTGTATTGGTTCCTGACTTCCCTGAAAAGTTGCATATCGTGGGGACTATTCGATGCTAGTGCAATCCGCCACAGGATGTTTTTGTGCAGGTCAAGGGCAGTCAGGTCTGGAGTGAACCAAGGGCTATATCTGTTCTTAGTTCTACATTTTTTGAAAGGGGCATGCTTATTTAAGATGTTAAGGAAATTACTTTTAAAGAACCACCAGGCATCTTCTACTGACGGGATGAGGTCAATATCCTTTCAGGATGCCCAGACCAGGTCGATTAGAAAGGACTGCTCGCAGAAGTGTTCTAGGGAGCGTTTGACAGTGATGAGTGGAGGTCGTTTGACCGCGGACCCATAGTGGATGCAGGCAGTGAGGCAGTGATCGCTGAGATCCTGATTGAAAACAGCAGAGGTGTATTTGGAGGGCAAGTTGGTCAGGATAATATCTATAAGGGTAACCATGTTTACGTATTTAGGGTTGTACCTGGTGGGTTCCTTGATAATTTGTGTGCGTTGAGGGCATCTAGCTTAGATTGTAGGACAGGGGGTTGGATAAAACTATAGAAAATAGAAACATGGGAGGGAGAGAGACAAAAAGCTAAAGAAAGAGAAGACAGTAGGGGGAAAGACAACGAACAGGGTTATGTCCTACCTGCTGAAGCGTGATCTTCTCCATGGCTTGGCAGACCACACTCCTTCCCTTATCGCGGAAGGTGTTATTCCCCGGTGGATCACCACTGGAGGGCGCTACCACCATGCTGTGCTGCCTCTCCAGGGAGCATGGTGTCTCCTCCAGCTGCAGTAAGTTGAGCTGCAGGGGTGAGCTGCATGGTGACTGGAACACTGGAGGGGAGGACACTTGGACCCTGCCGTCCATGGACCCAGGTGTGGAGCCCCGAGACTGGGTGGTTTCCCCAGAAGGCTTGGGGGGCTCCATGGCCATGGAAGAGAAAGGCTGGGTGGGAATTGGGAAGCCTGTCTGGGGGGCTAAAGGGTTCTGGCCCGGGAACTGGGCCTGGCTGGTGGAGGATGACTGTGGTGGGAAGGGAAGAGATGTCTGAAGGGGGAAAGGCTGCGGCTGTGCCAGGAAGGGACCCTGGGCAGGGAAGGTGAGGGATGTCTGTGGGAGGAAGGGCTGTGGCTGGGAGGAGTATCCTGCCGTCTCGACCTGGTAAAAAGGCTGCTGTCCTGGAGCCCCGCTCCCCATTTGAGGGAACATGTAGTTGGGGAGAACCAGAGCCACCACAGGGGTCACCATGGGAGTAGAGAAGGGGGAGGGCTGGATGTTTGGTGCCGGGCACTGGGGATTCTGGTTGCACTGACTGTCGCCGAAGCCTGGCATTGAATTCTCAAGGCTGGTAGGCATGGTTCCAGCCATGGTGCCCACCCCGGGGTAGACCTGGAGAGGGAAGGCTGGCACTATGTTGGGGTAGGCCAGGGGCGGCAAGGTGGACTGGGAGGAGTTGGAGGGGGACCAGGAGGTTTGGTTGAGGCCCTGATTGAGGAGGTGGGGTCGGGGCTGCTGCTGTCTCTTCCTATGGGACAAAGAACTATCGGACAACTCGTTCTGTTTTACCCACTTGGACTTGGTTTTCTTGTTGCGTCCACTTCTACGGGCAGCGGGTTCGGCCTGCCTGCATGGGCGCACAGTGGGCACAGCTGGAGAGGGGGAAAGAGCGGGGGAAGAGAGAAAAAGAAGGTTAGATGACATTATGTATTTGACTGTGAGAAGTTGAGTGTATGAAAGCATTAAGGTACTGTGTGTGTCTGTGTTGAATTGTACTAGCCTATGTCTACAAGCTATATTGAGTTTGTATTGTATTGTACTGTATTGTAATGTACTGTAATGTGTTGTATTGTATTGTAATGTATTGTATTGTAATGTATTGTAATGTATTGTATTGTTTTGTATTGTAATGTAACGTATTGTATTGTAATGTATTGTATTGTACTGTATTGTAATGTATTGTACTGTATTGTGTGTAATTTATTGTTTTGTATTGTAATGTAACGTATTGTATTGTAATGTATTGTAATGTAACGTATTGTAATGTATTGTAATGTATTGTAATGTAACATAATGTAACGTATTGTAACGTATTGTATTGTATTGTAATGTATTGTACTGTATTGTATTGTACTGTATTGTGTGTAATTTATTGTCTTGTATTGTAATGTAACGTATTGTATTGTAATGTATTGTATTGTACTGTACTGTATTGTAATGTATTGTACTGTATTGTGTGTAATTTATTGTTTTGTATTGTAATGTAACGTATTGTATTGTAATGTATTGTATTGTACTGTATTG